>NW_020954559.1:21694109-21954052 GCF_900497805.2 Vombatus ursinus | reverse complement strand
GAGAGAGAGAGAGAGAGAGAGAGAGAGAGAGAGAGAGAGAGAGAGAGAGAGAGAACCTATTTTTATTTTATTTTTAATTTAAGAAAAATAACAGCATTTCCATAAAATAGTAGAAATAAAAAGATGAGTATCATATGAAACTACTAATCTATTATATACAACTTGTTATTCTTTTTAAATATATAATAAAGTTATCATGTAAATTTCTTTTTTTCCTTTTTCTCTTTCCTCCCCACCTCCCTATCTTAGAGATAGCTATCATTAGACACAAATATGTATATCGAGAACCTATTAAGTACTTACTAGATGCCAAGCACTGTGCAACATATTAGAGATAAAAATTGAAGCAAGTCTCTGCCCTCAAGGAGCTTACATTTTACTTGGCTTGGGGAGACAAAAAAATAAAGGGAAGATAGACAAGATAGAGGTAGAGAGCAAGGGCTATGGTTTGAAGGATATTTTATTCTTTGTTAAGGTAATGCTTAGCACAAAATTAATTCTTTGTAAATACTTGACTGACTGAACTCTGTCTCATACACCTTAAAGGATCTCTCTATCTGAATGCATAATATCTCTCTGGTCCCTCCCCACATATGGTCACAAATAAACACAGGCCAACATCCCAATAGAGTGCAGCTTACTCTATCTTTCTTAGGATTCTAAGGTTAGGTTACACTGGTGGCTGGATTTTTCTAGTGCTGTGGCTCATGAGTTCTGAGTCATTTGTTCCTTAGAATTAAGTCAAACAGACTCCATTAACTTTTAAATTTACTAAGAAGGCAAGTAAGAACACTTGGAAGAAACCATTGCACTCAAACCTGGTGCACATTCTCCAACAAATACGTGCAGTATTTATAGGAAGAATGAGTATAATATATAATGGTAGTGAAGTATATGCATGCATGTACACATACATGTAGGATATGTACAAATCCCTCCCAATTCCTTGGAAGTCTTTTTTTATGATTTTTTTATGATACCCCACTGTATGGGTAATCCGGCTGTTACCTGTTGTTCCATTTAGACCCAGAGGTTCTAAAAAGCTAGGACCTCTCAAGGGATACAGCTTTCTAAATAACTTTTTTGGTTATTGTTCCTTGTCCACTTACCCTTAGTGGATCTTGGCTCCTATTTTAGATCCTGCTATTTGCCACTACTACTACAGTGTTTCCTCAGCTTGCAATCTTCTCTGACCACCAATGGGACCCATTATGGAACCTTTGACTTTCCTAAATCCATGATGTTTCCTGGACACTATCTTGAAATAATCATTTGTCTAAGAACAAATGAGAGAATAAAAACAGAGAGAGAGGCAGCCATGTGCTCATAGATATTGTGACTAGATAGGATACAAGGATGCCTCTTCCCCTCTCACTCAACTCTTGGGACAAAATCAAAGTAGTCCTGCCTCCTTACAGCCAATTTTGCATACCTATTCACTTCTAGCACACCAACCCTTAAGTTCTCATGTTTTCCACCTTTGTGGAAGTTAGAAGATTTTGACTTCGCATAGTACACACTCTTGAGTCTTGCTACAATACAATTGTTTTTACAATATTTCTTCAGTATCTAAGGCCAGGACATCTCTTTTCACCACCACTCTTCCACCTCCTATTCTTCTGTTCCAGACTAATCTTTCTCATGCATATATGTTGCTGAATTTCTCATTTACTCATTTCCAAGTGAAATAATATATTTAAGATGCCTTGCAAACCTGTAAGAACTATATCAATTTTAAGATATTATGGTTATAAGCAACAGTACTTATAATTATTTATAACTCTCAAAACCCCATTGTTGATAGTCCAGGGATGGGGAACCCGTGGCCTTGAGGAGACATGTGGCACTCTAGGTCCTCAAGTGTGGCCCTTTGACTGAATCCAAACTTCACAGTACAAATCCCCTTAATCAAAGGACTTATTCAGTAAAACTTGGACTCAGTCAAAAATTCACACCCAAAGACGTAGAAGGCAGGTTCCTCACCTATGGTTTACACAGTAAAGTTCAAACTCATTAGTCTAGTATTCAATGCCCCTATAACCTAACATTACTTTTTTTTTATATTAGAATCAGAAAATGCATTTAGTTAGGTAAATAAGACCAAAACAACAACAACAGCAACAACAATATATTTTGAACAACCATTCCTAGAATGAATCCATTTTCTTTCTTCTCCACACTAGTCTGCAAAGGTAGCTCACTACTCCTATTTTCAGACTGAAGAAAATAAAGCAAAACCTCCACAGCCTTAGTTCAATAGCCTCTCAGAGTCCTCAGTGGTCATTCCATTCCCTGCCTATGATTTTCCATTGTCTGTACCTAGCACTGGAAGACCTTGACATTTTCCTTAGCTTGGATTTATCTCCTTTTTGCATCTTGGACAGAAGCATGAGTCCATTTGCAGTTATTTCTCATCAATATTTTGAATTGGGCTTTCTTACAAATTCTGCCCCATTACTTGATCTTGATGTCTTTCTCCAAGCTTCATCACGATGTCATCTCTGTGCCTTCCTTAGAGCACCCTATGACAATTCTGAGTCTTGGCCCCACTATCAACTTTGAAACTTAGGGTCTAGAGCCTCCCAGAAAATATAGTTTTTAAAGGTATGGGTATATGATTATTGCACAGTAAACTGAAAAATGTGGATTTCCCCTCATCTAACTTCTGTAACAGAAGTTACTTTGAGTATATCTTCTCCCTTTCACCCATTCCCCATTCCTTCAACTGTGTTTCTTCATTTTCAATCTTAAGTATTCCTTTGAAGAACTATTAGCCCTATTTGAAAGTTATTTGCACAACTCATTAAGTTCCTCAGAGGAAGAAGACTTCAAAAAAAATCTAATAACTGTTATTGTTTTATTCTATCCCTTTAGGACTGTCTGCAAATGACCAACCATGGTACTAATGTTAGCTATGTGTAGTCTGTTTATTTTGTTGTTGTTATTGTTGGATTTTTCTAAGTGTTAAAGAGGTATATTGAGGTCACCTACTATTATAGTTTTACCATCTTTTCTCCCTATCAATTATTTAGCCTTTCTTTAAAATATTTAAATATTCTACCATTAAATGTTTATATGTTAAATATTGATATTAATTCATTGTCTATGTCGGGGGTGGGGAATCTGCAGCCTTAAGGCCACATGTGGCTTTCTGGGTTCTTGGTTAAGGCCTTTTGACTGAGTCCAAGTTTTACAGAACAAATCCTTTTATTAAGGGGATTTATTCTGGGAAGTTTGGATTCAATCAAAGGGCTACACCTGAGGAGAGGGCCACATGTGGCCTTGAGGCACAGGTTCCCCCCCCCCGACTCTATGTTATCCTTTGGCAAATAAGTTTCACTATTTATCTCTTTTAACCAATTCTATTTTTGTTACTGCCTTTTCTGAAATCACAATTGGTACCTTTCTTTTTTTAGTTTAGTTAGTGCATGATAGATTTTACTCCACCCCCTTATTTTAGCTCTGTGTGAATCCTATGTTTCAAATGCATTTCTTATAAACAGCATATTAGTACATCCTGCCTTCTAATTCATTAAGCTATATTCTTCCATTTTTATGAATGAATTCCCTCCCATTTGCATTTGCAGTTATGATTCTTTATTGTGTATTTCCCTCCAATAGATATCATATTTTCCCTCTATTTGCCCTGTGATCTGCTTCACAAAGAAGAGTATAATAAGAGAAGAGTGTGCTTAGCACTAGAGCTCTATGCTTGAGGCAATCAAAGGCAACCTCCCCAAGTCTTTCTTTTCTTCTTTTCATCAATACCGTGTCCATAGTTGTTGGTTTGATTTTTTTTTACTATTTTCTCCTTATAAATACCTCTTTGTGAGATACCCTAACAGCTTAGAGTTCTTTTTACCTATGATTACTCTCACCCTGAATCTAGCCTACCTCTTATTCCCTCTTCTGTTTTCCCAATGTTCCCCCCTTAATCCCTGTTGCATTGAATGTTTTATATTAAATATGTGTGTGTGAGTGTGTGTGTGTGTGTGTATGAGCGTGTGTGTGGTTTATATCCTCCAGAAGAAAGTCAGATTCAAATCATGACTGCTATCTAAACTTTTACTCTTTTTTGTATAATCTTCTAATTGTATATCATAACCATATGAGATAAGTCCTTCCACCCTTCCTCCTCCTTCTTCTCTAATATAGTCCCCTATCTCTTCTGTTCTTTATTAAAGATAGTCAAATATAACAAACACACTCCCAGGTCCTTTATTATTTAAGTCCCTCTATAATCCTTGATAATTTTAGGATTCTGAGGGGATGTGTATAATATATCTTTTTAGAATATAAATGCTTTATCTTGTATAGTCCATTCTGATTGCTAATTCATATTTTCCTTTATATCTTTACTCCTATGTTTGTATTTCAGAGTTTCTCTTCAGCTTTGGTATTATCATCAGGAATGACTGAAAGTCTTTTTTCCTACTTATTAAATTGTATATAACCTTAGACTCATAAATACCAACCATTCTGGAAAGCAGTTTGGAACTATGCACCTAAAGTTACTATATTGTATATAATATTGTACATACTATTTTACCTAGTGATAACACTGCTAGATCTTTATGCTAAAGAAATTTATAGCAGCTCTTTTTATGCTGGCAAAAAAAAAATTGGAAACTAAAACAGTGCCCATCAATTGGGAAAAGGCAGTGTCTCAAATGGTCTTGCTCCACATTAGTTTGAGGCTTGCCACTGTATTCTCTAGATATCAAGTACCTTGATCCTCAAAGATCATAGGAAAGCTGGAAATTTTCCATGTACTCAATGTGGTCTGATATAGGTATGATCTCTGTGCACATGGTACGAGTTTCCCAAGGCTGTAGACCCCAATGTGATTTACACAATGGCAACACTGGGTGAAACTCCAGTAGACAATTGTTGGCCGCATTAGCTAGGTGGAAGGTGCTGCAGATTCAGAGTAACAGAGCTACTGTCCCATGCCTATTCCACAGTTCTTGCCTTGGTCACTAAACCATAGCCCAAATTTGGATTATTGGATGGGATAAATGGTCAAACATTGTTTCTCTTTAGATTTTCCAATGACAACTTGTTTTGGTGCAATTTTTAGATTTTGGTTGTTATAGTTGTTGGGAGAGCCATATTATAGTGCTACCTCCTACTCCACCATCTTTGCCATTCTCATAACTATTTTTAATTATGCTTCATCTCTGACTACCTGTGTGATGTTGATCAAGTCACTTAATCTCTCTGGACTTTAATTCCCTTCTGTTATTGAAGGGGTTAGAAAAAATGGTCTCTAATGCCCCCCAATTCTAAATATACAATCCCATTTTACAGTTTATGTCACTGTTTATGAACAAGAGGAATTGGGTTTCAGCAATCTGAGAGGCAGGAAAGGGGAGTATAAGAAAGAAAAGTGGAGAACTTGTAGGCAGAATGAGTGGAAGTTATATTCTAGACAGAAGAAAGATCTGGAAAATTTCTTCTTCTGTTTGCCCCTTTACCTTTTGTTCATATTGATCTTCCTAAAATTTAAAAAAAATGTGGTCAATAAAATAGATTACTGACAACAGATATAAGCTATGCATTTGTTGCATCTGGCTTAATTTTTGTGCAACATGCCAGGTGTTACAAGACCTTTTCACAGAAAGAGATAAAATCCCTGTACTCAGTTTGAGCACATATAGCTTAGTCACTGTCTAAATTTGGGGAGATCTACCTTCTGCTATCCTAAGTTAATATCATTTTCCCATTGTGTTATCAATCTGCCTGTTGGGTAACAATACACAATTAAACGTTTTGATCAATCTAAGACTTACAGGTACAGAGAGTTGTGGTATATTGAGGTCACTCATTATACGTCACATCAAAAAAAACTAATTTATTTCAAATGGGAACATTTTGTGAATAAGGAATTTAAACATTGAAAAGTGGAATTAGTTACTTTTTTTTTCATTCCAATATGTTTTGCTAGTATGTGGCATAGTTCTGAGAACTGTGATGATTTTTTAAAAACAAATTATTACCTTTTCTTTATTTATCTCTTCTCAAACTGACTTTCCTTAGCATTTACTATCTACATCATATATATAGGCACATGATTATCACTAATTTAATACTTTATATCTTTACCAAATTTGTTCACATATATGAGTCTGATCACCCTCAAAAAATATAAGCACCTTGAGGGCATCCCAGTGTCTATCACTAGTATCTCATTTAATGACTCATTTCAATAAATTCCATTTTGATGAAGTTTATATTTGTCATATCATAGCACCTAGAGATTCTCTATAAGGAGAGGGACAGAGGATGCAAACATATTTTGGAAGTTGTTTTCAGGAAATTACTGTGTTTTGGAAGATGAAAATGAATGAAAGGAAAATATTTAATGACTTCTGTATTTAATACAAACAAACATACTCACACACACAAAATATTCTCTCACCCCATCTTGTGCCCAGCCCTTCAATGTAAATCTATAGTCTATGGCCCTATCTCCCAGAAGTATTTTTCTCCAAATTTCACCTGGTGAATGATTTAAATCTCTCATGATTCAAGAAATTGATACAATGTAATTTGTTATGATAATCTTTGAATTTTTTAAGTGAATGATACCTTCATGAGAAAGACCAGGTGATAGTTATTGATAGAGATTAATAGATTATAATGTCAAGAGAATAGGACAATTTGGTAGTACTCCAACTGATAGACATGAATCCAGCAAAGGTTTTCCCACCTTCCAGTTATGCCTCATGTCAAAGTACAGTAGCCTTTAAGCCCCTAAATTACAGAAGGAAATGAAACTGTACATCCTTGGAGGAATCGTTCCCTATTATCTCTTTCATCCTTTTCCCTTTTGTGCTTTATTGTTAGTTGAAAATGTTTCAAAACTGTTTAAGCCATTATGCTGTCAAAAATGTCTTTTCAATCTCATGCCAGTATCTTCTGACACTCTTAAGACAATTAACAGTGAGAAAGACAACTAGTGTGGGTATTTCTCAGCTAAGACAAGTCATCACTTCTTTCTAATGTGTCTACCTTATTTTTAGGAAAACTAATATGCTGGATCTTAGAATTGGGCTTGTAATTTTTCTTTCCATTGGGCATAGAATACTGAATAAAATGAATAAATCCAAATGCTCAAACTAGATATTTCTCCTAATTTTCCAATTTCTGTCAATGAAATTATCTTGTATTTATTTCATATAGATTATGTATTTACTTATCTATAAATATATTATTTCCTCTCAGTGAAAAGTGTACTCCTTGAGGTAGGGTTTTTCATTTTGTCATTGTATCCCCAATGCCTAGCACAGGGCTTGACAAGCAGGGGGCAAATGCCTAATAAATGCATGTCAAGTCAAGTTGCATTAAATTCTCCTTGGCTTCATAACTTTTGGTTATCTCTTTCTTTCTGCTTACTCTAAATAAGTAATTCTATTTGTCTTCACCCAAGATATTATACTTTAGCTAGGTCTAACAGATAGGTGACAAAGTGGATAGAGCCCTAGTCTGGAGTCAGGAAGACCTGAGATCAAATGTGGCCTCAGACACTTACTAGCTATGTAACCCTGAGCAGGTCACTTGATACCTGCTTCATATTCCTCAACTGTAAAATGGGGATTATAATAGCTCCGGTCTCACAGCGTTGTTCTGAGGATCAAATTGGGTAATATTTGTAAAGTGCTTAGCACAGTACCTAGCATAAATGCTTGTTCCTTTCATTTCTCCCATCCATATCCTAAGCAGAGCATAGTATAGGGAACCACTCAAAAAAAAACATTTAAATGCCTATGTTATGCATGACACTGTGGGTAGATTTTAGAATAGAAAGATTAAAAATGATAGTCCTGCCTTTAAGGAGTTTACATTCTAATGAATAATAGAGCATGTAAACAAAATGAATACACGGTAATTTTAGGAGGGAGAAAGAACTAAAAGTTTGTGGCTCATAGAAGTCTTCATTTATAAGCACATACTGCTACTAATAGCTAGCATTTACATAGTGCTTTTAGGTTTATGAAAACTTTATGTATATTATCTCATTTGATTCTGAGCAGGTGGGCTGCTAGGTGGTAACACAGTGCACAGAGCACTGGTTCTGGAGTCAGGAAGACATGAGTTCAAATCCAACTGCAAACATTTACTAGCTGTATGACCTTGGGCAAGCCACTCAATTGAGATTCCTCAATTGTAAAATGGAGATGATAATAACATCTGCTTTCAAGGGTTCTTATGAAGATCAAATAGATAATATCTGTAAGGCATGTAGCCCAGTGCCTGGCACACTGTAGGCACTTATAAATGTTTTTTCCATTTCTCTTTTACTATCCTGATTTTACAGATGAGGAACCTGACTCTCAAGGAGGTTAAATGATTTGTCTAGAATCATACTTTTAGTATCTAAGGCAGGATTCAAACTCAATCATTTCTGATTCCAAATCCAGCATTATCCACTATATCACCTGCCAGATGACTTTTTGCATTAGACATTGTGCTAGGTAAGAATATAAAGATAAAAATGAGACAATCCCCACCCTCAAAGAGCTTTCAAACTCTTGGAGAGAAATAACATGTACATAGAAAATCAAATACAAAATACATTTGTTATCCCAAAAGTCTTAGTGCAGTTTAAGCTTTAACAGTTCAAATTGATTTTTTTCCCTCTGAATTCCCTTTTTCCTCTGAATCTGCATTCAAAATTTTCAATTACTGAATTCTGAATTCATAATTGTGAACTATTGAATTATTTTCCTTATTTAGATAGGTTTTTAGATATAGATAATATTTTGAAGTAATGTATTTTCTTAATTAGAGGAAAAGGCATTCTTATTATATCCAGGGAGTTGTTTCCTGATACCTTCTCTATCCATAGATTTAAAATTCAATTTAGTACCCTATATTTCTCCACACTATTACCACTGAGGTTTTTTATAAATCAAGATAATGCTAATGACCCACTGCTAGTATATATGAAATGTTCTTTTAATTTTCCCCTATTAGTGATGATGATTTTGTGTTGTTTTTTCCTGCTTCATATGTTGTTGTTGTTCAGTCGTTTCAGTCCTGTCTAACTCTTTGTGACCCCATTTGGGGTTTTCTTGACAAAGACACTAAGGTGGTTTGCCATTTCCTGCTCCAGCTCTTTTTACAGATGAGGAACTGAGTCAAATAGGGTTAAGTGACTCGTCCAGGGTCACACTGCTAATAAGTGTCTGCATTCATTCTCAGATCTTCCTGACTCCAGAACCTACCCTCTATCCACTGAGCCATCCACCTGCCACCTAGCTGCTTTCTCTGTACTAACCCCTTAAACAATGGTCAGTAACACTGCCAGGTAAAGTTAAGCACACAGTCCATGATGCCTATGTGGCTTTATTTGGAATCAAATGAGTAATTTTGGGTATAATTTATTTCTCATCTCTTAACTAACTGAACTAACAACCTCAACTGTCACCACCTCTAACCACTAAATCCAGATAAATCCAGATATTACTATCGGAGGTTACATGGCTTTGAACAATATCATCATTCTACTCTTCCTCTCTTTCTTTATTCTTTTTTGATCTTGAACAAATCAGACTTACTCATATTTTTCCATTTGCAAAATGAAGATAATAAGAACTAGAACCAGTTTAAAATTTTCAATATATTAAAGACTCATACAGTTCCCGTCTCCTCTGAACCTTTGAAGTCACTTTTTAAAAAGTATATTATTACTGAAACAGAATGCCAAATGTAGAATGAATTGTCCAAATATATTACTAACCTTATATGTTAGAGCCTGAAATAAATTTGGGAAATATTGATTCTCATTCTAGTCCTATATTCCCTAAATTATCCTTCATTCATAGCCTGATTTCTTTTTAATTCATGAAGAACAAGTACAGAATTACAAAGTATAAACCAATATATTCAAAATCTTAGATAAAATTTAGTTGTTTCAATTTGGACTTTTTCTTTTCTTTTTTAGCCCCTAGCATTTTAAAAAAAATCTTTGCATTTCTTTCAAATAGTTCAAAAATAATGCTGTTTTTTAAGACGCTTCTTTTTACAATTAGTGTCCCACATACTCATCAGGAAGGATGGTAAAAATCATGACATGTCCATTTGTAGATGAAGAAACTGAGGCCACAAAAGGTGGAGATTCTTCTAAGGTCATAAATCATATAGTGGCACTATTGAGACTAAGAATCAGACCATACTGATTTTGATACCTAATCCATACTAAGAAAAAGAAGGAAAAGTCAGTTTCCAGTGTGTAATGTCTTCAAATGTTTGCAACTAAACTGTAACTTTTTGAATAATAAAACTTAAGTGCTCAGGCTGTGAGCTCACCAAAAGGTACTTGGGAAAAAATTATAGAAAGTTGCAATAGTGCAATTACTATATAACAGTTGATTATTAGAAGGGATATAAGATTAATATTCTGAGACTTTATGCTGTATTTGTGCCTATATCCTTCATCATTTAGATACAACCAAGATAAAATGAAATCTGAATGCTCACTTTAGGCCATGTTCTTATATCCCTTCAACCCAGTGTTGAATCTATTTGGTGATAATCATGCCACTCATCTACTCAAAATCCTTTCCTTGTTCTCCAGTATTTAATAAATAAAGTATAAACTCCTCAATCTGTCATTCAAGGCCTACCACAAACTGGTTCCAACCTACCTGTCCTGCCTTATCTCCTACTGTTATTTTCTTGTACGTGCTCTAAATTCCAGCCAAAGTGAATGACTCACTGTTTTCTGTTTTCCTTTTTTAATAATATTTTATTTTGGAGGCAACTGTGGCCCAGTAGATAGAGCATCAGGCCTGGAGTCAGGAGGACCTGAGTTCAAATGCAGCCTCAGACCCTTGACATTTACTAGCTGTGTGACCCTGGGTCACTTAGCCCCAATTACCTTTCTCTGCCAAAAGAGAAAGAGAGAGAGAGACAGAGAAAGAGACAGAGAAAGAGAGAGACAGACAGACAGAGACAGAGACTTCCAAGAGAAAAATTCAAGAGGCAAGTACAAACTTTAAAAAATAATAATAATATTTTATTTTCCCCCAATTATATTTAAAAACAATTTTTAACATTTGGGTTTGTTTTTTTTTGTTTTGTTTTGTTTTGTTTTGAGCTCCAAATTCTATCCTCTTCCCTCCCCACTCCCTGAGATGGTAAGCAATCTGATATAGGTTGTACATTAGCAATCATGTAAAACATTTCCATATTAGTCATTTTGTGGAAGAAAACTTGAACTAGGAAAGAAGAAAGGAAGGAAAAAAGGGAAAAGAAGGAAAGAAAAGAAAGAAAGAAAGAAATAGTGTGCTTCAGTCTGTATTCAGATGCCATCAGTTCTTTCTCTGGAGGCAGATATCATTTTTCATCATGATTCCTTTTGGGTTGTCTTGGATCATTGTATTACTGAGAATAACTAAGTCATTCACAGTTATTCATCTCACAGTATTGCTGTTATTGTGTACAATGTTCTCCTAGTTCTGTTCACTTCACTCTGTATCAGTTCATGTGTTTTCTATTTTCATCATGCCCATTTCTATCTCTGTACCTTCTCACTTACTGTTTCTTCAGATCTGGAATGGACCCTCCTCCACCACAGCTACATCTATCTCTTTAAGACTTTTTCAAGGTTCAATTTGGATGCCACTTCTTTCAGGAAAGAATCCTTAGCCCTGTTTCCCCCTCCCCAGGCAAAAGTGATTTCTTCTTCTTTAGCTTTTGTTTAATTTATCTTTGTATTTCTCACATTTCTCCATTGTTGCAGGTATTTAGGCACATATATTTTATCTATTTGTTGTGGGCTTGATGTGTTTTATATCTATATTTGTGTTATTCATAGTAATCACTTCAAAAAAAAAACCCTTTCTTGAAATTGAACTGGTTCATATACAAATGCCCATTAAATGGAACCTCATCTACTTGATAAATCTAACAAAGCTAAAAAAGGATGATAGTGGTAATCATGATGAGGACAATACTTTGCAGTTATATAATACTTTACAATTTTCAAAGCACTTTTATAGGCATTATAATTAATTGTGTTAAGTACCCTGTAGTATATATGCTGTATTCTACAGCATCTCACTGATGTGTCAAGGTCTACATAGCAGTGGGACAGGTCTGGGTAAGTAGTGGGCTTTTGTAAAGTCAGACAAGGAGCCTAAGCCATAGTTCAACAATTTATGAGTTGAAGTTCCAATAGTTGTCAAAAAACCAAAGCTAGCTCATGATCTGGAAGTCAGGAAGCCAAAGAACAAATAAGGAGTGTCTGATTATCAAGCAATCAGCCAGTCAATCAACAAGCATATATTAAGTGCTTACTATGTGTTAGGCACAATGTTAAGTGCTGGAGACGATGAGGTGCTTGTGCTTGGATCCTAGCAGTTCCTGACCTCAAGAAGCTTATGTTCTAATGAGGGAGATGACATGTATATAAACGAACATAAATAGATACACACAGTATAGAAAGACTAGGTGGAAGGTAACTATATTGGGTCAGCTAAGTGGTACATAGATAGAATGCTGGGCCTGAAGTCAGGAAGGATCATCTTCATGAGTTCAAATCCAGCCTCAGACACTTATTAGCTATGTGACCCTGGACAAGTCACTTCATCTCAGTTTGCCTCAGCTTCCTTACCTGTAAAATGAGCTGGAGAAGGAAATGGCAAACCACTCCAGTGTCTTTGCCAAGAAAATTTCAAATGGGGTCATGAAGAGTCAGATGCAACTGAGAGGACTGAACAACAATGAAAATTTAAAGATGGAAAGTTTAGAAATGTTCTTGGCGACAATGAGGATTTCAGATTCTTAAATCAATCTCTTATCAAATCTTATCTGTGCTCAGCAATAAATCAAGGGAGTAGAAGCTAGATTATCCCAGATGAGATTAAGAACAACAGAGTTTAAGAGCTAAAACCAGCAAAAGACCAGAATCCAGAGTTAGGCAGTTCAAGAAAAAGAACAGACAAGTGAATCTAAACCTGAGAAAGGGATTGTTTTCTCTCTGAATTATCTCTGATACTTTCTAATGCATATAGAGCTATTGATTCCATAAATGTGAGCAAGGAAAGATAACTTCTCACATTTCAATAGCACTTTAAGATGTATGAAGTACTTTCTTCTCAACTCTATGAACTATCTTTCCAGTCCTGTAATCCTCAACTTACATATGAAGAAACTGAGGTTCACCTCACTAGCCCAGTCTCACCCAACTAGTAGGCCGCAGAACCAAGAAACAAACTCAGGTTCTCCGACTCTGAATTCTGACTTTTCTCCACCAAATTGTAGTATTTACCAGTAATCCAAGAGGAAACATACCACATAACTTTCAGTCTGCACTCATCCTAGCTGGGGTAAATAGAAGAGAAATAGGACTACAGGCAGGCCTATAAATCAATTAAGCAAAGCTCACTGCATTTTGGTGTTTGTAGATGGTGGTCATCCTGTTGTCATTATCACGTATTGGAAAATATATATAAGCATGTTGTGTGTGTGTGTGTATAGGCATGTACATTGCAAATTTGACCCAAGGGAAAATAAGTTCGAATATTTAAGGTAAATGCTCTTAATTTGTAAATAATATGGACAGAAGTGTTGGTTACAACTGGTAGCTAATAAAAATATACACATACATATGTGTACATATATTACACATATACACACATACATATATAGATATGCACACATATGTAAAGTGGCACTCTTTATCATTTGTAATCTTGTTTTAACTCTTTATTATCATGGAGCTTTGTAATTGGTTTGCTAAAATCTTGTCATGGAAAAACAAAATATTTAAAAAAGAATAGAAGCAATATTCAAAGTCAAATGTTCCACAATGCATTAATATAGAGTATGTAAATTCCATAGTAAATTACACATACAAATATGTTACTGAAATCCAGGTGAGAGATTATAATACACATTTGTGAGAAGTATTTGTTCATAATTCCTACTTGGACTTATATAACTTCAATCTGTGCTAGAATGATTGTCATTTGGGAATGGGGGAGGGAAGAGAAGAGACATTTTAAGGTTTATCCATTTTCCTAGGTAACAAATACTCCCTGAGTTAAACAGAAATGATTCAGTCCAATTACTATGTGATATAGTAAATTAATTAAATGTATTTGGATAAAACTCACCTAAAGAAATTATTCAGGACTACACACAAAAAAAAATGGAGAATTTTTGTTGCAGAAGTTACTTCTTGTCCTCCCCCACCCCCAACTCCCTGCTGAAACATGTGTATGAATTAATCCCCCAAGACTGAAATGGAAATTCTATATTAACTATCCTTTGTAGCTTTTAGCTCAATGAATATATAAGTTGTGTGTTTATACTCATAAACATGTCAGTTGTGTGCCTAATTTTTTATAGAGAGACTTTGATTTCATCTTTGGAAATTCCAAGAGAGAGGAAATACTTGTCCTTGACATTTCATTTATTAGACAGTGGGTGGCACCATCTTAAGGAGTAGATGATATATGGTTGCATTTTGGCTCTATTTTTCTCTATTTGGGCTACAAACTATACCAAAACTGTGAAGGGCTTACCGCATTAGTAATTAATAGGGTCCCATTATGCTAACTATCATACAACTTAGGACATCTTAGAGGAAAGATAAGAGAAGAATAATTTGAAGTAATTTTCTTGTAATCATGCCAATCACTTCAACAAAGTAGTTATTAAATGAAACAGTATTATGATGAATTATAGGACATCTAACATTGAATACCTTTTTTTATCAGCAGTTTATGGTGCCTGATGCTTAAAAAAAAAAAGGAAAGAGAAAAAAGAAAAAAAACCAAACAAGTGAGGGCCTATTCCAAGTAACACTCTTCTTACTGTAAATAATAGTTTGTTTAACAAATCCTGAATTTTAATGAGGCTTGAAAGACAGACCTACATTAGTCTCATGCTCTTCCCTGTGAAAGAAGCTAAAGTTTCCTAGTTTTACCTTCTTTTAAATGGTAGATATTAACAAGCATGAGTCACCTTTGATGACAAGGAATTCTTCTAGTTCAGATTTGCCGAAGTGATTAGACATTATTTATCTAATTAAATGTTCAAAACACATCATTATTGAAAGGAATAAATTTGGTGCATTTGTTGAACAGTGTTAACTGAAATGTAACTGCACATCATTTGACTTTTTAACATTTTATTATATCTAATAAGTCTTTCTGTGCTTAATTAAATCAACTTATTTTTTACAGTTAATTTAACGTGATTTCATTTTAGTTACAGAGTATGAATCAGATATTATGTAGAAAACCAACTGTATACACAAATTAAGCCTCTGTTACTCAGGTGCTCTCTTGCATTTCATACAAGTCTTACTGCCTCTAGAAATTACCAGGATTTTAAATAGATGTGATTTTCTCATTTTATAGAGAGGTTACTTTTATCATTTGTTGTTCATTAAAAAGGAAAACCCTTAGAAAGGTCACTATGCACTTTCTATGCCATGGAATAAGAATGTGTGACATTACTGTATCCTATACTAGGTTCAATAAATACTTAGATCATTTATAAATGGGGAAGGGGAAATATATGCAATTTTGGTGGGGGGAAAAGTCAAATTTAAATCAGCCTAAAACTAACAACCCTAGTTGCTGTCCTCTGCAAACTAGGCATCTTATATGTCAATATAAACAATATAATCTAAGCAGTTCTGGAAAAGTTCACAGTATTTGGACATCAATATCTTAATCTAGCTCTTATTTTGAATGATTTTATTTGTCAAGTGGAAGTTAGTTTCTGAATTTATAAACAAACGATTTCTCCACGATGATGAGCATTTACCAGATTTTCCATCCTTAGTAGATAATCCTAAACTCTAAAATAGAAAAAAAAAATTTAAGCCTCTAGTGTTTTAGTGTCAGAGATAATGAATTGTAAGATGGTAGGTTCCCTTTGCTACATGGACATATATCCTGAAATGTGTTTAAAAAAATATAAAACGGAGTATTGCTAGAAACAAACAAGAAAATTCAAAGGTTGCAAGTGTTGGCAGAAAATTCTAACTCAAATTATTAATCATTTTGTAAAACTTCTTGTGTCTGAAATGTTTGAGTGTTTCATGTTCCATGAGCATTAAGTTGAAAATGTCAGAGAGCAAGGCCCTCAGACACAATGTTAGTGTGGAAAGAAAGAAAGGAAAGAAGGAAGAAGGAAGGAAGAAAGACAGAAAAAGAAAGAAAGAAAGAAAGAAAGAAAGAAAGAAAGAAAGAAAGAAAGAAAGAAAGAAAGAAAGAAAGAAAGAAAGAAAGAAAGAAAGAGAGAGAGAGAGAGAGAGAGAGAGAGAGAGAGAGAGAGAGAGAGAACCTAGGTCTTTGCTAGAAGGAACCAAAGTATAAAATGCAAAGTGCAGCATTTGTGTACACAAATGTGTGTGCATATGTATTCACACTTAGAGGCTTATAAAGTTCCTTAGAAATGTTTTCCTTATGCTGTTGAGGTAGTCACTTCTTTCTGCTCTTTGGCACACTTGGACTGGCTCAAATTCCCAGGGGTAACTATTCATGATCACAAATTTGGCCAAAGGATTTTTTTCATTACCCTCAAACATTTCCTTTCACCTCCAACCTCTAGGCAGGGCCATCGCTTTCCCTTTAGAGCAGTGAATATAAAGACATGGGGCCATCCGGGCTGGCTGTGCCTGACCCCGAGGGCCCTTCTGTCAATCACCGCCTCCCCATCTCTGCTCTCTTTCACACCAGGCAGCTGTACCCATCGCTGTCAACCAGGTAACAACCAGCAAACAATAGAGGCCTGAATGCCTGGTCTAGACACTCTTTTAGCCACTTATTTGCTGCTCTTGGCAGCTGTTGAAGCATAAATAAGCAGTTTGTAATCAGAAAGCTGACATCATCGCAGCTCAGCTGAGAGGGGGAATTGTTCCTGTGCACTGAGCTGTTTTTTTTTCTTTTTTTTTTCTCTTTTCTTTTCTTTTTCTTTTCTTTTTTTTGGGGGGGGTGGGGAGGGGGGAGGGGGACAACAGATTCTGGGGTGGGGATTCAGATTTGTGCCATGCTAAGCTGGTCTTTCTTTGATTTCCAGAATACAATTGATAGGTCTCAGGCTCCAGGACAAACCAGATTTTTTTTTAAATCAATATTTCTATTCCTGATGAAAAGCCAAACAAGATGATAAATGTGCTGAAATGTACCATACATAGTCTTGGTCTGAGTGAGAATTCACCAGAGCCACGTTAAGGCAGAGAGAAATTGATGTCCGTGATTCTTAACATTTTCAAAGAGGCTTCTGGTTGATAGTTTCTGAACCCTGTATTTCTGGTTAGTTAGTTCTTAGAGGATATTCCTGGGGAATCATTGAGTTGAAGCATGCTAGTTGACTTCCATGTCTCCTATGAGGAATAAACAATTTTAAAGAAAGGAGGATGGAAAAGTATGTTTATTCCTAAATCCCTAGGGTAGTATTCCCTGGCTCAAGTTTGCCATTCAAAGAGATTGGCAGTAGTTTGTATGAGATGAGGTTAATTCCCAACCATTTTCCATGAAACCTATACAAGTCTCTGGTTTACCAATGCATCTGCTCAGGACCTTTTCATTCCCAGGTATTGTTCTGATGCTGAGGCAGCACAAAGGAATTAAAAGGGGATTGTTTTGGCCCCCGTATAACATTTTTTTAAAAATTGCTACAAGGATGCTGATAAGGGCAAGTCCCCCACTCCTTGTTAACTTTAGTACTGCACATCCCAAATTCAATGGATTCTGCAGAGTGGGACATTTCTCCAAATATCTAGAGGTATATGGGAAGCAGAATGAATGCCCAGTCACCACAAGGATGAGGGGCTTTCTGAAATCTGTTCAAGTTGTTTTGTCTCTCTCCAGTTTCACAAGGAAAGACGGCCCAGTCCAACAAAAAACATTGACTTTCTATCTCTCAGAAGCTTCCTGGTATGAGTTTGCTATAAGTAGCTCATGATTTAGAGTACGAAGGCATTTCCAGAATGCATGTTTAACAAAATGACATAGCAGATAATTGAAATTTATTTGCAATTTTCAAACTACAATAAACACAATTCTCCTTTTCTTTCATTAATAATCGCACGGCTAATGCATAACAATCCCTCTGCAGCTTTTACAAGCAAACTTGAGCTGCTGTGTTGTAATAGCTGGAAAAGTTAATGTAGCTTGAACAAGGTTCCTAATTGTCCCTGTCTCTGTCATATTTGTCTACTTGAATGGTCCTAAATACCACAGCGATTAATTACTACAGAGCAGGTATTACAAGATGTTATCATCCTTCCCCAACTGTCTGGGTGAATGGAGAGAGGCAGTAGATTGTTACACTGTTTCATCTTTGCACTTCCTGTAAGGCACTTTAACCAGAAGATTTAATGTGTCAAAGTTAACTGCGTTCTCTAGCAGATATTCACATTCTAATTAAAGATTAAGAACGTAGTACATTACACTGTGATTTGTCATACATGGCTTGTTAAATAGGAAACCTACCGGGATTCCCTAACATTTTATAAACATTATTCAGGGCTTTTAATGTGGGCAAAGGAAAAAGATTATTCAGCTGCCCTGCAGAATGGAGAGAGGGTCAGCACCCACCTAGCCCCAGAAATAAATAAATAAGTAAACACACAGCCAAATAAATAAATAAATAAATAAAGTGGCGGATAAATAAATAAATAAATGAGTGAGTGAGTGAATGGATGGATGGATGGATGGATGAATGGATGCACAAATAAATAAATAAATAAAAGATAAATAAAATAGATGAATGAATGGACAAATAAATAAATGGATGGATAGATAAATGGACAGATAGAGAAATGAATGAATGAATAAATAATAAATGCGTGAATGAATGAACAAATGAACGAACAAATAAATAAATAAAATAGATCTGGGCAGTTTGAAAACTGTTATTCCATGGAGATTTTATTTAAACTCCTTATTGATCCCCCTTTTTATTTTTGGATTTAATTATTCCTTTGGCTTTTTTAAACTTTTGTATTTTGCTGTCAGCTATGCCAACCTAGGTAAGAAGTCTTTGTTTAAATCAGAGTGCCAAAGGAAGGAGGAAAGATGAAACAGTTTTCAATATGCAGAATATGGTTTCAACTGATTCTAACAGCACTGAACGGCACACCACTTCCAGTATTAGTGGCAGAGGACTGGTTCACATTCTTTGATTGCCTGAGGAATAAATTAATGAGGTTACTGGAGACATTGGAAATTTGCATATTCACGGTTGCTTATTAGGTAGAAAGTGAATGCCAGGTGCATTGAATTTGGGGGATATAAGTTTTGTTAAAAATTAACTATTTTCTTTTTTTTTTCCTGTTCAGACAGAAGTCCCATTAGATGGCTATATGAATAATTATGACATAGTAGGGAGGCAAAGAAAGGAGACTCTTACTTGAGAGCAATAGAGAAGCAATTGAACCACTATTGTTATAAGGGATTCTAAATGCACTTGTTTTAGGGCAGAGAGAAAACAAATGCCATTTACTCTCTCCTTGGATTTTAGAATAAAAATAATCATGCTGGTGGCATAAAGCATGTGCTCAATACCACCGTACATGATATAAAAAAATTATTAATTCAAAGGAATCTTTGGCAATATTTACTTCAGTGGATGTTATCATAGAGAATTCACCAATCCAGCTTGGAGGGAAGGAAGAATTTCTGAAGAAATAAGTCCAAGATTGAATCCTGGAATATGTGTGACCCTTTCTCTAAGGAGTGGATGTACATGGTTGCATTGTTGTCAGTGATTCCTGCCAGGGCTATGGGAAAACACATTGTTTGAGCTGTTTGTATCTCATTATGGTGAGAAGTTTTTAGCTACTGTGGGCTGTCCTCTCTGCTGATCCTCCGCAAGTGAGATGGACATATTTTGTATTTCTCTTTGCCCTTAGGAATACTTCAAAAAGCAAAATAATAACTGTGTCCATGTTTGTCACAGGGAGATTGGTGCAGTTGGTGAGACAGTGTCTTGCTCTTTCTGTGCTATCGTTTTATACAGGTAGGTTCCTTGCTTTGCTGAATTCTTGTTCTTTTTTTTTTTTAAGAAAATTATTGGTATCACCGAGTCCCAAGTAGTTGATCTATCAAAATCAAGCAGGGATAAGTGTTTCTTTGACTAGTAATAATACACATTTACAAATAGGCTCCATTCTGCCCCCTTGTTTCACTGGGTATTGTGTAAAACTTTCCTTTCTTGTCCAAGGCATGGAGTTGATGAGTACCTTATATCTACCCAGAGGTTTTATTAGAAAAATCCAGTAACAGTAAAATTGTTAATTTTTATTTCGATAGTGTGTATATTCGATGTGAATTTTAGCAGCTCTTGATTTTTTTTGACATAATCCCTAACTGATAAAAAAAAGATTGAAAGCTCAGGGGTTTTTTTTCTTTCATTAATTAATCTTTAAATGTTAATATTGTGAGTACTTTCTTAGGTAAAAGTTAAAGGTACCATCTATTGTCTCACTGGCATAAAAATAAAACAATACGATTACATTAGGCCTTTACTTAAGCATTAAATGAATTAAGCAAAAGATTTGTTGGGAGGGGGGTCTCAGAGGTATAGGAACTAGGGAAGCAAGTCACCCTAAACCAGCCTGTCTAAATGTTTGTTTCTACCTTTCCATTCATTTGCACACCCTAATTCCAGTTACACTCACACTAAAGAGCTTAATAATTTAGAAATTGTGATGGAGGCATACTTAAAAAATATACAAATTTTATAAATAAATATATTCTGTATTTATTATTATTTTTTGATGACATTGTTCTAAGGGGGAAATGCCTTTTTATCCAGAAAGGGCATGCCTGAAAACACCCACTGTATCTAAAACCCTGAAGTCCAGGGTTTTTGTCATACACACAGCACAGATTTTTTTGATTATGTAGATTTTTTTTCCCCTCTACTGCAGTTTCATATGCAAAGCATGCATCAGCCACATCCATGCTATCTCCTAAAGCAGTCATTCTGAAACCCAATCTGGGGACAGTGCAGACTAAATAAAATTTCATTTTGATTTGGCCTCCTGCTGCGAATGGGACTGCTTTGTTTCAGCCGACAGAATCAGCAAGCCAGAAAGGTATGTCCTGTTTTGCATGGCTGATGGTGTGACTTGAGGATCACAATCAGGCCGTTCATGGTCTCCGGGCTCGGCATCCCATCCACATCCTGTACTGTCTTTCTCTTTTCCCTTTCTATTTGCTTTTCTTCTGTGCTGCCTGCCGTCTACCTGCAGGGCAAAGCTATGGCAGACCCTAACACTATTGTTTACTTTGGCATATGTTTAATAGCTGCATAGCTGTTTGGATTTTTTTTCCCCTTGCCTTTGTTTTGTTTTGTTTTTACCCTATTACCCACATTCTATTTCCTTATTCCCTAGGTGTTGAATACAAAAAAACTGACTTAAAGGAAATTATTATGTAAGCACTGCTGTGATGTTCCAGAGATTTTACTGGAAGATTTGTAATGCTGAATTTTATTGTCAATTTGAAGATGTATTTAACAGCTTTTAAGGACTTTAGTTTTCATAGCCCTTTTGAGCTGCTTTGGCAGAAAAGCAATCACCCATTATAGTTAAGGGGAGAAAATAAAATAAAAACTATCTTCCAAAGGTATGAAACTGTTTTTGCCATCTTGGGATGTTTTATAATAGCATTGTGGTGTTTGCCTAAAAGGCAATTGCTAAATACAACTCAATTTTAAGGGATGACCTTCATCTGGAGTCATCTCATTAGAGATTAAATTGTTTTAAATGCTCCTCTTGCATTTGTCCCACCTTTTGGAGTATGGATGGGCAATCAGGGAAACAACCTGCTATTTTATCCTCAGAAGAAGCTTCAGATATGATGGCAAAGTGCCAAGAGGGCACAATGTGGTATGAACTCATTTTTAAGCACATTTTGTTGTTGTTGTTGGGACCCTTCACTGCCACTTACACATTCAAATAATGTTATGTGGGGGAAAGAGTTTTGCCCCTTGTTTAAATATTAGCCTGTCATTAACCTAGATTACAACGTGTCAATATGAGAAGATAGATACCATTTGTGAAAAAGATAAATTGCATCAGAACAGGGGAGATTATTATTGCAATAAAACATGCAAAGATGCATTTTGCCCCTTGGGTTAAACAAAAATAATTCTACACTGAATATAGAGTAATAAGTGAATGTTTGCCACCAGTTTCATGGGATTCCCAGGAGGAGGAAAATTATAAATAACAAGTTGTTTTTTCCAGGTCCATTCCATGGCTATTCCTCCAATGCCTTGATATTACTGGGGTACCTGACCCAGTTCTTGATCCAGATTCTGACTTATGTATAACTTATCTAATGGAACATCCATGCAATCTGTTCTTCAAAACAGGGCTCTGTATGGTCACCATTTTATATCTGTTGCCTCAGCAAAGTTGGAAAGAAAAGTTAAAATAAATGTTTTGGATGTATCTTTGATAGCTTACTGATATGCCACCTCCTCCATCTTGGAAACTAAGTGAAAGACAAACTGAAGGAGGATTTAAATAAAACAGTTAAATGTGATGGGTGGGGAGGTATTTTTTTTCATTGTGTAAAGAGGGGATAACCTTACTCACTTAGATAAAGAAATGTGTGTACATATAAAATACATATACTACACACACACACGCACACGTGTGTGCGTGTGTGTGTGTGTGTGTGTGTGTGTACAGAGGAGTCATTATTTCTTCAGTTTTCTCAACTTTGAGATTATGACCCCAGTATAACAACTTCTTCCAACATGGTCTCCAGTAGGGGGGCACTACTTTCAATCTAAATTGCAAACATGGGATGGGGGTGGGGAAAGACAGCTCCTCCTTGGACTAGACTTTATTAACTATGTGAAATCATCAAAAAGTAAGCTATATATGTTGTGTTAATTCCTGTACCAGTTTCCTCACGTCCATGGTGATCCTCAGAGTTCATCACCAGAACCATATTTTCCACTACTCTTCACTCATTCAACAAAATTTTATTGAGGGCCTTTGATGGATGAGGCAATTGAGTGTTTCGGATTTAGTAGGAGATAATATGGAAATGAATAAAGTTTTAGTAGACATACATTTTTTTTAAACACTCACAATATAAACCCTCATTCTAGAGTCCTGTAGAGGCATTTAGTTTGTTGCTGTTCTGGGAGGGACAAAAAACAAAAACAAAAAAGCCTTAGTGCTATCACTAGGGTGTCTTGTTTTTGTTTCTTATTTTTAGATACTATAGTAATTTACACATACACTCCCATCCTTCCAGATGTTGTTGAAGATATTGTTCTTCATTTAAAAAAAAGAGATATTCATTGAACTTGTCAAATTTTATAGTTCTGTTCTGATGCCCCAACATGATCCCATGTATAAAACCTGATATTTAGTATAACATGGACCTATCAATGT
Organism: Vombatus ursinus; assembly: GCF_900497805.2. Taxonomy (NCBI): domain Eukaryota; kingdom Metazoa; phylum Chordata; class Mammalia; order Diprotodontia; family Vombatidae; genus Vombatus; species Vombatus ursinus. The sequence goes on along the minus strand of NW_020954559.1, from coordinate 21,930,657 downwards.
CCATTATATATTGTAAGTATAAAATGAAATGGATATGGAATGTGGACCCGATGTAATTTTTTCCCCTTTGGAATGTGACCTTTGAGTCCATCAGTATAGAGAGCTCCCAGTGTCATAATTCCTTCTACCAATGCAGCTTAGCAACTCATCTATCATTTATTGTCTTGGAGAACTGTCTATTGACCCTGATAAATTCAGTGTGACTTGCCCAGGGTCACAAAGTCAGTATATGTTAGAGGCAAGATGGAAGCTCAGATCTTTCTATCTTTAAGGCTGGCTTTCTATACAGTACACCAACAGTGACTCTTGATAAATCAGAAATTTTGTATAAAAAGATTTTATATATATACGTATATGTACATACATATACGTATATATATATATAGTATAACAGCTTAAAACTGTACTAAGTTTTTGGAACACCATATACATGTATAATTATATACATACGTACACATACACACACTGTTGACTGTGAAGACTAAAATGGTAACATCATCTTCACATATTTCTATCAAAGAATTTTAGGAAGTGGCTGCTTGCACATGGAGTTATCTTGCTTTTTCATGACACTTAAATGAGATAACATGAAGGGCAAAAATGTGTAATGAAATATATGATAAAATTATATAATATATATGTGCACATATATGTATTTGCATTGTGTAGATATATACATACATCTGTATGCATACGTATGTGTATATATGTGTGTGTGCATATACATATATATATGTGTTTTCATATTTTCTTTTGTGTCAGGAAGGTAAAGTAATACCATGTACAAGTAGGCATTTCCTATAATTATTTTATAGAAATATCTGAATATGATAGTGCTATTTTAGACCCCATTTACAACAGCATATATTCTTAATTTGCTAATGATGGGGTTGGCTTTTATCACATGGTCTATCCTTCCTTCAGCTACGTCCCTATAGCAAAGTGAATAGCAAAACAACTCAGTGAGTAGTGTAATGTAGACTATTGGCAAAGATTGAGATTTTGTAGCATGGCTTTGATTGCCACCTCCTCACTCTAGCAGCACACAACTGGTATAGTATTAATCAAATACATATTTTTTTACTTTCCTCACAACGACCTTATTAGTACAAGTATTGTTACTCCCATTTTACAAATGAAGAAAATTAAGGTTAAAGAAGTTGTTAATTTGTTCATGAATACAGAAATATTAAATTTAGGGTCAGGAATTAGAACTCAGATTTCTCCATATCCCAAGTCACTTTCATGTGCCACTCCACTCCCACTTTTCTGAGAATTTTGGATGAATGAGGAAAACAGAGAAAAGATGATTGGGTGAGGGTATAGCATCTAGAGAATAAAACAGGATTCTAAATCAGTTGTGTTATGAGGAGGGAAAAAGCTAGTCATAATATTCTTGTAAAAGATCAATATGAGAACTTTAAAAGTCATATATTAAAGTAGTTTACAATGATTTTCTTGGGAATTATATTAGTGGGAAGGAAATCAATCTTAAAATAAGTCAACATGTATGGTTGGAATTTATTTTGTATTCTCTAGAACTTTTGTTTTTAAATGCTGAATCTATGATTCCATTGGTTTAGGCTCTCAGCAAGGAACTTTTTCTACCAGGCAAGGCACCTGCTCTGAAATTTAGTCTTAGTGAGTTTCCTATGGCACAGAGCTGTGAAGTTGTTTGTCCAGGATCACAGCCAGTATGTGTCAGAGGTGGGATTTAATCAATGTCTTCCTCACTATGAATCCAACTTTCTTTCCCTATTCCATTATTGGTATAAACATGAGAAACAACATAAGTAGCATGTTAAGTCAAATATAGCGTTTTAGATCTATCATGAAGAATCACTAAAAAGAATGAAGTCCAGTATATCCTTAAAGAATAAACTTGCTAAGCAAAACTAGGGATATAGATGGAAAACTGCTTCCAATTTCCTTCTTTCTTGTAGAGTCTTATTTCTAGTTCTGGGTGCTACATGAACAATACTGAAAATTAAGTTTCTAAGCTCAGACCTATGCAACCTGAAATTGAATGTTTCCTTGTACTGTACTGTCCTCATTCGTAGACTGGAATGAATTGGGCAGGAAGGATAATTCACAACCATTTTGGAAGCTGATTATGTTCCTTGGTAGAAGAGTCATTTTTGACTTGGCTGCCTAAAAGTTACAGCTAAAACAGTTCTTTAACTTTATCTGTGGCATATCTGCCTTAGACTTCGAGAGCATTTAAATATGCTCAGCAAAATTGTATGTCCAGAAAACAGAGGATCTCAAAGTTGATGTTAAACAAATAGTGTACAAACAATGTTAAATGAACAAAATTAATACTCCCAAAAATCCCTAGACAAAAACAAACAAACATTTGACTCAGGAAAAAAGTAGAGAAAAAATTAGTTAACCCTTCATTCTCCAGTTAGAGGGAAAGAGGGATCTTAGGGCTAAGGGGTCCTGAGAAAGAGTGAGTTTGAGAGTTGATGCAATCTTTCTGGAAGAAAAGTAAGTAGAGAAAATGGTGAAGTCCGGGAGATCATCCAGGTGGGAGATGATGATCAAATGAAATGATATTTGCAAAAAAGTGATTGGCAAAGTGCTTGGCATTAAGTAGGTGCTATATAAATACTTATTCCCTTCCTCATCACAAGACAGTCAATGTATTCCATGGCTGATGTTCAAATAACTAATTTAAAGATTCTGTTTGCCTCATATATGCATAAATCTGATAGTCTAAGAAAATTTCAGAGAAATTCTATGGCAACAGATAAAGAAAAAACAAATCAAAAACAGACTCTATTTTAGCACTATAGACCATTAGTACGTCAAAGTCCCTAAATTAGTCTTACTTTCCTGATACGATTTATCATTAGAAAAAGTCTCAACTCATTCATTTGCATCAGATTTACATAAGGTAGGAACTTTTAGGAATTAGGACATCTAAAGACAGGAGTGTATAACATTCATTAAGCCCAGTGGAAGTCTAGAAAGTTAGAAAGGAAGTAGTTGGTGTTCTTTACACAAATGCTAGACTTCCAACAGTACATACTCCAAAAACAAAAACTCATTGTACTTTCCAGAACACATGAGAGAAGGGTTCTTTGAAAGCAGGTGGAATTTTGCCTACCATCCTATGTTTTTATAGGCTCACAGTTGAAAACATATTACAAGAAAAAATTAATATTTAAATTTCATATAGAATCTGTGGCTACCAAGTGGTATTTATAGGAAGAGTAGAGTAACAACATCCTCAGCTCCATTATACATCTAATATGTCCTGTTCAAAGAACAAGAAACAAAGTTCGGTGTGATTAGAATTAAAAAAAAAATGAATAGAAATCTCCTTTAATGGAGTCTATTCCTTTGACTACTTACTACTAAAATAGATCTACAAGAGGAACACAATTCTCTTTCCCACTAAATTAGGTTGGATTGAATAAGCACAACTGGAAAGACTTTGCTTTTGCTAAATTAGCTGGTCCCTTATACTGTGTCTATGTGTTTGAAGAAATAGAAATTGTTTTGTATCAATACACTAATGGTTTCATTGAACCAAATCACTATTGTCAGTCAATATACTATTTATGTATTTGTTATAAAGCATGAAAAAATCTGCTGTAATCTATAATACATTAAGAGAATATAGCACAAGGGACTGTTACACTAAACAGTATAGAAATAGACTCTAGTGTGGAAAAAATGCTGCATCCAATTCATTAAATGTAGTTTTTTTGTGTGTATTTAAGGGGCGGAAGAGGGTGAATTTAGCTACAACATTATCACCCTTCCTTTTTAAGGATGCATTTGTTCTCCTCTAGTCCATTCCAAATTGCTAGGCTTATAGATTGTACTTGCTTATTTAAAAAAAAAATCTCACATTTTCCAGCACCAGTGAAGACCTGAACAAAATCAGTAGAAATAGAAACTGACACGTGAGATGAGAGGAAATAAATATATGTGTGTATGTGTGTGTGTGTATATATGTGTGTGTGTGTGTGTGTGTGTGTGTGTATTCATAGATAGATAGATAAAAGAATGACTAAGATGAGGGAATGGGAGTCTTTAAACTATCTAATTGTATTTTAAAAGTGTACACACTAATGAGGCTGAAGAACTAGGTGGTACAAGAAGATAGGAGTAGGAGTAATGGCATAAAATTAGGAAAAGGGAAATTTAGGTTGATTACCAATTACCAATTGAAAATCTTCTTAATGTTGAGGTCTATTAGACTGTAGGGTAATCTTCCAAGGGAAGTGTAGGGATTCCTATTGCTTGAGATGTTTAAAATTAGAGTGGACATAGTACTATCAAAAACACCCTGTTGTGAACAATCCTACCCTGTTGTGTAGAATGGGTTAGTTCACCTTGTTTGTCTTTTCAATCTCAAGCTTCTGTAAAACTTAAAGAGAAAAGCCAAAAGTAGACAGTTCTGTCCAATATATACACTTATTTATCTGAATGATTTAAAAAAATAATTTTTTACTGTCCAAAGTAGGTAACCACTGTGTAGACAGCTACCCTCCTGGGATATAAATTCCTACCCAACACCTCCTCTACCCCTACCACCACCAGACCATTCTGAGGCATTAAAGTTTTTCTCCAACACCCAAAGTAATCATTTCTTCTGTCTAAAAACAATTCACTCTTCAGACAGGGAAACATAGAAGGGGCCAAGCAAGAGAATGCTGATCTGTGTTTGTGCCCATGCACACCCACGTGCATCTGTACATGAAGCTTGGACAACTATGTTGGGATAGGGAAGGGCACTTAGGAGACAGTGTGGGTAAAGAATGTGTATTTTCTGGATCATTTTGACATTCTCCAGAGATCCTGAAAGACTCAAGAAGGGCATGTGTTACAAAAGCCAGGGCTGTGCATCTGGGCCTCAACTTTCTCCCTTCACCTCATTCCCAAGCCCACCTCTGCATTGTAAGTGCACCTTCAGGAAAGAATTTTTTACATAATGTATAAACATCTGAATGGAGAGGTGTGAGAGCAAATTCAGTTATCTTGGTGATTTTAATAAAATATTATTTTGAGCTATTTGATACCTGGGTTGGAAGGAATTTCCATATTGATGAGGTAACAGATCTATAGTATTTTTAAAGGCAAAATTTTACAATCTCTCCTTTGGCCTCTTCTCCCTCATCATACAATATCGTGGCATACACACACAGATACACAGACACAGACACACGGACACATATCTTTTCCCAGAATAAATCCAGAGATTTTACTTTTGCATTTAATTATCAGCCTTACCAAATCTTGGAGGGGATAAGTGACAAGATAAGGTTAAATTGTTAAACTGAGACTGGTTGGTGTCCCTGCCATCTCCCAACTTTATCTGTTTGCACTGGCAAACAGTCCCCCAATGCCTAGAATATTCTTCCCCTCACCTCCATCTCCTCACTTCCCTGGTTTCTTGCAGGACTTAGCTCAAATGCCACCTTCTACAAGAGACCTTTCCTAATCTGTTCCCATTCTCAACACACACACACACACACACACGTATATACCTTCCCTCTAAGATTACCTCCCACTTCCAATGTATATAACTTGTAAGTGCAGAGTTGCTTGCATGTTGCCTCCATCATTAGAATGTGAGCTCCCTGAGGACAGGAACTTTTGCCTTTTTTTCTATCATGAGGGCTTACTGTAAACAAAGTGCTTGTTGGTGATGAGGATGAGGAAGACAGGTAAGGCGACTTTAATAATCAGAGTCCGAGTTCTAACATTGAAACAAAGGAATTGCAGAGGAGTTGAAACAAATAATAGCAGGAATATCCCTAGATTTTGCTACAAAATAAGTAATACCATAATGTTGTGCAAATTTTAGGTACTTAGCCTTTTAATGGATTAAACAGAATAGACAACTTGCATAACTATGATAAGTTTGGAGGGTAGGGCCAGTTCTGGAAAATGAGACTAGGTAGTAGAAGAAAAAAAAAGGAGAAATTATACTCTGATATGGCAACATGGAACTAAAAATAAACTTCCGAATGACCATGTCTGCTGCTTTGTGCTCTTATGAATTTGCTGTCACTATCACTACCCCTGCCACACATACAGACCCAGAAGAGTCCTTTATCTCATCAAGCATTTGTCAATACCATCCTCCTTTCTCACCTGCTTCTGACTTTTCTGTAACAAGTCAACAAGCATTTAGTAAGCATCTACTATGTGCTACTATCTATGCCAAGCTCTAAGTATACAAATAAAGGCAAAGCTGTAGCTGCTCTCAGAGGTCACATTCATATGCAGAAGCTCACAATCTAATCCTAATCATCTGACATGATAGAAATCATTGGCATGATAGAGAATGATATTTTGAGAAGGACATCAGATTATATATAGGGACATTAGAGATATTGTAGTGAAATGGATATATTCAAATCACAAAGGCATAGATTCCAATTCCATCTATGACACCAATTAACTGTGTGACCAAAGGTAAATTGTAAACTCCTTATGCCTCAGTTTCCTAAGCTGTAAAATGAGGGTAATAATGCCCATTCTATCTATCTCATACAGTCATCATGAGATTCAATGAGACAATGTATGTAAAGTATTTTGCAAACTCCAAAGTTTCATATGTAAATGTCAGTTATTAGTATAGTTTAGGCCACAGTTATGTGGAAGGAGAAGGGAAAGGATGTATCTCTATGTGTGTGTGTGTGTGTGTCTGTGTGTCTGTGTGTGTGTCTGTGTGTCTGTGTGTGTATGCCATGATACTGTATGATGAGGGAGAAGAGGTCAAAGGAGAGATTGTAAAATTTTGCCTTTAAAAATATTATAGATCTGTTACCTCATCAATATGGAAATTCCTTCCAATGGTGGAAATCAGGAGGTATTCATGGCTGCTCATCCTTGATTATACCCTCCCCTAATTTCCCCAAAGAGGGTCCATCCCCAGGAAGAAGAAGTTTCCTTACTTTCTCTTATCACACGCTAACAGTGGAGCACACTGGCTGCCTACCAGTTATCTCTTAATCTTGCCACATGACCAGCTTATTTTTTTTTTCCAAAGAAGTTGATGATAATTTTTTCAACATTCAAAGAAATATGTATCAAGTGTTCAGTACATGTGAAGTCTTATGCAGGCTATAAAGATGAATAAGATGCAAAGAAAATGCTCTGGTGTTTCAGAAGAAGGAGAAACTATATCCAGCTAGATCTAATTAGAGAAAAATACGTCACGGAGTGGGTGGACCCTTGAGGTGTGCTTTAAAGAACATAAAAAATTTCATCAACACAGAAATATATAGGTTAAGGGAAGAAGGGACATTATGGTCATAGGAGACAGTGTTACCAGTGTACACAAAGACATAGAAGCTAGAAACAGCAGGATGACTTCAGGAAATAGTTCAGTTTGGCTGAACTTGGGAGTTTGGAGAGGCGGATTACATAATATGAGTCTAGAAAAGGTAACGTGCGACTGTTGTTTGTAAAAGGGCCATGAATGTCAGATTAAGGAGTTTAGATGTTTTTCCATAGAAAACAGGAATACAGTGTGTGAGTAGGAGAATAGTGTGATCAGAGTGGCATTTTAGGAAAACCCTCCAGCAACTTTATGTAGAATAGTTTGGAATGTAGAAAGATGTAAGTGATAAAGATTGTTTAGTAGGCTAATGAGGTAGCCCACAATTTGGCTCATTTTTGCAAGAGTTGTGCCTGATATTCATGGGTATAAATAGATAAAATAAATATTTCTGAACCTAGTAGTTTATTTAAAGTCTTCTGCAGTCTAATGTTAAATATACAACTTAAAATCATGTCCATATTATTTTCACTCAAAGGAAATGGTCTTTTGAGGTAGCCTAGTTCTTCTGATGTGAGTTAAGCAATTTAAGCCATCTGAAAGTATTTGCTAACCATTGGATAGAGGCCAGCAAGGAAAGAACAGGGCTCCTGTAATCACCCCTGAAAGTGTCAGAGCATAAGATAGCAGAGTTTCTGCTCCTTTGTATTACAGATTTTTTCTTAAAGGACTGTATAAATGATAACAGTTGGCCCAATCTGGAAAGAGGAACAAAGCAACACTAAACCCTGCCTTAAATGCTTGGTCATGTGGGCAGAGTGCCTTGCTGATAAAGAAAATTAAGATGAGTTTGATTTATTTAAGGAGCTCTGTGGGGGTTTTGGTTTAATACATTTTTTCTGAGATTCTGTGAGATTTGTTTGTATGTTGGCAAAGCTGAATGAAAAGATTTGAAGAGGCATTGGCAAAACCTACTAATAGAACAGAATAAATCTAGAAAGGCTTCTGGTTAAAAATAATAATTCATCCAAAAACACCAAAGGAATCAACAAATATTAACACATATAAACATTTGTTTATAAAAAATTGTAAGTTCAGAAAAGATCTCATAATTATCTAGTTAACTAAGCGCATATTTAAATATTGCAAATAATAACAATACACATTTAAATATAGGTTTTGTTCCTCCACTTCAAAGATCATATTTTAGATTAGAAGTTTGAGTCTTTTTAGATAAACATTGAAAATAAGGGTCTGCTGTAACCAGCTCAAACTGGCTTGAGAGGACCAATTGTTAAATTTTCAATGTATTTACACCTCGGAAATCAACAAATACTAAAAATCAAAGTTTGATAAGTTGTTTGGTTGACTGTTTAGATTTTAAAAAGTGATGGATAAATATGTCAATAGTGCAGATGAAACTGAAAAGTGTATCATATACATATTTTTTGAAGAGTTGGTTGTTAAACATTTGCCAACACATCCCTGATCTAGTATTTTATTAGCTTTTGAGCTAATATTCCAAGAATAGGGAGGAGAGATTCTTACTTTAATTTTTTAAAGGGTAAGATTTAAAATGTTGATGAGTATCATTTAGAAAGTCATTTAGGAAACAAAAATGAAAATGTTACTGACCCTTGCTCACAAAAAGTACATCATCAAACAAAGTAAATCGTGGACAGCAAATAAGATTGCCACACATGAAATCTTGTCTTTTCCTAATTCTACAGCAAAAACAAAAGAATTGATTCTAAAAGAAGACACAGGGATGCAGGTTTCTGTTTAGTACAGGAACTTTCAAAAAAAACCTGCCCAACAATAGAAAAAGCACTTTAGAAAGGGGGTGAGTGCTCCATTATAAGAAGTACTAAGGAAAAGCTGGAATAACTATGTGTCAGGGGTGTTATAGAAGAAATTCTTATATTGGGAACTGGCTTAACAGAGGTATCAAACTCGAGCGTGGCTCAGTCCAGATTAAAATATAATTAGGAAATGTTTGATGACATTAATAAAAATTAAATACAACATAGGTAATGTTAATTTGTAGTTTTCTAATTCAATATATGGCCCCCAAGGATCCTTCTATTTGAGTTTGACACCATTGCACTATATGATTCCTAATTTCTCTTCAAGAGTTATGATTATATATTCAGTTTAGGTTGAATGAAGTAGTAGGAAGAAAATTAAGAATGGACTAGAAAGATTTGGGATTTAAATCTGGATTCTGAAGCTAATTGTTTTGTTTTAGATGAATTAAGTTTTGACCACAAAGCCTCAACCTGCTAATTTGACATTCTATGAATTCTCATCCCTGACATCTCATCTTTGACATTTCTGTGCCTTTGTATCATTTCCCTGTGCCTTGAATGGACTCTCACTTTCTTCCCTACCTCAATCCAGCAAAGTTCTTTCCTTTCTTAAAGGCCCCAAGTGTAATGCCACCCCCTTTATGGATCGTTCTTTTACCCTTCTTCCCATCCCCAAGTAAAAGCAATCTATCTCTATTTAAATTTCTCATGTAATTTTGCAAAGACCTCTCATTTGCCCTCATTTCATAAGATTGTTGTAATGGTCAATGAAACAAGCATAAAGAACTTTGAAAACCTTAAGGTACCATATAATTGTTAATAATAAGCTATTTTCACACTCTCTTTCATGTCATAATCATTCATGTATTGGCATATGGACCCATTAGATTCTAAGTTTCTTGAAGGGAGGGACTGTGTTCTATCTGTTTTTTGTAACATAATGCCTTTCATATAGTAGGCACTTAATATATGTTTGCTATCTCCATGAGGGCAGGGAAATATTTTATTTTTGTTTTTCAATCCCTAGCACCCACTACAATGCCTGGAACATAGTAGGTGTTTAGTAAAAATGCTTGCTGAGTTGAAATGAATTCAAATTAAATTAGATTTCTTTTAGTAAAACTGAATTGATTTTCTAGCAAAACCTCTGAAACTAAGTCAAGAACAATAATGAGCCCAAAGTGGGTTGGCCTCGGTTGGTGCAATGCAATGAAAGAAGCTAGCCAGTCTATTGATGGATTGTTCATAAGTGAACCCATAGTCATAATATAGCCAATTCACTGTGGTTTTTTTCTACCTTAAAAATATGGCTCCCATTACACTCCACATTAGTAAATGGAAAGGGCAAGACCATAGGCACAGAACGAATAGAGAAATCTACTGACTGCATCACGTTTTAGGAATAAAGAAGGATCTTAAGAATTACTTTTATGCTTTCCTTTTTGTAGGAAAATAATGATCCTATCTAAGAAAAGCATTAATCCAGTATGCATATAGCACTCTTTGAAACTGCTTAACTATTTAAAATAAACTTAACCCTTGGTAAATGTATGCTAGTTAGTAGGTTTTAGTAGGTGGCCTCCAGCCCCTTATGCAATGCATGCAATGGCATTTGCCACTTTGTTAATAAAAGAAGCAGAATGTTTCTAGCATTCTGGTTTGTTTTTTTGTGAAGCAAAGCAGCATGGTGCATCAAAGGCATGTTCAGAGATGTGACGTAAATTGAAATGGCAGTGTATCATAATGCAGCACAACAGGTGCACAAAATAGATATTCAAAATGGTTTCTATTATTTGGCTTTTTTGGAATCAAATCAGAATCAAGAACAATAGTGGCCATTTCAGATAAATTACTTCTGCACATTCTTGCAGATTGAGCAGCTGGAAAGGAGGGAGGGGGAGGCGGGGGTGCTTGCTATTTGGAAGGTGGATGCAAATACACTGTGTATACAGTACATTAAATTTTTGCCTTTCATGTGCACTGATAAAAGTAGCTTCCTTATGAGTATTACATGTTTTATTAATACCTCATTTAAACAATTAAATGGCACAACTCTGGAGGCAGTTGCTAAGATAAAAGTTTACAGACAATCCATTATTTTGCTCAGACAGCCCCTTTTAAAAGCCCACAGAGATGTAATTTAGTAATTTAAGTCCTATACAAGGTTTTTGAATAAACTATTACCTATCCATACAATTTTGTTCTAGGTAGTAATATTATTTCCCCTTTGTCTGATGTCCCAGAGGTAGAATTATTAATGATTTTAAGTGGGGGTGATGGACCTAGAGTCCTTTTTTTCCATATCATTATCATCTTCTGCCCGCTCTCTGGTTGTTTTAGTTGCATTAGAGTTGAAATTTTTATATGGAAAAGGAAAGGTTTGTTATCTTTTTAATCCTTTATGCTAACATACTCCATTTTATTAGGCATAATTCAGAAAGAGAGCTAGAGATAGAGAAGGAGAGAGGGAAAAGGAGACCAGAGTCTGGTTAAGGGGGATATATAATTGGTTGTAGTGGGATTAAACTATTATTAGTATACACTACTAATGGATGACCCGCAAAGAACCCATGGCAAAGCCATTAATGAGTTATGAAGAAATGTAGGCAAGCTGAAGAGTATTTCCATTATTACAGTCCTACTTATACACAGATTGTTTTTCTATCATTTTAAATGAACACTAGGCTCATAATATATATAAACTGTTACTTTATTCTAAAAATGAACTCTATTATTTTTTCATTTTTAACTTTGATCGTATACTCCTAATACGCAGGACCTGGTATTTAGTTAACAGAATAATCAAGCAATGATTTCCATTATGTCTCTGATCATAAATGCAACCAGGAGATTTTATATATACATATGTATATATGTGTATATATACACACACATATATTTATGTATGTATACACACACATATATCTGTGTGTATGTATGTGTGTAATGTATATATATATTACACACAGACATATATACATAGTATGCTACATACATATGTAGTTATTATACTATATGCATATATGGAATAAAATATAAAATAAAAACTATATATGTCTATAGTATACTATGATATATACTATATACATATATGGTATAGTATATAGAATAATAATGAAATACATAGTATTTATATTTATGTGAATATATATATATATATATATATATATATATATACAGGTCATTCACAGAATAACCAAGCAGTGATTTCCATCATTAGCCTGTGATCATAAATGCAACCAAAAGATGGGAGCACAATAGAAGTTTTATAATGTATTAATTTAAAAAAATAACTGTTAAATATTCAGATGTCTGTAAAAGTAAAACAGAAGCAGAAAATCATAGTGTTTTTATTTCAGTGGTAATGTATTTCAATGCCATGTCCTTTTGTTGGCATCATAGATGAAGACCAAATGGAAAATGAAAGTGAATATAGTTTCACAGATGTGTTAGATAATATGCTTAAGTGTATTTGATGGATAATTCTTTGGCTCAAATGTATATCAGATGGATTACTCTCCACTTAAATTGTGTAAATACATACAACAAGTCGTTTGCACCTTAATTTTTCAACTCTTCTTTTTACAATAAGACTTTTTTTAAGGGGACATAGTGTAGATTATAGAGCAATAATATAGCATCATTGACTTTTCTGAGCTATTCCCCAGCACCCATGACATGCAATTTCAAGATATGCAATTTCAAGAAGAAATTGCTGCTACTTTTACTATAACTCATAATTTTGAATGTTTGTAAAGTGCCTAGAGCTCCCCAGAGAAAAATCACTCCATAATGATGGTGATTACTTTGAGGCTTCTGTATTTAAAGTTGTGTAACAATTAGTACTTGAAGTCTTAATCAAGTGCAAAGTTTGAATAATATTCTTCCCCAAGTGATTTCCCCCCTATAATTTGTATCCTGGGTTTGCCTGAATTTTTCTTGGAATTCCCTCCATCTCCCTAATGTCCTGCCTTTCCAACACTAAATACTGTATCTAAGGGAGGAAGGAACCAAAAGATAGTGTTATGACAGAAACCAAGTTTTCACCCTAAATGCAATGTTTATGTAAATAGTTACACATGATAAGGTGTGTAATTTTGTGTGACACATAAAAAGTCTGTAGTCCAATTCCCTCCCCACAGAATCAGGGCTCCACTTTTTGATGTTCATTTTTGCTTTTAGAAAATGGGTTTCAGTTTGCATTTATAAGCTACCAGATAAAGGAATGAAAATTTCTTTGCATGAAAAAAAATAGCATTTTAAAGATGTATGAAAACTTAGTGTTGGAAGTGATTTTCTCCTTTTGTATTCATTTTTATTGCTTTCCAAGTAAAAACTCCATAGACTCAGAAGCCAAAGGGCCTTTTGAAAAATGCCACTTTTAGGTTTCAGCCAACAGCCACAGCTGAACCGACAAGGGAGGGTTCTAACAAGACAGTTGCTAGCTGCCGGCTACAGTTCCCACTTTTGTTTCCTATGGAAACTAACATGGGGCAAATTGAAAGAGTGATTATTTTAAGGCTCCACTGTCTTTCCTGATCCAGTGTCTACAGTATTTTCATAGAAAATGGGAGCAGGAAAGGCAGGGGGAGATGTCAGACCTTGTCAGTTTCAGCTGTGGTTGTTGGCAGAGAACTGAAAGTCCTATTTTTCAAACAGAAATCTGTGCCACTATTTTTTACTTTTAAAATGAAAATGCAAGTTGAACATCTACTTCACCTTTACCTGTTCCTTCTTTTCCTTCTTTGTGCATTGTGATGTGCCAAGAGGAAAAATGTCAAAATTCTTCTGTGATGGTGAAGGATGCTCTGCCCAAACTTAGACCAATAAATCATCCCAGCACTGTGGGTTCTCTTTACCTATGTAGATATCACTGAATTTATTGGTGAGTATAGTCATCTTAATTATTCAGAGGATGACAATCCAACTGGTGGATTAGCTAGGTCTTTTTCACCATTACACTCTCCATTTTGCTCTCCTATTGCCTGCTATTGAAATATTTTATCATTCATTAGTACCATCATCAAAAGAGAGGGAAGGAGAAATAAGAAGAAACTTAAATCTGCTGTTATGGGTAAGACAATGAAAGCATTCATTGGGTAGAATGTTGAAATTGATGGTTTGAATTGAAGATTTTATTATATGTGTATGGATTATATTTATCCTATTTGTACGCCATTTCTACTTCTGCAAAAAAATAAAGTTTTAATTGGCACATTTCCTATATTTTAATCTTGTATTTTTTACTTCTATATTCAACTATTTTCGAAACCCCATTCATTCTTAACATATTTTCTATTGCTATATAATGGTTTGAGTGATGCTGCATTTTTAATGGGAATTTTGTTTTTGGAATGTTAGAATATATCTTTCTGTACTTGGGATGGCTTCCTTAGAGAGTGCTATGCTGCCACAGATAATCACTTCTTCAAGAAGAATCCACTGACTCACAAGCAAGCTTCTTTTGCAAAAGAAAAAAAATCTAAAACTCTATTAAGAAAACTGCCGTTATTTTTAAGCATACTGATTTGGGGAAGGGGAAAAGGTCACATGTCTGGGAATTATAAAAGGAACCCTTGGTGTGATTCCAGTTCTGGGAAGATCATCCTACTATATGTTTCCTAGCTGCAGAAAGAAGCTTAGGTGTGATCTTTAAACATTATAACTACTGCTCTCAATACCCTTTCAGATTTTGTCTTGCCAAATCATTCAAAAGTTTTCTTATCCCTCTGGATGTAACGTAACCAAAATTTTCATCTTAAATTTCAAGCTTAGATGAGTCGATAATGAAAATTTTAGTATATTCACATGTAGCCCCACCTTATCACATTAGATATTTAAAAGGTTGAATATCAGACTAGAAGGAAATTGAGGGAGTTATTGTATTGGTAGGGAAATGCATGTAGAGAAATTATTTATGATGTGTATAAAAAGAGGAAAACATCAAATCTCAGATTTCTATTTTCTAAGGATAATTCTGTATTTTAAGATAAAAGTAAGAGACATATAGCCACAATAAAAGACAATAATAAAATAGCATTTGCCAAACAGTATACTTTTGCTAAACAAAGGAAATACAGCTATTTAAACCATAGAGGGAAACAAATGCCAAAATACACATGTAGAAAAACTAAAATTAGTATGATAACATTGATTCAACAATCATTGTGTCAGTTGGGCCTATTCCGGAGATACAAAGACAAAAAGTAAAAAAAGTTTTTGCCCTCAGAGAGCTTGCATTCTACTGGAGGCAAAAATTATTGAGTGATGATATTTGAAGTTATCATAAAATTCAATGTGTGTATAATAGTTAAACAAAAAATCAACTTGTTAAATAAAAATTAAAGATTTGAATGGTGTTGGTCATTTACTCTAAGTTTTTAAAAATGTGAACAGATAACCATGGTGGATGGAAACAAACCAAAACCCAAGTGAGCATATAGAGTTCACCATTATAATAAAAACTTAGAACAAATTAATCCAACATATTTGATAATAAGTATAATCATCATTGTATTGAAGAGTAATTAGGCATAAATGATTGAATGAATAAAGCATTTATTAAGTAGTTACTATGTGAAAAACACTGTAATAAGTGCTAGGAATACAAATAAAAAAGTAAGGCAGTTCTTCTCAAGAAACTCATGTTCTAAGCAGGACATGCTACATACGGAATGTTTCAGATGCTAGTCAGATGGAAACATCCCATGGTCCTTAGGATGAAGTAGCAGAGCAGATATTAAGGCCACTTCTTTCATGTCATTTCCACTGATAAAATCATATCACTCTCTGATATCAAAGCCACCATTTGACAGTACCAAGGAGTTTGGTGACAATAACTTTCTTTTCTAGGTCTTTCTTTTCTAGCTATGGCTGTAGCACCTGCAGGAGCAATTACCAGGATGCATTTTACAAGATTTTTTTCCAGGATGATGGTCCCAACAACTTGAATGAAATGTTACTATTCTAAAAGAATTTGGTTTCAAAGTCCTGGTCTTTTTCCATCAGGGTATCATGGAGAAAAGGTGGTCAAGGTGGAGGTAGTGTTAGTGGTTTGACTTGCTTGGTACATGCTACCTTCTGTCTCTCCCTTGGACTGCCTTACTGTTTCAGCTAAACTGGCTTGCCTGTAATTAGTTGGCAGTTGGTGGGTATAGATGGCCCCTTTTCCACATGAATTGCTTCCTTTAATGATAGTTGTGAAGGCTGACCTAAAAGCAAGATCAATGTAGTTTTTTTTGTTTGTTTTGTTTTTGTTTTTGTTTTTTAGGCAATTGGGGTTAAGTGACTTGCCTAGGGTCACACAGCTAGTAAGTATTAAGTGTTTGGTCTGAGGCCAGATTTGAACTCAGGTCCTCCTGACTTAAGGGCCTGTGCTCTATCTACTGCACCACCTAGCTGCCCCAAGATCAGTGATTTTGAGGAGGTGCCTCCATTTCCAGGCTCTTGTGTTCATCTGCCTCCTGGTAGCAGTTGGTCAGCCATTGTTACTGGTAGTAATGAGGGAGGTAGGTTACTTCTCTACAATAATTTCTTCTCTAAATGATGGCCATAGAAGCTAGACTTAAGATCTTGTGCTTTGAAGGATACTTATTCCCAAGGCACTTGAGCTCAGGATCTTGAGCTCTTCATCTTGATTTGAGGTGAGGTGGTGGCCAAGGTGGTCATGGAGGTTTGACTTGCCTGGCACATGCTGCCTCCCATCTTTCCCTCAGGGTGTTAATAAATTAATAGAAAGTCATTTATATAAACATATATAATTAATATTACTTTTATACAGCAAAACTACATTTGTAGATTTTCTTTTCTCTTTGTTCAATCTGCAGGGTCTATATTCAGCATCAACATCGGTATTTTTTTTCTGAAACTATATAACACTTAATCATTTAATTCCACAGACATAAATTAAGCACCTATTTGTATTCTATTAAGTACTTGTACTATATACAAGAGATTGTGATAGACACAGGGAAAATACAAAATTCATAAGCACTCACACAGATTCCGGAATCTTATTCTCCTAGGGTCAATATTCTTTCACTACTGACTCAACCCTCCTCATGACCCAAGACTGAGTTTCCCTATGCTCTATTTGTAAGCTCCCATTCTTCACATACACCCCACTCCAGCAGTCTTTGTAGTTCTAATTCCTGTTTCTCACTCTACTGAATCTCCTCCATACTGGAGAATTTACAGCAGCATAAATTCTGAGCCACAAGATAGTGAATTTCCTGCCTAAAGGATTGTCATTATATGAGGAGTGAGGAGGGAAGAGCCAGGCAAGGTTGGTGGCATAAAGTAGAGAAGATGCAATGAGAATGAATAATGACTCTCCCACATCCCAAAGTCTTGTAGATGAGGAGGGGATTAAAGTGAAGAGAACCAAAAAAAGGAGGGTGGGAGCTAGTCTAGGTAATTTATTATGATTAAAACAAGTTTATATTTGGAACCAGGCTTTAGCCTGGTTTCAGGGATAAGGGGAGGAATCTCCTATTCCAAAATATCTCTTGACCATAATTGACTGAAATTGTTGCAGCAGAAAATAAAGCTTTTCATCCTAGGTAAAAATGCTTTAAAATGTGGAAGGACGAAAGAGTTAACACTTTGCTGTGGATAAATTTCCAACCAACGTATAAACAATTTCATACACTTCTCCTATTTTGATGGGTAAAGGGAGGAAGTTAGACATCAGAAAAGTACTGGTTACCTGAGGGGCAGGGAGAGGTCATCCAAAGCGAAAGGGAAGAGAACCAAACACTAGAGATTCTAAGTACAGAGTAGCATTGTTCATCTTCCTCTGTGTATGGACAAATAGAAGCTGTGGGTAATTGTGTTTGCTGTTCTGCCAGACTGTACAGACTTTAGCAGGAACTTATTATTTGTCTTTTTAGTAATCTTGCATTGTATTTTTGTGTCTTAATAATTAATTAATTAAGGAGATGAGGGAGATTATTTCTACATTTTGCTTCCTATAAAATCACTTGTATTCCATACAAATGATTTTTAAAATTTAATTCTTAGAACAAATTATCAATTTCCTTTTATCTTCAAAATATGTTTATATAAAATAATTTCTCATTGTCCTTTCTTCTATGTTTTGAAGTATGACAAATAACTTCATCTATTACTGAGAGACTGAGAGAGAGACAGAAAGAGAGAGAGAGAAATGTGATTAGATTGTAGGATCAAAAATCTTAACTTTTCAAACATCAATTTATAATTTAAGAATTTGTTTTAAAAATAAAAATGTGAATTTCATAAATAATTTTCAGAAATATTCAGCCTCCAATATATCTGTCCTGTCTGCAATATTTATGTTAATTTTATTCATCCTATATTTACCATCCTCTATTGAGATCCTGGTGTCTGTTGTATATTAACTGCCATGATAATTTCCATCCTCAGTGAGTTCAGTGCCTGTTTCACGGTGTCTCTCACCATAGCAAACTCCTGTCCTCATACTAGGATACTTTAACATTTATCCTTCCTAAAATACCCTAACCTCCCAGTTTCTCAATCTACTCAATTCTCATGACTTATTCCTCTTCACCTCAGTTACATACAAAGATGATCATACTCTTGATCTTTGAAATTCTTTTAAATGATCATAATCTATCATTCAAAGCAATTAAGTAGAACAGTGACTAGAATGCCAAGCCTGGAATCAGGAAGATTCATCTTGCTGACTTCAAATCTGGCTTCAGACACTTACTAGCTGTGTCACTCTGGGCAAGTCACTTAACTCTGTTAGCCTCAGTTTCCTTATCTGTAAAATGAGCTGGAGAAGGAAATGGCAAACTACTCCAGCATCTTTGCCACAAAAACCCAAATGGGGTCATGAAGAACTGGACATGACTGAAAATGAGTGAACAATAATAAAACCTATCATTCTACTTTTCCCTCTCCTTTATGACTTATAACTCTATTCTTCACCCTCACTCACCATGACTTCTAATCTCTCCACCACCCATTTCTTTCCCAGGCCATCATTCTTGCACTCTCTGTACTCTCCTCACCTTTCTATCTCGATGTCTTGGTGCACCAGTTCAACTGTACCCTATTGTCTATACTCAAAGTCCGCATCCCTTAACCCCTTATGTTATCACCAATCATGCCTGGTTAAACCTTAACCTTGGATTATCCCAACTATTCAATGATTTTTCACTCATTCAAGAAAGTCAGGAGAACTGAGTTGCTTGAGCAGCTGGGAGGTTAGAGTAAGGAAGCATAAATGTACATTTTAAAGTCCCCTAGCATGAAGGCAAAAGTTATAATGGGAAAGCCTGTGAGCCAGGCACTGAATTCATTGAGGAAGAAAAGAGAATGTCTTGTCAGTCAATGGAGTTGGAGGGATTCACAAAACTATGCTGTCTTGATCTACCACAAATTTATGTTATTTACTCTCAATTAAATTCTCATCATAGCAATCAGTCCTCTTATACCTTCCTGAACAATTGGCTATCCAATTCACCATTATCTTCCAAAAATTCTCATCTTTCCTCAAGCCCCTTATAGCCTACCCTTGCCCTCTTAGATGAGGATCTTGCCTCATACTTCACTGAAAAAAGAATTTGGAATCATCCTTTAAGAATTCCCACTTCTCCCCTCCTTATGTCACATCATTCAGATATGTTCCCTCAAAGAGGGGCCTTTCTTGCCAAGGCAAACCCCTCAACATGCATCCTTAATTCTATTCCGTCCCATATTCTCCATTATATTGCCCCCTCTATTACCTCTACTCTCTAATCTTCAATCACAAATTCTACATGTCCAAAACAGAAGTTACTACCTTTCTTCTAAAATCCTTCTCTCTTCCTAACTACCCTATTACTCCACCATGCTCCCATTCATCTAATTCACAACCTCAGCATCATCCTTAAATCCTCACTTGAACTCACCCCACATATCCAATCAATTGTCAGGTATTGCCATCTCTACCTTTATAACACATCTCATACTGTTCCCTTTCTCTCTACTCATACAGTCACTATCTTGGTACAGACCCTCATACCCTCATTCCTTGACTTTTGCAGTAGCCTTCTAATTGGCCTCCCTGCACAAGTCTCTATCCACTCCAACCCATACTTTGTTCAGCTGACAAAATTATTTCCCTAAAGTGCAGGTCTGACCAAGCCACTCTGACCACCCACCCCCCATCATTGAACTCCATTGTCCACCTATTACCTGCAGAATTAAATACAAAATCCTCTGCTTGGCTTTTCAAACAACCTGTCTAATTCCTATATTTTCAGTCTTTTTATACTTCAAAACTTAGCTAAAATCCTACTTTACACAAGAAATCTTCCCCATACCTCACCAATGTTCCTCCCTTCTAGTGCCTTCTCTACTTCCTCAAATTATCTTGCATATATTTATCTGTTACATGATGGTATTCCTCAGTAGAATGCAAACTTCTTAAAGAGAGAAACTATTATTCCTTTTTGTCTTTGTCCCTACCACCTAGCACAGTACCTTTTTCATAATAAACAATTAATAATTGTGTGTTGAATGAAATTCTACTGAATTTAGGATGAAGTTCTGGGTAAAATTACAATGAAAGTAATAGATATATTTGCTCCTAAGAGTTTACAATTAAGTGGTTCATTTCAAGTCAGTAAGAACAAACCCCTACAATTAAGATTCATAATTGGAGGAATATAAACATAAATAACTTTTATTGTTTTGGATTTTTCCATTTATAAATCATTTTTCACAATAACCCAATGATGAGACAGATATTATCATTTACCTGTCTCATAAGATTGTTATGTGTAAAGTACTTGGTAAACTCTAAAATTATATATGAAGATGAGGTATCATTATCGTCATCTTACAAATTAGACATCAGGGTTCAGAAAAATTGTCACTTGCCCAAAGTCACTCAACTAGTAGCTGGCAAAGAAATGACTCAAACTCAAGTCTTTTGATTTTCAGTTGAGTCCATTTTCCATCAGAGCCATAACTAGAAACTGCTAAATAGGACTTAGCCCACAGATGCCAACAACTCTGCTTCCTTAGCACAGTGACCATTTTCTCCAAATCAATTTTGTATTTGACTGACTTGCTCTGCTGGATGGTACAAAGATGCTTACACCACCATATGTAGCTTTCTCCTTGGATCTATTTTCCAGATCAGGTTTTTCCAATGAGATATTTCACATTGCCTTTTATTTTTTCATTCTTTTGGTTTTGTTTTACAATTTCTTGATTTCTCATAAAGTCACTAGCTTCCAATTGCTCCATTCTCATTTTTAAAGAAGTATTTTCTTCAGTGAGTTTTTGGACTTCCTTTTCCATTTGGCCAGTTCTGCTTTTGAAGGCATTCTTCCCCTCATTGGCTTTTTGGACCTCTTTTGCCATTTGGGTTAGACTATTTTTTAAGGTATTTTTTTCAGTATTTTTTGGGTCTCCTTTAGCAAACTGTTGACTTGTTTTTCAAATTTTCTTGCATCACTCTTATTTCTCTTCCCGTTGTTTCTCTACTTCTCTTACTTGCTTCTCAGAATCCTTTTGGAGCTCTTCCATGGCCTGGGACCAATTCATATTTTTCTTGGAGGCTTTGGATGTAAGAGCTTTGACTTTGTTGTCTTCTTCTGGTTGTATATTTTGATCTTCTTTAGCACAAAAGTAAGATTCTATGGTCTGACTTTTTTTTTTTGCACAGTATGCTCATGATCCCAGCCAATTACTTGAGTTATAAACTCTTTGTTAAGGTAGGGGTCTGCTTCCAGTATGGAGAATGTATTGTCCCAAGATTTGGGAATTTTGTGCAGCTGTTTTCAGAGATACTTCTAGGAACCTGTAGATTTTCAGTTCTTCCAAGATGGTACGATCAAAGATGAAGTGTTTACTCCTTTCCTGGCCTGTGCTATGGTCTATGAGTGGCCACAAGCACTCTTTTCTGCCTTGGAACTGTGAGGAGGATTCCCTCTCCACTGCCACTACAAACTCCACTCTGCCAGTGTTCCTCCTCACCCCTGGATCATCATCCAGAATTGCGACCCAGATCCAAGCATAGGCAAAGCAAGGGAATCCTGCCTCAGCACCAGCAAAGAGATCCCTGCAATCTCCCTCTGATCAGCCACTCAATTCCCTGTGGGCAGGAAGCTATGGAAGCAGCTGCCACCCCAGGGCTGGGCTGGGACTGGGGCTGGAACTGGGTTCCCCTCTCACTGTGTGACAGACCTTTCCTACTAAACTTCTAAGTTGTCTTTGGTGTTTGTGGGTTGAAAAGTCTGGAAACTGTGATAGCTGCCTGTGATTCAGTCCCCTGAGGCCTGCTCCAGGTTCAATGAGGCCTGGTCTTTGCCTGTGGGACCCACGCTGAGCTACTGTGGTCCTCTTCCAACCTGACACAACAAACTTTTCCTGCCAAACTTCCAGTTTGTCTTGGGCTAGAAATTTGTTTCGCTCTGTCTTTTTGTGGGTTCTGCTGTTCTAGAATTTGTTTAGAGCCCTTTTTACAGGTATTTGAGAGGATTGGGGAGAGCTCAAGCAAGTCACTTCTTTTATTCTGCCATCTTGTCTCTGCTCCTTATTGTAGCTTTCTTATAGTGCCACCTTCTCCCCCAGCACCGACAAGGGTAAGGGTCAAACATCTCCCTTCCCAATACATCTTTATCTCTAGCCAGACTGTCTTCTCAGCCACCACTATCCAGCCCATCACACTCGATGTCTTTTTTTCTCTCTCTCTTTTTAGATGAACTATCTCTAATTACAGTTCTGCTTTCCTTTACACCACACTCACTTGTGGTGAATAATTTTGAGTGCCAACAAGATAAGAAGGGCCTTATGACCATTATGACAGTTTTACAATGAGTTACTCATTTAAATGTCTATTACTCTGTGACTTCCTACTTAGTATTTCATCGGTTATTTAAAGAGCCAATTGTCATAGAATTACTTGGAAAAAATAAGAATACTCTGTTAAATGTAACTATGATATTTCATTTTGTACTCCAAACAACTGACCTTTAAATATCCATTGAAAAAGTCATGACCATTTTTTATAGTATTTTTTAAGTAGTATCAATTACATTTCTTGCATCTGACCCCTTCTCTCTACTCACACGGTTTAGTTCAGCCCCTCATCACCTCTCATGTAGATTATTGTATCAGCCTCCTAATTGGTCTGTCTGCCTCACATCTCTCAGCCTTTATGGCCATCCTACATATAGTTACCAAATAAGTTTCCTTACTCACAAACCATACCATGAGACTACCCTCCACTCAACAAACTCCAATAGCTTCCTATTATCACTAGGATAAAATATAAATTTCTTTGTTTAGCTTTTAACACCCTATAGAACCAGGGCCCGATCTATCTTCCTATTTCATTGGATATTACTTTGCTCCACATTCTGCAATCCAATCAAATTGGCCTTCTCTCTGTTACTCACTCATAATACTCCATTTTCCATTTCTACTCCTTAGCACTGGCCTTCCCCCTGCCTTAAATTAATTCCTTCTTACCTGTGCTTAATAGGGTCTTTCTCTTCTCTCTCTGTTTCTCTGTCTCTCTCTGGCTCTAGCTCTGTCTCTCTGTCTTTCTGTCTCTGTCTCTCTGTCTCTGTCTGTCTGTCTGTCTCTCTCTCTCCCCCTCCCTCTCTCTAAAATGAAGCTCAAACACCATTCATCTGTATGAAACATTTCCTCATCTCCCCAACTACAATTGCCCTCCCTCTTGAATTACTTTGTATTTGACTATTTTTAATGTACACACATAATGTATGTATTTATTAACTTTGCATTTATGCCATGTATATTTTTATGTTTATTTATCATCTCCTCCATTAGAATGTAAGCTCATTGCAAGTAGGGATTGTTTTATTCTTAGCACTTGTACTCCAGCACCTTGGCATGTTGCCTGGTACTGCTTCATAAGTACTTGTTGATTAATTGGTTGAAATACATATAGATATATATATAGATATAGATATGAAAATGACCATAAATATTGTTAGATTCAATAGGGAATTCTTCATTCATTTTAAATGACAATGTGATTTAATGATTTAATGTATGTAAATACATGTTACATTTGATAGGTTTTCATTCATTAGATCTGGAATATTTTTGATGATGATGTAATTAGATGATGTTGTAGTATTTTTTCTCTTTCTTTCTTTTTCCTATTCTTCCAAAGAGGACACACTTTCATTCCACTCTCAAAATTTCACTGATGTGGATTTTGTGCATTATACAGATGTTTAGAAGTATGCCCCAAACAAGACTACTCTGATTAAATCTCCATCAATACACCTATCAAAGGCCTATTCTAAGAAGGTTTATCATTTTGATATTTTCATTCACTTGAAGTTAAATGTGACATACGGTATTTTTCCTAAGGTATAAAATGTCCATTTTATAAGACTGATTAAAGTGGGTGCAGTCATTCTTAAGTCAAAGATCAGGTGGGTGCATATATATATATATGCAGAAAAATTTAATATATCTTAGTACTCTTTTTGGCATTTCAAAAAGATTTATTCTTTTAATGTGAAATATTTATTTTGCCTATTTTGGGAAACAGCAGACTTAGGTACAATGGTAAATGCCTTTCCATGATGAATTTAGAATGTCTTCATGACATTTGTTGCTCCATAAAGCTTGAATTATCCAAACAGAGTGGGGCCTAGGCTGTTTCTGCATAGTATTAATTCCATGTGCCTACTATCTGTTAGGCACTGAATAGGTGGAGCATATACAAAGACAAAACCAAATAATACCACCCTCAAACGAACTATATTCTATTTCATGAGAAAGATGTGTATACTTTGAGATTCCAGAGTAAGGCAGAAATAAAGTTAGCCCAAAGAATTCAGATAAAAACACCAAATCTGTCTGAAATATCTGAATAAATGAGAATATGTTGGCTTCAATTCTCTAGACAGAGTACTTTTATTTGGAGCTTAATTTTTCTACACGCTTGATAAAAGTTAGTTAGATGAATACAAGGATTCATGTTTCTTACAGGACAATTAATAGTAATATTTGCCAAAAAGCAAGTGGTCTCTTGCTACTAAATGACAAGGTGAAAACATCAGAGTATTACTTCTCTATATGCCAACTTACTAGGAAAAATGAATAGTATGAGGATGCCGTAAAGATAGAATAGAATCACAAATTTTAAAATGTCCTCAGAAGTCATTTAACTCAGCCTCTACAGAAACAGAATTCTTCCATACAATGCCCCTGATAGATGTTCACGCAGTCTTTGCTTGAAGACGTCCAGTGATGGAAAGTTTAGTCTTCCCCTACCATTCCCAAGATGACCCATTCCATTTTTATAGGAAACTACCTATTAGAAAGTTTCTGTTTCTATTGAGCTGAAAGCTGCCCTGCCACAACTTGGACTTTCTCTGAGGAGAAATTTCTATCCCCCTCACCCCTTAACCATAGTGTTCTTCATACAGTAAATTGTTAAGAAATGTTTCTTGGTTGTAATTTATTGTTCCTCTGGGGTCAAGCAGAACAAGTTTAATTATCTTTCTATATGACAGTCTCTCATACCTGTTTCACCTAAATTTTCCCTTCTCTGAGTTAAGCATTCCCTTTGCCCTCCTTGTCTTCATATAATACGACTTCCAATCCACTTTATGATGCCAATCACACATGTATGTGCAAGTGTGTGTGTGTTTGTGTGTGTGTATAGCACATTCTCTGACTTCACCCTTGTGGAGGAGATGAAGAGATAAGATCTAGATGATGGCACATTTGGACATTTTTAAATGACTAAACCCAAAAAGTTATGATTCCTTAATCATTAGTGACCTAATTAACTCATTAGTTATTGTTGACCTAGATCAAGATCTCTAGTAAGGTGTCACAGAGGACCTGAGTTCAATTCTAGAACTACCACTCACTACTGTCTGATTTTGAACATGACATTACTTCTCTGAGCATCAAGCTGAGTATAAAAGGAAGATGTTGGATTGAATGAAAGTCAAGTTTTTGTTTTTGTTTTTTTTCTCATTCTAAGGATATGGATAAATGATACACATAGAAGAGACTGGTGCCAAAACAAAAAGATCTATTTTTTCTTTCAATAAAAGGAGGGATTGAGAAAAAAGTGAAGTGAAAATATGGAAAATTGGTAAAAAGCACATCAATTAATCAGTTTCATCTTATTAAAAAAGTCAACAAGGTCATCTTCTAACAGTGAAAGGACAATTCAGGAGACTGAGAAATCTGAATTTGATAGAAAGTAAGAAAGTAAATAGTTTTATCTTGGATTATTTGCTTTTCCTAAGGCCTAGAATAACTGAAATGTGCTCTCAGAGTAAGGTGAAGACATGATCATTCCAGAACGATTAAGAATTTCCTGGTAGTCTGGAGGAGAAGAGAGTAGAGGGGCTGAATTTCCCTGTACTTTAAGAAGGAATAGTGAGGGAGAAGTAATACCTTCACATCACTGGACAAGGTATCAGTCATCATGAGAATTTGCTTAGCGATAAGTCTTCCATCCTGGATTAGACAAGCCTGAGAGTGTCACCCCTTCCCAGTTTGAAGTTTTTGGTTTTTTTTTGGTTTTTTATTAAAGGGGCCATCCATTGACTCACTCCTTAAAGAGGCCTATTCACTGAATTGATGTTGCCTCACTCAAAGTGAGAACTTGAGAAACATTAGCTTAAAAGGCCAATGTCTCACACTGCTTCTGGGGCAATCTCCAGTTGTCCTGATCTATATCTTACCACTGGACCCAAATGGCTGTGGAGGAGAAAGTGAGGTTGGTGACTTTGCACATCCTTCCCTCCCTCAAATCAAAGCCAATATCAAGTCATGTCATCATTTCCCTGATGCCTTGGTCCTCTTTGACAACGATGGACAAACACAACAACACAAGGCAAGCCTGAGAGTGTGTCATCTTTTTAAGTACAATAAAACAATCTGTTTCAATAACTATAATGACCTAATCCACTGCATCTATTTTCTTATTTGTAAAGTGAGGATCATTCTTGCACCACTTACTTCCCAAGGCTATTGTGAAGGAGGCAGCTTCTAAATCTTAAAGTATCTTAGAAAATATGATAATATTATCATTTATGAATAGATGTGGCATACAACTCAAATGAGAGAACACCAAATCTAAATCGATTAGCTTTTGTAAAAGACTCACACTTTTTTTTCATGAGAATACACAATTTTATAGTCCTTTTTAAGCATACGCTAATGTAGAACAGAGGAAAGGAGAAAGAAGGTATACATGGGTACTGGAGACTGTTTCCAAGAAACACCATGATCATCACTTTTTACCAAACTAGTCTCCAGAAAATAAGTGTTTTCAGACCTCTGCTGATCATGCTTCCACAATTTAAAAAAAATAAGAATCATCAGTTTAACCATTATCTTTGTCAGAATATTTCTCAAAACAGCTCTCCAGTCACACTTGGAAACTGCTCATTGATAAAACAGAAGTAACAACAACAATAACCTGTCTGGTTTCAAGCATCAAAATGCTTTACATATGTGGATGAAATAATCTGTAATGTTGAAGTACTACATCAATGTTGCTATTGCTATTATTGATACTTTTTTCATGAGTTTTTAAAGTATTATTTTGGGTGATTATTCTTCACAAAACAGGTTGATGTGGTAAGGGAAGGAGCACTAGGTTTGTAATTGGAAAAGACTTTGGTTCCAATCCTCCTTCCAAAATTTAAATCTTAAAAAGCTATGTTGTAATGGTCAAATTCCTTAGTCTTTCGGAACCTTAGTTTTCTCACTATAAAAATGGGATAAAAATATCAGTATTACCTAAATGACTTAATTATTGTAAAGATCCAACATTTTATAGAAAATATCCAATCCTACCATATCTTCCTTCCTCTTTAGGCTCCATTTTTGACTCTGGTCTTTTTCTATCATGCCTTCACCACCCCCACCTTAGTTTTCTCTTCTGCTTTCCAGCTTCCTTTTATGTGTTGTCTTCCTCTTAGAATGTAAGATCCTTGGAAACAGGGACTGTCTTTCTGCTCATATTTGTATGCCCAATGCTTGGCACTGTGATTGGCACATGGTAAATGCTTAATAAATGTTCTTTGACTTGACTTTATCAAATGAGATAATGTGTGCAATTCACTTTATAAACTAATGCATCATGCAAATGTTAGTTGTTCTTATTATGAAAATATTCAGTCATTTCAGTCATGTCCAATTCTTCATGACCCCATTTGGGGTTTTCTTGGCAAAGATGCTGGAGTGGTTTGCCATTTTCTTCTCCAGCTTACTTGACAGATGAGGAAACTGAGGCAAACAAAGTTAAGAGACTTGCTCAGAGTCACAAAGCTAGTAAGTGATTGAGACCAGATTTGAATTCAGTTAGATGAGTCTTTCTGACTCCAGGTCAGTCATTCTATCCATTGTGCCACCTAGCTGCCCCATTTTGAATTTGGAATTTTGGGGGGAGGAGGGGAAGGAGTAGAGGAATCAAAGAAAATTAAAGAATTTGTTCCCAAGTAAAGAGGATAATAATACTTCAATGAGCAGATACCTAAAAATCTTATCACTAACCTCACTAAGCCTGAATGGTTTAGGCTATCATCTACTTTTACTAGAAAGAGACAAATGACAAAATTATATCAAGGACATATCCACATACAGATACAACTTCTGGGGATGGGGTGTCCTTATTGTAAGTAGAAATTCATCCCAGTCCCCCATACTTTCTACATATTTTGTCCAGCATAATAAGAATTGATGTTTAGAATGATTACCCTGAGGCCCTGCAAGATCTTGAATCATCAAAGAAAAATTCAATTATATTCAGTGCATTGGACTTACTAAGGCAAGAAAGTAGACTAATACAGTTTACAAAGATTTTTAACATCTAACATTAAAGCAAAAAGTTTTCTATTTAACCCTCTGTCAACCAGGAAATAGAACTAATCTGAACTCTAAGTATTTTAGTTAATTGCAGTTATATGGAAAGCAATTAGGTCCAATAACAATGTTAATAATTCATATTTTGCTGGTAAGAAAATCTTTTAGTGTTCAACCAAAATCCAATATGTTAAGGCAGCCTAAGCAAAAATTTGAGGGAAAAGGAAAACAAGTACCTACAATACAAACTTTTGGTGTTTTTACTAAAAATTTCACAAAAGCACATTTACCCCAAATCATCAATGTCCAAGTAAATGAATGCTAGAATTCCGTGTCCGAGGATCAGTTCTTCCTGTTATGCTTTTATCTGTAATTAATTTCTGTTATAATTTTAGGTATTTCAATTCAATTCTGGCATGCCTTTGAAAAAATAAACTGGTGAAATTGCACTAAAGCATAAACTATGGATATGGCATTCTGGAAGATCCTATGATAGTGTCTAGACCAGACAGTAGTTCTTAGAATTCTTCTTGGAGGGGGAAGATAGAATACATACTTAATAGACTAAATGGAATAGCATATTAGTAGAACTCTTTCAACCTGCTACATTCAATCAGAGGAGTTACATACTACTTTTCTGAGCCTTTAGAATGAGCATGTCCTTAGAATGAATCCAAACAAGGGACAAAAAGCCTTTTGTTTCAAGGCTCCACAAATGTGGAATCAGTCACCAATTGATTTAAGAACAATTAGAAGCTTTTCCTGTTTTAAGATAGAGCTGAAACAATACCTCATGATGACTAGAAGTTGTTGTAATTGTTTTAATTGACGTTATTCTTGTGTTATCTTGGTTTATTGTTTATTTATATGCATTTGCTTATCACAGGTCATACTTGAAAACGGGCTTTCAGCTCAATTTACATATCCAGTTAACAAATAAATCAATGTATGTATGTATATTTTTCAGCCACACTTGTTTATATCAGATGGCCCTGCCATATGTATTCTACATACATTTCATGCCCACATGTTTATATCACATGGTTAATCCATCTGAGATTGATTTCAACTTTACTTTTAAGTCTTCTGAAGGACTAACAGAGCAAATATGCATCTCAAAAAGCAAGCTAAAATTATTATTTAGTCATAAGAGAACAAAAAACAACTCTAGTCTTCCAAAACTATTTGACATGGATCTATTTGAAGTTATTTTGCTGTGTGTATTGTAAGATTTTCCTGGAGTATTATATACCACACACACATACACATATATCTATATCTCTATAGATATATGTGTGTGTTATGTATATATACAACACCACCATGATATATAACTATGTTAGGTATATGTGTGTCTCATACACACATACCCCATTATACACTTTTCAGATAAGTTCTTCACTCTAATCCCACCCACCCCAATCAAAGAAATATAAATAAAGCTACTGACTCTACATTCTAAATACATTCTAGCAACAAGCATTATATCACAACTGATAAGAAGAAATTTATTTATAAGAAATATATTTATATATAATAAATGCCAATGAATGTATTTCTACCTGTCTTTGCATATCCCAAATCATGGAACCAACCAACCAATAAACAAAAAGTGAGGAGGAAAAGAGTCATTATTTCATCTATTCCATTTACAAACTCACAAGACAGGACAGAAATGCACATCTGTTTTCCTCAAAGCTTTATACTGACAATATGTTAATTCATAAATAATTGCTGTCATGCAGTCTTCCTTGATAGTAAGCCCTACCTTTGTATTCTCCATACCATGCACTCCACTTAGATTGTACAGTTGTGGTGGACAAAAACAGATTTTATGAACCTGATACATTGGTATAAAAATTATTTCATCATTCATAATGGAAAATAATTCCATTTACAAGTAGCTTTGGGGAATTCATTGGGCACTTGCAGGAGTAAATGTGATAGAGAGCTAAGATATGTCTTCTAAAGGGTTTATTCTTGAAAACTGTATACCAATTATATTTTGCTTTTAAAATGTCAAAAATTAAACATTTGGGGTACTCTTTTATTGTTCTTAATATCTAAGTATAGCAGTTTATAAACATATCTTTGGAGGAAGGATTGGGGGGAGGAAAGGGTTGGGATGCACAGTGTGTAATGTAGTACGAAAAAACCTGAAGGAGCTATTAGGGTCCATTGTGTCAATCCAGCTGCTACACATGCATACCAAGTCCACGTGTTAAAAACGCTTATGAAGTTTTTCTTGGGGAAAAAAAATTCTGTAAGTACACAATAGTGCAGTTGAAACCTTCATCTTTTTTCTACTTTCAAAAATCTGCATAATTAAACATCATTCTAAGTTTTTTTAAATTTATTTTTATATTTCCATCTTCAAGACAGTGTGTTTATGTTATTTTCTGAGTATGACTATTGTTGATATTAATCTAATTTCCATATCTCTTGACTAACCACAATTGGTTAACATGGAGTAGGAATTCCACTTCAAAAAGTTGGTGAATATGTGGCATGGGGCAAGGTTAGGGTTGCTGTCATAGTTGCTTAGGATTGGGTACAATATTTTATCAATATTCAGAAAATTTTTTCACTTCAGGCAGATCTCTTTTCCCCATTGCTTTTTATCCAGCCAAATTGTAGTGAGAGATATATCTTTTACCTAAAACATTGTATTTCAATCTTTCCAATGTTGGATAATGTTGAAGAATAGCTAGTTAATCCTGACATTATCAAGTTTATGTGTGTGTGTGCATATTTGTAATTGAACTATTTTCCAAATGTTTACTTTGTAGTATAAAATCTAGGGTATATTTTGTTATATAAACTACAAAGTATTCTAAGAGAATTATAATTTTGACACCCAAAACTTTGAACTCTAATTTTCATACTATGGTGCTCATTGCAACTTGTTCAGTTTTTGGAAATGTATTAACTTTTTTAGGATACTCTAGAATCATCTAGTGCATTAGAAGCGCCTAATTTGTTAAATGGACCCTAGTGATCAAAAAGAGTCAGAGATAATCCAAAGCATCTACAATTTGAAAGCTAGACTCATATTTGTCATCGTATTAATCCCACACAGGAGATGGAGAGCATTTAACAAGATCAGAGCCTAGAGAATTAGTAAGTAGTCTTACATCCTGAAATAACTAAAAGATGAGACTATAAAAGTAATTTTTTAAATAGAAAAGACACTCAATTTTGGAAAAGGATAGACATTAGAGATAATTTAATCAACCCTGTCTGTCTGTCACTTTATAGATAAATAAACTTAGGGCTAGAAAGATAGAGCGATTTAACCAAGGTCATACAACAAATTACAGGACCAGATTAATAACAACAAAAATAAGTCGCAATTATATAGTGCTTTAAGGTTTGCAAAGTACTTTAGGAAACCAATGTCTTCTGAGACCCAACCCAGAGCTCTACGTATTAGACTATATTGGGTATCCAGGAAGAATCAAAGTTTTAATCTAATAAAGAAAATAAATTACATCAATGTTCATTTCGTGATGTGTGTGTATGTGAGCTATGTATTGTGTATATATATATGTATATGTGTGTGTAGTATATATACATGTTATGTGTATATATGTATATATTATGTGTAGTATATATTGTATATATGTATGTATAATATATATTAGTTATGTGTAGATCTGGAACTACATAATTATGTAGGGCCTAGGAGCTATTAAACATTTCCTGTATACCAGGAAGTGAACCAAATGCTGTAAATACAAGTAAAAAGCAAACAAACAGGGGACAGTAGCTATCTTCAGAGATTGTATTCTAATGGTAGATAACACATATAGTCCTATTGGCCAAGGAAGGATGTTTTCTCAGGAATGGTTAGTGGAACAATAAGACAGTCAATTGACATATCCTTTCGAAAACAGTTATAGTGTTTGTTTGATTATGGTTCCCATAGCTAAAGGTTACAAGATGAAACACATGGTGGAAGGGTAGAAAATGACTGGGGTGAAAAAGCCTGGATCTGGGGCTGGCTAGATACAGTGTGCTCTCACTAGTCAGTAAAGCATGGCTCAGGTTAGAAGTTCCAGATTAAAGAGTACCACAACAGGTGTATACCTAAAGAATAGAAAATGGCCAGAGTAAAAGAACTGGAATTTGTCCTCTCCTCATATAGTCTTCAAAACTCAGGGTCACTGGAACATTCTGTTCATCAAGAAATTTACATAATATAGCAGCTTAATAGGAAATGTAACCTTAGCCCTATAGAAGAGAACTTTATATGTTGTCTCCCCTAATCAGCATGCAGGATCCTTGGTTCAAGGACTGCCTCACTTTGCTATTTGCATCCTCTGTACTTGGCACATTGTAAGTGCTTAATATATAAATGTGTTTTTATTCATTCGTTCATTTGTTCATTCTTTATTATCAGAACAGTGGACCAAAGGATGGTAGAGGACTTGACTGATAGAAGTGTAACTGCCTCCAACATCTAGGTTCTTTTCTATCTAAACTCATCAGGGGTCTCAGTTGGGTTATGTTGTAATTCAACAATAAAACATGGCCCTGATGGTCACAGATAATTTATGGTTAATAAAATCATCTTTGAGTAGTTTTCCACTTATTTAAAAATGAAACCACATCTATACAGATAAGTGAATACAAAATATTAATTTCAAGGAGTTAGGTATGAAATAAGGGGAAAGGCTTCTTATAGGAAATAGCATTTGAATTGGACTTCCAAGGGGATTTCCAAGAGGCAGAATAGATATCTATATGATTATCTGTCTGAAATTATACTTCTGAAGAAACTCAAATTCAGTTTGAATATTACCTTGAAAAATTGCCTATCGAAGTTTTACACAGGCCATCACATGCTTTTCTTGGAGTGATTCTTTTAATTGGACGCAATCATGTAGGTTTCTTTAGTGATACAATCACAGAAAATGAGAATATTGAATGATATCATTAAGTAAGTACAAAATAAACAATTCATCTGGAAAAATCAAATTTAACAATGTTCGCTGTTTTAAGCCCTTGTATCGGAAGAAGATGTCCTTCATTTAGAAGTATAATTAAAGTGAATGAAAGGTAGCTTGGCATAGTGAATAAATAGATAGCATTAGAGTTGATGTAATAGATAGAATGTTGGATTCAGGAAGTCTTAAGTTCAGATTCTGCTCACACACTTATTAGCTAAATAATCCTAGGCTGATCACTTAACTTCTGTGTGCCTCAGTAATCTCAGCTGTACCATGGGAATAATAGTAGCTCCTACCTCCAGGATTGTAAGGAAGAAATGAAACAATACTTTTAAAGCATTTAGCCCAGTGCTTGCACATAGGAAGAGCTTAATAAATGCTTCTTCCATTATTGTACTATAAGAAATTATAAAGGGTATGGTTTCAGAAAAATCTGAGAAAACTTATGTGAACTGATGCAAAGAGAAGTGAGAAGAACCAGGAGAACACAACATATTACTAGCAATATTGGAATGGTGATCAACTGTGATGCAAGATAATTCATTAAGAATTTTACATAAGATAGTGAACTTGCTCAGAAATGTAACTCAGTCCCACAGAAAAGAATCTAATATGTTGTTTCCCCCAATTAGAATGTAGGAGTCTTGACTCAAGGACTGCCTCACTCTGCTATTTGTATCTTCAGTACTTGGCACATTGTAAGTGCTTAATAGACAAATGTGTTTTTATTCATTCATTGGTTTATCTGTTTGCTCATTATTACCAAAACAGGCTAAAGGATGATAGAGAACTTGACTGATAGAAGTATGAATGCCTCCTACATCAAGGTTCTTTTCTAACTAAACTTGTCAGGCATGATATAAGACAATTCCAAAGGACTCATGATGAAAAAATGCCATCCACCTCCAGAGAAAGAGAACTGATGAACTCTGAACAAGGACTGAAGAATACTTTTTTCACTTTATTTTTCTTGCTTTCTTTTGCAACATGGTTAATATAGAATGTTTTGCATGACTTCACTTGTAAAATAGGTATATATTGCTTCTGAGTGACCAGGAGAAAGAATTGAGGGCGATAATTTGGAACACAAAATTTTTAAAATGATGTTATGAATAAACACATAAATAAATTATTTCTAAAAAGATAAATGCTTATTCACTCTCCTCTCACTGTTAGGTGTATGACCTTAGGCAAATGACTTAACATCTCTAAATATCGATTTTCTTATCTATAGATAGAAAGGTTTGAATCTGATAGCCTCTAAGGCCCTTTCTAGCTCTAGAGTTATAATCTTATAAAGTCCTACCTCTGACATAGACTAGATGGGTACCACGGGTCAAGTCATGTGACCTTTCATAGTCCCTAAGCAACTAAGACTGTAAATTACAGATTATTAGAGTTCCCTACGTCAATGAAATCACTGGTCTAATAAAAAAAAATAGAATGAATACTTAGCCAGAATACAGTATGTAATACTTCAATGTATAGCAGACAGCTAGGGTGTCTTAGAAAGTATACAGTGTTTAGAAGAGTGGGGCGCAACTCCCAGCTCAGCCAGGTAAGAACTATGAACTCAAAACAAGTCAATAAGTCCTATGTACCTCATTTTCCTCAAATGTAAAATTAATATAGTCATATCAGGACTATCTAACTCAGAGCAGTTCTGAAGATCATTTGATAAATTACATTTTGTTAATTCATTTCAACAAGTATTTATTAAGCATGTCCTATGGGCTAGGCACTGTGCTAGGCCCTAGGTACAGGAAAGAAAGAAGGAAGGAAGGAAACAAAGAAAGAGAAAGAAAAGTTTCTGTTTTCGAGGAGTTTAAATTCTACTGGGATATGAGACAGGAAGGGACAATACACAGATAAATATTTTCTTTTTTTTAATCTTTGATTGTATTTTATTTTCTCCAATTACACATAAAGATGGTTTTCAACATTCATTTTTGTAAAAATTTGAGTTCAAAATATTTCTCTCTCCCTGTTCCTTCTCCTTCGTCCTCCACAAGACAGCAGGCAAATCTGATACAGGTTACACACATGCAATAATGTTAAACATATTAGTCATATTGTGAAAGAAGAATCAGAACAAAATGGAAAAACCATGTGAAAGAAAAAAAAGTGAAAATAGTACGCTTCAATCTACATTCAGATTCCATAGTTCTTTCTCTTGATGTGTTTAATATTTTCCATCATGAGTCTTGGAATTGTCTTATATCATTGTATTGTTGAGAAGAGCAAAGTCTATCCAAGTTAACCAGCGCACAATGTTGCTGTTGCTATGCACAATGCTCTCCTGGTTCTGCTCATTTTACTCATCATCAGTTCATGTAAGTCTTTCCAGGGTTTGTTGAAATATGTCTCCTCATCATTTCTTATAGAATAATAGTATTCCACTGAATTCATACACAACAACTTGTTCAGCCATTCCTCAAATGATAGGCATCCCTTCAATTTCCAATTCTTTGCCACCACAACAAAGAGCTACTATTGTACATGACGGTCCTTTTCCCTTTTTTATGATGTCTTTGGGATACAGACCTAGTAGTGATATTACTGGATCAAAGGGTATGCACAGTTTGGTTGCCCTTTGGGCAATGTTCCAAATTGCTCTCCATAATGGTTAAATCAGTTCACAACTCCACCAACAATTAATTAGTGTTCCAATTTTCCCAAATTTTCTTCAACATGTATCATTTTCCTCTTCTGTCATATTAGCCAATCTGAAGGATGTGAGGGGGTACCTCAGAGTTAGTTTAATTTCCATTTCGCTAATCAATAGTGATTTAGAACATTTTTTCATATGATTATAGATAGCTTTAACTTCTTCATCTGAAAACTGCCTGTTCATGTCCTTGACTATTTATCAATTGGGTAACAGATAAGTATTTTCAAAACAAATACAGAGTCATTTCAAAGGGAATCGAAAAACTAATGACTCAAGGAATTCAAAAAGGCTTTTCTTAGAAAATGGCATTTTATATTGGTCTTTAAGTGAACTTAGGCTACAAAGAGGCAAAATGAAAGGAGAAGGATCATGCCAGGCATGGAGTGGGGCATGTTGTAGAAAGGCATGAAGACAAGAGATGAGATTTTATATCATGTACAGGGGACATTGAGTAGTCCAGTTTTTCTGGAACCTAGAAAATATGAGAGGGAATGATGTATGATGCTCTTGAAAAGTTAGTTTGCTGATCAGGAAAATGACATTATCAGAATCATGTTTTAGTACTTGCACTTTAATTTAGCAACTATGTGGTGGATGAATTTAAAAGTAAAGACACTATATGTAAACAGACTAATTAGGGTTCTTTTGTACTAATCTAATCAATAGGCTATAATTGACAGATTTAGAGAGAGTTTTATGTTGGTGGAGGGAAGGGAATAGATGCGATATAGACTGGATATTCAGAATGAGAGTGAACGGAATGCCTATGTTGCAATCTAGTGATTGCAAGAACGATAGTGCCTTTGACAAAAGTTTGCCCAATAAAATAGCTAGAAGGAAAGATGGGTATGGAGCAGAGGTAATGAGTTCTGATAATAAATATTAAGTACTTTTTGATGCACTGTGTAAATATTATTATTGTAATTTTCTCATTTTCCCATTCATAGGATCATAAATTTGGAGTTGGATGGATGTAGTTCAATGCCTTATTTTACAGAGGAGGAAACTAAAGCCCAGAGTCTTAGTGACTTGCCAAAAATCACATGCACAACGCTTTATACTTTTTAAAAACATATTTCCACATTAGTCATGCTGTGAAAGAAGAATCAGAACAAAGGGGAAAAACTATGAGAAAGAAAAAACAAAAAACAAGGGAAAAAGGCAGGCTTCAATCTGCATTCAGACTACATAGTTCTTTCTCTGGATGTGAATAGCATTTTCCATCTCGAGTCTTTTGGAATTGTCTTAGATTGTTGTATTACTATGAAGAGCTAAGTCTACCAAAGTTGATCATTGCACAATGTTGCTGTAAATGTGTACAATATTCTCTTGGTTCTGCTCACTTCACTCAGCATCAGTTCATGTAAGTCTTTCCAGGTTTTTCTGAAATCCACCTGCTCATCATTTCTTATAGAAAAATTGTATTCCATTACATTCATATACCACAACTAGAGCAGCAGAATAAGGATTTGAACCCATATTCTCAGACTCCAAAATCAGAATTCTCTTTTCTGTACTAAGTTCAAATAGAAATAGTGTTGGTAAAATTCCTCTTACTATTCTTCATTTATGTTTGCTATTTAGCAAATTATAAGAATTAATGTATAAATTTATTACTTTTATAGTTAAAAGTATTATGATATCTCCTCTTCTAGGCTTACTGAGAAAGCATCTTAAGGTTACTTTAAGGATCAGGTCATCTGAAGGCAATGATGTGTACTTCATCCCATCACGTTCCCACATGAATCTTCTAGGACTCCATATTTTGAAAGTTTTTCATTCCACATAGTTTGAAGTTTATGAGTCCATGCATTGATGACATCTATCAACACCCTTCTTGGAATTTTATTGGCTAACCAGTTGATCATGGCCATAGTTTTATCTGAGAAGATTATATGATTCCAGTACAAGTTGTTAAATTTTCAAGGACATTTGGGGAATTTTTTGTAATGTAGGGATTTGGGATCCATGAATTCATAAAGGATAATGATTTTCTGAGTATATAATTCTAGCCACTTAATCATGTCTTTCTAGAAGTTCAGTAGACACTAAATTTTTGCAATCTTCAGTGATATGTTACCTAGTTTCTAAAAATTCCTTGCCAAATTTGAAATCAGCCAAATGCATTAGGGCCCCTTAAAAGTAAATATGACTTGCCTGTAATTTTTGGTGAATGCAAAATCACTTGTATCACTGTTATAAATCACTCCATCTG
Source organism: Vombatus ursinus (assembly GCF_900497805.2). Taxonomy (NCBI): domain Eukaryota; kingdom Metazoa; phylum Chordata; class Mammalia; order Diprotodontia; family Vombatidae; genus Vombatus; species Vombatus ursinus. The sequence continues at coordinate 21,891,944 of NW_020954559.1, read as the reverse complement.
TAAATAAATCCATATGACAGGCTTTTTTTTTACTGTGCTTCTTTCTCAACATATTGTTTGAGTTATTGTGGTTTTACACATCCAGGGTCTTTTGTTTCCACCCACACACCTTAGCTATTACAGACTTTCTGCTTATGTTGACTATTTTCATCTTTTGTCATTTTTGACAGTTTACTGGGTATGAGTTAAAACCTCAGGGTTATTTTGATTTAGATTTCTCTTATTATTATTAATTTATAACATTCTTTCATAAAATTGGTAGGTTTTACAATTCTCCTTTGTATAACTGCTTGTCTGTATACATTTCTGTTAGTTGTCTACAGATATCGAATACCAAACCCTTATTAGAGATATTTGAAAGAAATATTTTTTTATCCCAGATGACTGTTTCTCTTCTTATCTTTGATGTATTCATGTGTTTATGCAAAAAGCTTCTCAATTTAATGTAAACCAAATTATCTATCCTGAAATTATTCATATCCCTTGTTTGGTTAAAAATACATCACTCTCCCATTGATAAGAAAAGCATATGATTTGCTTCTTATCTGGTATTTTTTAACAATATGGTTTTTAACATTCAGAAAGTATCTGTTTTATATTTATATAATATATGGTATAAGATGTTGGTCTAAGCCTAATTTCTGCCAGCCTGTTTTCTAACTTGTAGTTCCTATCAAATAGGGATTTTTTTTAAAAGTGATTTATGTTTGTGCGCTTATTGAGCCCTAGTTCATTGAGTTCTATCATTCCTGACTCTCTCTTATCTAATCTGTTCCACTGATGTACTCTTCTATTTAAAAACAATTGAATTAAATGATTACTTCTTTGTAATATATTTAGAAAGTTATTCCACTTTTATTCCTATCTTTTTCATTATTTCCTTTCCTATTGTAGAACTCTAATTCCTTCAGATAGATTTTGTTATTATTTTATCTAGCTTTGTAAAATATTATTTTTTTGTGTGTAACCAATTATGCTAGCATTGCCATTTTTATTATACTTATATAGCACAGCTCTGGGCATTAAATATCCTTCTATGTATTTATTATTCTTATTTCCTTAAGAAATATTTTGTATTTGAACCTATACCACTATTATATATACATATTAAATTGATTCCCAAACATTTCTTGAATATTTTAGTTTGATTCAGTAGTATTTCCCTTTCTGTTATTCTCTTGAACTTTGTTGTTAATTAATAGAAATGCTGTTGATTTTTGTGAATTTATTTTGTAGCCTGAAACTTTGCTGAAACTATTAGATGTCTCAGTTAGTTTCTTTGCAGATTCTAAGTAAACCATCATATATGTCATCAGCAAATTAGAGTTTTATCTCTTCTTTGTCCATCCGTACAAAAATATAAAGAATATTCTTTCTTTCCCTTTTGTATTCATTGGGAAAGCTTCTTAGGTAATGCCATTACTTTTTGCTATATTAAAAAGATGCATTTGTGCCTTTACTTTGTGGAATTTTTTGTTTGTTTGCTTGTTTTTAGCACAAATGAGTATAGTACTTTGTAAAAGACTTTTTTCTGCATCTATTAACATAACCATGTGGTTTTCAATGTTTTCCCATTAAAATAATTAATTTTCTGATAATTTTCTGAATATACAGCTATCTTTGTATCCCCAATATAAATCTAACTTGATCATAATGAATGATTTATAGAATAAATTACTGAGTCTGTTTGACAGGATTTTATTTTTAAAATTTGAACAAATAATCATCAATGATATTGGTTTATAGTTCTTCCTCATTGCTTTATCCTTCTTTGGTTTAAATATTAGGAAAATATCCATCTTACAAAAGCAGTCTGAGATAGTATTATCTTTCTCACATTTTGGAAATAATTTATTTAATATTAATTATTCATGAATAATATGTATTTTCACTAAAAGTGATTAAAAGTTTCTTTAAATGCATCAGAATAAGAAGTCCTCTTTGCCCCCTGCCTTTGCTAGTTCCCTTACAAGTAGTTATATTTCTTGCCCTGAGACTAGGTTACATAAAACATTTATGTAATCTGTTTTGATATTTTATTATTTTTAAGATAGTCTTTTTTGTATTTAATTGTACAGTAAGCTACAATAATTATTTTTATTTCTTCTTGTTTTACTGGGATTTACTTTCATTTATTTAATGTGTTGTGGATTTTATTTTCTACCTTCTTTTGTAATCAGGTTTGTAAAATGTTTATCAATTTTGTTATTCTTTTCAAAGCACTAGATTTTTGTTGTGTTCATAATTTTTGTACTTTTCATGGTTTCCAATTTATTTCTCCAGTAATTCTGAAGATTCCCTCTTCTGTTTGTTTTGGCTTAGTTTATTTGTTAGGTTTCTCATTTTTAATATACATTAGTTCATCAATATTTTTCTTTTCTACTTGTTAAGTGTGTTTTAGGGATTTTTTCCTCTGAGGAAATGTTGGAAATTATGGTATATTGTTTCACCATTATCAGCTTCATTCACATAATTATAATTGTTTCTATGATTTATTCTTTACTCACTCATTTTTAAGATCATATGATTATCTTCATTTAGGTTTGTGTCTTTCTTTTTCCTCCATGAATTTTTGTCCTTTGATCTATTAAGGATGCTCTTAGCATTTCTGCCTTTTTTTACATTTATTTTCAGTTTGTCTATTTAATACCTGGTCAATTTTTGCAAAAGTGTCATGTGGTACTGTGAGATATGTACATTCTTTAGTGGTCCCATTTGGGAGGCCTATTAAGTATTTAAGTTCTAATTTTTCCCATAATTTCTTGCATTGTTGATTTTTCCTTTTGTTTAACTTTCTGTTAAGTTTGTCCAACTCTGAGAGGGGAACATTAAATTATACTATTATTTTATTATTATCTATGTCTTTTTTTGAAATTCAGTTGTTTCCATTTTTAATTTGGATGCTGTGTCACTTGGAGAATATATGTTTAAGATTTATATTGTTTTTCTATGTTTTATTTCAGGATAACATAATTTCCTTATTTATCTCTATGTTCTTAATAGTTTTTGTTTTTTTCTGACAATGATTTCATCCCCTGATTTTTTTGACTCACCTAATGAATAGCAAATTTTGTTTCAACTTCTCATTTTTTCTATGTATGTCTTTGCTTTCTGGATGTGTTTCTTATAAGTAACAGTTTATGGGATCCTATTTTCTTATCCAATATGTCACTCTTATTAAACCATTGAACAAAGATCTCACATTTAGGGTACCACCAGCTAAATCAGTGTTTGTGCATAGACTAAAAACTTCATGAATCTTAGTACCCTCTGACTACTTGTGCCACTGTAGAAGAGAAAATGGTTCACATGGTTTTAAGAGTTATGTAATATTATTATTATTATTTGCTGTTGATTTCCTGGATCACCATAACGAAATTATTCATCATCAGGTAATCAGCTTACTAGTGATAAGTTTCTCTGAATTTAACAAAGCAGATAAAATCTGTTGTTGAGACCATATTCAATACCTTCTGGCCATTCACACCATGATAGAACCTGCCAGAGTCTTACTATATTTGGCTAGCATTCAAGAATCTAGGCTGATATCTACACTATAATGAAACCTTAGAGTTTATGAAACGTTGAATTCTATGTCAATATTAACAAATTATAAAGTCCCTTATTTGACAAAGCATCCTTATGGTGCAAAAAATGCATAATTATTTCTAGAAATCCTCTTACTTCTTGTGAAATGATTTAGTTTGAAGCGATACTACAAAAGAGCAGAAGCAAAACCAATCTGAGAGTGAAGATACCTGTACTTACATGTGAATGATGAAGTGATTCTAATGATAAGTTGGTAAGTGCTTACTATCTGCCAGGCACTATGCTAAACAATGGTAATACAAATACAAGAAAGAAAAATAGTTTCTGCCCTCAATGAGCTTACATTCTAATGGGGAAATGTAGCCCATAAAGGAGAGCTGGAAATGTGGGATGGAGAGAGAATTCACAAGTAGCAGCATAAGTTGAAAATGGCATCTGCTAAACACATAGTAACCTGGTTCCAGATAAGACAAGGCAAAAGCTCATGTATCAGATCTCAGGGTGACTCCAGGGATAAAAGCAAGTGTTGTAGTTTGATAGGGATGAGAATGATACCAAAATTTATTAAATAATGATGATATTTTAGGTAAATCCTTTCTCTGGGCCTTATTCTCATCATATGCACAAGTAAGGGCACTGGGTAAAGTGTTCTGTAGACCCTTCTAGCCTATGGAATTTCTCTAGTTCTATGATCTTAAATAGTAACTGGCAGCAGTGATATTTGAAGGAAAGTGTGCGCAGAGTTGACAAAATTCCTTAAGATCTCACCTCTTTCACACCAAACAGAAAATAACTTTGTTGTAGATTTGGTGTACTGGTGGTTCAGACAAAATTCTAATAGGGAGGAGAAGAGATTTCAAAGGAACAAGTTAAATTTGTGATGGGAACTAAACTAGGATGCTGGTTTCTTGAATGAAGTAGGTGAAGCGTTGAGGAAGTAATATGTATCGTTTCCAGTGGAAGGAACTAAATGAGTCATTATGAAGACACTCATTACTGGCTGCTCCACTTAATGGCTCCATGAAAAGATGTATCAAGGGCTACAAACTTTGTGACCAATGAGAGAGAGGAGAAATAATGAGCTAAACTTGCCCAATCTATAGGCAGATAAAATTCCAATAAGCCACAGTAGGGGGTGAGTGTTTGAGGTTGTGTATTCCTTGATCCCAGGTGCTGTGGATTTTCTAAATCTCAAATGAAAATGTGAAAAGGGGGGAAACCCACAGGAAGTTACTAGTAATGCCTTTTTATTCCTTATAGAAGGTATGCTTCAAATTTCTTGTCACATACCTGTTTAGACATTGTTGAGTGTTATGTTTCTGTAAAACATTTCAAAGGTTGATGGAAGTTGTACATTACAGCTATTATAAAATAAAGCACACTGCTCTATCTATTAATATGTGTAACAAATATATGCAGAACTCATTTAAGTCTAGTGAGTATTTCCACCTTTGTGTGACATATCTGGAAACAACATAAAGAATACAGAATGGGAAATTCTTAGAAATGTCTGTCTGCATACACTGAGAGATTGTTTCTATAAACCCATAAATTGGTACTTTTAGATGAGAATGCTATCTATTCAAATCTCCTTCCACCATGGCAGACTTAATTTGAGTATTACAAAATTCATTCCAATTAAATACATATTAAGGTCAACTTCAGATATTTTGGGAAAAAGAAGAGCCTCAAAAGTTTCCTTCCTGTCTAACTTCTGATATTATAAAGTATATACTAATATTTAACCTAAATCTGCCTTCTTTCTGCTTAAGCCCATTACTTCTTGTTTTGTCCCCACTGACTAATGAGAATAATTGGTCCCTCTCCTCTTTATAACATCCCTTTATGTAGTAGTAAAGAGTTATTATGTCTCCCTTAGGTCTTTTTTTCTGTAGATTGAATATGTCCAGTTCTCTTAACCTTTTCTCATGGGTCACATTTTCTAAACCTTTTATCATTTCTGATGTTCTTTTCTAAGTTCCCTCTAAATGGTTATATCTGTTCAAATACATCAAGTTGCCAAACCAAAGATCCTACTAGAGCCTAAATAGTACCAACTGCAGAAAAGCAATGGTCTCGCTTCCTTTAAACATGGTACTCTGTTGAATGAAACCCATAATGACACTATGTCTCAAAACATAATGATGTTAACATACAAGATGTTTTTATATATTCTAATCATCTGGAGCTACTTCCTCATCCAATCCTTAGGGGAGAAAATTGCCTTTCTCCAAAACACCTCCCCCAGTTCTTCTAATTTGAGTATACATGTTTGAGGTTTTGACTAAATAAGCCTTCATCTACTACAATTGAAAAAATAGTTATTATGGTCACTGTACACCCACCTAAAGTACCTTGCCTTTTCCTGTATATGAGGATTTTCTTTTACTTATTATATAGCTATAGTAATTCTCTATTATGTCTTCATTTTATAAAAATCTGTATTTGTGTGTACATCAGTCTCCTAAGAAACATGTGGCATAGTGAATAGAGGGGTGACTTTGGAGTCAGGAACATTTTCTTTTAAGTCATGTCTCTGGTACATACCATGTGATCATGGTCAACATTTAACCTCCCAATGCTGCAGGCACCTCTCTAAGGCTACAAATTACAAATTAGTTGTGGACTTGCCTTGGTAGAAACAATTCTTCACTGGGAATTTCCAGCACTGATGAAAGCACAGGTATGGACCAAATACGTAATACATACATACATAAACACACACACACATACACATTTATGTGTACATGTATACAAGTGCATGCATGGATATATGAATATAATTATACATCTATGTATATGCATGCATATATGTATGTATGCATATATACATATATGTATATGCATATATATACATTCTCAATGATTGTAAGATACAGGATCCTAGTAAGTGTCAGAGGTAAAATTTGAACCCACATTTTCCTGAATTCAAGTCTGGTACTTTATATTTTCTCTGTCTCTCTCTGTCCCTGTCTCTATCTCTCTGTCTATACCTCCTCTCTCCATATCCTTTCTCTATGAATATATGTGTGTGTATATATATATATACATATATATATACACACACACACACACACACACATATATATATGTATGTATTGCCTAGAGTTTAATAAAGAAAATACTCCATGCTTCTGCCACTACTATTGACCAAAACCAACCAGTTGCTTCATGGCATGAAGGCAAACCATATGCATTTACAACAGCACTGTTAGCTTTATAGTTTGTGAATATGAATGTATGTCTATGTGTTTTAATGTGTAAAAGACCTTTGTAAGCAATAGATAATAATGATGACCATGCTGGAAAATCACCACTCCATTCTCAAAAATGAAGTTTTGTTTTGTTGGTTATTGGTCTTAAAATGGATATCTTTTGTCTGGACCTGTGATTTCCTTTGTGCGCCAATTCATATGATAAGGAAATCCCTCTCCTAGTACAGATCTACAGCTGTCTTCTTAGAAAGCTGCCTGAGGTATTCAGAAGTTAAGTGATGGGGAGCCAAGATGGCGGAGTGAAAGCAGTGACTTGCTTGAGCTCTCCCCCAAACCCCTCCAAATACTTGTAAAAATAATGACTCTAAACAAATTCTAAAGCAGCAGAACCCACAAAAAGACAGAGTGAAACAAATTTCCAGCCAAGACAGCCTGGATGGTTGATCAGAAAGGTATATCACGCCGGGCAGGAGAGGAGCACAGTTCAGCTTGGTCACGCAGGCCACAGTGACCCTGGAGCAGGCCTCAGAGGACTGAACTGCGGGCAGCTCTGGTGGTTTCCAGACTTCTCAACCCATGAACGCCAAAGACAACTTAGAAGGTCAGTGGGAAAAGTCTGTTCTGTGGTGAAAGAGAAGCTAGATCTCAGTTGCAAGTTCTGAGCATGGCCTCTGGGGCAGCAACTGCCTCCTGAGCTTCCGGCCCACAGACTGAGGGAATCAAGTGGCTGATCAGAGGGGGATTGCAGGGATTCTTTGCCAGTGCTGAGGCAGGAATCTCTTGATATGCCCGTGCTTGGATCTGGGTCACAGTTCTGAGGGGCAGTCCTGGGTCGAGGAGGAATGCTGGTGTGGTGGAGCTTGTTGTAGCTGTGGAGAGGAAACACCTCGCCTCTTATCATAACACCTTAGAAGAACCAAAAATTTTCAGGTCCCTAGAAGTATTTCTGAAAACAGCTATACAAACCCCCCAAGCTTGGGACAGTACATTCTTCACATTGGAAGCAGACTCTTACCTTAACAAAGAGTTTAAAACTCAAGTAACTGGCTGAGATCATGAGTAAGCAGTGCAAAAAGAGTCAGACTATATTATCTTACTTTGGTGACAAAGAAGATCAAAACATACAATCAGAAAAAGACAAAAAAGTCAAAGCTCCTACATCCAAAGCCTCCAAGAAAAATATGAATCAGTCCCAGACCTTGGAAGAGCTCAAAAGGGATTTTGAAAAGCAAGTAAGAAGTAGAGGAAAAACTGGGAAGAGAAAGAAGAGTGATGCAAGAAAATCATGAAAAACAAGTCAACAGCTTGCTAAAGGAGACCCAAAAAAATACTGAAGAAAATAACACCTTAAAAAATAGCCTAACCCAAATGGCAAAAGAGGTCCAAAAAGCCAATGAGGAGAAGAATGCCCTAAAAGGCAAAATTGGCCTAATGGAAAAGGAAGCCCAAAAGATTATTGAAGAAAATACTTCCTTAAAAATTAGAGTGGAACAATTGGAAGCTAGTGACTTTATGAGAAATCAAGACACTGTAAAACAAATCCAAAAGAATGAAAAATTAGAAAACAATGTGAAATATCTCATTGGAAAAACAACTGACCCGGAAAATAGATCCAGGAGAGAGAATTTAAAAATTATTGGACTATCTGAAAGCCATCATAAAAAAGAAAAGCCTAGACATCATCTTTCAAGAAATTATCAAGGAAAACTGTGCTGATGTTTTAGAACCAGAGGGCAAAATAGAAATTGAAAGAATCCACCAATCACATCCTGAAAAAGATCCCCAAAGGAAAACTCCTAGGAATATTGTAGCCAAATTCCAGAGTTCCCAGGTCAAGGAGCAAATATTACAATCAGCCAGAAAGAAACAATTCAAGAATTGTGGAAACACAATCAGGATAACACAAGATTTAGCAGCTTCTACATGAAGGGACAGCAGGGCATGGAATATAATATTCTGGAGGGCAAAGGGGATAGGATTACAACCAAGAATCACCTACCCAGCAAAACTGAGTATAATCCTGCAGGGGAAAAAATGACCATTCAGTGAAATAGAGGACTTTCAAGCATTCTTGATGAAAAGACCAGAGCTGAATAGAAAATTTGACTTTCAAATACAAGACTCAAATGGAACATGAAGAGGTAAACAGGAAAGAGAAATCATAAGAGACTTATTAAGGTTAAACTGTTTACATTCCTGCATGTAAAGATGGTATTTGTAACTCATGAGACCTTTGTCAGTGTTAGGGTAGTTGGAGGGAAAAATTTATATGTATGTATGTATATAGATAGATAGGTAGGTAGATGATAGATAGATAGATAGATAGATAGATAGATAGATAGATAGATAGATAGATAGATAGAGGGCACAGGGTGAGTTGAAGATGAAGGGGTCATATCTGGAGAATAAAATTAAGGAGTGAGAGAGCATTATACTAGGAGAAGGAGAAAGGGAGAGGTACAATGGGATAAATTATCTCACAAAAAAACAGAAAAGGCTCTTACAGTGGAAGGGAAAGGGGGAAAGGTGAGAGGGAATGAGTGAATCTTATTCTCATAGGATTTGACTTAAGGAGGGAATAACAAACACACTCAATTGGGTGTGAAAATCTGTCTTACCCTACAGGAAAATGGGGGGGGAAGGGGTCAAGAGAGTAAGGGAATGATAGAGAGGAGGGCAGATTGGGAAAGGGAGTAATCAGAAGCAAATACTTCTGAGGAGGGACAGGGTCAAAAGAAAGAACAGAATAAATGGGGGGACAGAGAAATAGAGTTAGTTTTTCACAGCATGTCTACTATGGAAGTGTTTTGCATAACTGCACATGTATAGCCTATATTGAGTTGCTTGCCTTTTCAATGAGGGTGGGTGGGGAGGGAGGAAGGGAGAATATTTGGAGCTCAAAGTTTTAAAAACACATGTTTAAAAAAAGTTTTCACATGCAACTGGGAAATGAAAAATACAGGAAATGGGGTACAGAAATCTATCCTGCCCTACAGGAAAATAGAAGGGAAAGGGGATAAGAGAAGGGGGCGGAGAGATAGAAGGGAAGGCAGACTAGGGGAAGGGGTATTCAGAATGCATGCCATCTTGGGGTGGGGGAGGGGCTAGATGGGGTGAAAATTTGAAACTCAAAATCTTGTGTAAGTAAATGTTGAAAACTAAAAAGAAATAAATTTATTAATTAAAAAAAAATTTAAAAAAAGAAGGTAAGTGATGAATGATCTTGAGTCCAAGGTAGGCTTGAGACCAGTTTTCTGTCTATTACCACCATACTACTTCCCAATTGACATAGTTTTAAAATTTAATATAAAATGGCCAATATGTAACATACTCTCTTTTTTATCAAAGATCATATGAAATTTCATGGAAAAGCAAAAGGAATTACCAACAGGAAATAATCTTGCATAGTTCAAGGAGATATGATACTTATAAAATGCTGTCACACAGCAAATTTCATTCCCATCGACTTTAATGAGTCAGATGAGGGTAAATAAGGACCCCTTAGCGCAGCTATCAGGTTATCAGGAAGAGGAAAGTTATCGGGTAGAGTCTGTCATCCCAATTTGGACCAAAAATAGTTGAATATTTCCCCAAATTCTAGCACCTCTACAATCCAGACACAGGACTGGCCTTATGAATAAACCAAGTAGTAAGCCACTTTCATGGTATAATTAAAGGTACTTAAGGAATTTTTTTTTTCTCAGCTCAACTATCTCCTTGATCAAGTCATGGTGCTTGAAATTTCACTGGTATTGGTTAATTGCTTGAGATGTCAAAAAAGAATCCTGTAAAAAAACTGCAGATTCCTCTTGGATGGGGTAATACCTTAAATTGTCATCAACCAACACCTCTGTTAGAATTAGTTGAGTAGACAAAATTCTAGTCTTGGCATAGGCAATGGTAAGCAAAGTGGAGGGATAATCTAAGAGGGAAAAGAGTGGTCTTGAATTTTATTTCCATCCCAGTTTTGTTTTGCTAGGAGCTGGCACAACCAGGATGAATAGACTTTGTAAGTCTCTTACCTGGCTGATGGTTACCTAATGTGATTCTATTCTCTAGCAAGGTAAGGTGCTAAGTAAAAGGAAGAATACAATGAAAGAAATATTAACATAATATAATTTGGCTATCACTGCAGAAAATCAAATCCATGTGAGATTGAGATCCAAAGAACTTTACACTGAGACAATATACCAAGCAAACTACAGTGCCAAAAATATGTTTTCTATTACTTTTAATGCTGTAGTACAATGTTTGCTGATCTTTGAAATCTTCACCTCATTTTCTAAAAGCTTGTTTTGATGAGTCCCAAAATTCATAGTTGCTTAAAAGCACTTTTTTTAGTCAAATACGCATTAGCACATTTACTTTCCATGCAAAAATGACTGCAGTCTATATAATACAATTAGTTTGTATAAGAAAAACTAAATTTGTTTAAACTAAGAGAATTAATGCTAAGGCAGTACTAGGAAATTGTCAAATGTGATATCTGTAAGAGAGGCAGTGTGGAATAATGGATAAAGAGATGGTCTTAAGCCAGATAACACCTGGGTTCAAGTGCTGTCTCTTAGAGATACTGCTGGTACGACCTTGGATAAGTCATTTAACTTCTCAGTCTAGTAGGACTTTCTCTAAGACTGCCAGAGATGTCAATTCAAATTGTAGAGGGAATTTCTTGACCTGAGTGATCTCTATACTAATGAAATCACATTTCTAGCCTGTATATCTATAATAGGTGGCAGCATAGTGGATAGAGGACTGCCCTTGGATATCAGGAAGCTCTGAGTTCAAATCCAGACACAAATATTGACCAGCTCTGTCACTCTGGGCAAGTCATTTAGCCTCTGCTTGCCTCAGTTTTCTTATCTGTAAGAGTGGGATAATAAATGGACCTACCTCTTAGGTTTGTTGTTAGGTAAAATGAATTAATATTTGTAAAGTGCTTTGCACACCCTAAAGAACTATAGAAATGCTAGTAATTATTATTATTAAGAAGGAGGAGGAGAAGGAAGAAGAGGAGGAGAGTGGGAAGGGGAGAGGGAGAGGGAGAAGGAGGAGGAGGAGGGAAAGGAAAAACAGGAGAAGGAGGAGGAGGAGCAGGAGGAGAAGAAAAATAAGGTGGAGGAAGAGGAGGAGGAACAGAGGGAAGAGGAGAAGGAGAAGAAGGAGGAGGAGGAGGAGGAGGAGGAACAGAGGGAAGAGGAGAAGGAGAAGAAGGAGGAGGAGGAGGAGGAGGAGGAGGAGGAGAAGAAGAAGAAGAAGAAGAAGAAGAAGAAGAAGAAGAAGAAGAAGAAGAAGAAGAAGAAGAAGAAGAAGAAGAAGAAGAAGAAGAAGAAGAAGAAGAAGAAGAAGAAGAAGAAGAAAAGGTTATATGTTTATATGGATTGATTGGGTCGTAGACGACCTAAAAACTCTGTGTGTGTGTGTGTGTGTGTGTGTGTGTGTGTGTGTGTGTGTCTGTGTCTGTGTCTGTGTCTGTGTCTGTGTGTGTGTAGCAATATAAATTGGCTATGGAATGGCCAATAGGTATTCAGTGCCTTAACTCACAGAAAATATTTAAGATGCTAAGGACTCACAGGAATTCCTGAAGACACTAAAAAACCTTCAAATAACCAATCAAGTCCTCCCAGAAGGGAATGGAACTTTGAGGTTGCTTATCAGAGCAACCTTTCATCATTCCAGGGAATAATTTCCCCCATGATGCAATTAGGTCACACTATGGTTTAAACTCTCCTCAGAAGGTAAACATACTTTGGAAGCTACTAAACATGCAAAGCTCTTCTCATCGCAACTGCCGTCTAAGTCATGAGCCCTGCTCTCCAGCTGGGGTGCTGTGCACAGGAACTATAAAAGTAGATAATCACCTAGAGATGGATAGGCGGTACAGTGAATACAGTGCTGAACCTAGAGTACAAAAGACCTGAATTCAAATATGACTTCAAAGTTTTACTATCTGTTTGACTCTGAGCAAATGTCTTAACTTCCCTATCTGCCTTAGTTTTCTCAACTGTAACATGGGGATAATAATAGCAGCTTACTCTCAGGGTCATTGTGAAAGTTTAATGAGATCATATTGGAGAAGCACTTAGCTTAGTGCCTAGCACATAATAGGCACTTGGAAATGCTTGTTCCTTTCTCCCCTTCCCCACTATGGAACATGTTTTTTCAGCACTGCAGAAGAGATAAGATTAATTTTGTTTTAATTTTTCTGTTTCATTTTTGTCTGTAGATCCCCAGCATGATTGATTGATTCATGAATCACATCCTTGAGCTACCTTCTAAGACTATGTATAAGTAGATGTCTACTATGACCACATACTTATATTAAGTCAGCCTTATTGATTATGAAGAGAAAGAGGGAAAAGAGATCTCTAAGATTTCTTGCTACACTTTCAAAGAAGTTATGAGGTAAAAGTAAATGGAGGAGTTTCGAAGATCAAGAGAGAGCAAAATAACCTATGCCGGGTCTCATAGCTCTCTCTTGCAGACAACATCAGTAGGTGACTGATTCTCAGCCATTCATCAGGTGACCACCCTGAAATCCAATGCATAGCGCCAGTGGGCATGCTTACATTCAATGAGGAGACGCCCTTAGTTTTTTCCAAAGAGTATCAAAAGCCCTGTAATCTCATCAGGTTGGTTGGAGTTCTCTTCAAATTAATTGGTGAACTCCTCTGATTCTCCCCATTCCATGTTACATATACCATTTTCTAGAATAAAACTTAATAGGCTAAATAAATGTAACTTTGAGATCTCATTTTTATGTTCAATTTTTTCCTCTTAAATGTTAGCCCAAATAATCATTATTTTCCCATTCTCCTCATGCTATATGATTCATTAGAAACACTTTCAGGCTTTGCAATGTCTTTTTTCTTTCTTTTTCCCCCAATATTTCCTTTTTAAAACCATAACCCTATTTAGAATGAGTGAAGATATAAAAAGAATGTAGCATCCTAAATTTCCTTCTGATATGTTATGGAGATGCCTGTGATTTTATAGGAATGGAAGAATTTTTAAGAAAGTTAGTACTCAGTGTATCACTGTGTTTCCAAGCTAAATGCCATGAAACCTTTCCTGCTGCAAGGTGGTCTTCAACCCCGCCACCCATCCCCTACATTTTATCACACTATCAAATTTTGGAAATGGCATTTCTTTAGAGCTCTTCCAGTATAGCAGCTGGTGTCAATCATCCTGGGAACTCCCTCTGCCAATAACAATGTCAGTGGATTTGTATTTCCCATTGGCATGAGGGTGAGAGGGCTATCTCTTTGACTCCACTGAGTGGTTCTTTCAGATACACTACAAAAAAGTTTGCTGCCTGAGGAATTTTGCTTGTGATCTCAGACTCACTCTGAATTTCTTTTTTTATTTAGAAAAGGGTGAAAAAAGGAACTTCACAGTGCTTTGTTACTAAGAATCTGAAGCATTTGTCTGGTGGACTTTCCCAATATTTGACTGCTACTATGACCTTATTCCAGAGAAATTCATTAACATCTCATGTGAGAGATAGATATGTCTAGAAAAACAGCTTTGTAAGTATAATAAGCTCTTATACACCATATAAAAAAGAACAAATTTAATATAACCAGAATGTTTGTTTGTTTTAATGGATCATCTGGTACCAAATAAAATGAGGCAAGAGATCTAAAACTGAGAGGCAAACCATACTTTCGTGTTCTGATAGAGGGAAATAGAGTGTTTGAGAAATTGGGAAATGCAATGAATGTCTATATATCCAAACTAGAATGTCTAATTGAGGCCATCTATCTAGTACTACTGGATGACTTAAACCTAAAATATCCAAGTAAATGATAAAACTTTGCATTTTCTCTATAATCGCCATAATTTTCCACTTTGATTTGGATATATTTGTGTCAGGCTTTCAATTGTGCTCTCTAAATATAATAATATGGGGAGCAGGAGGAGAAGGTATATGAGGTAGTAAGAGGAGAGAAGAGTAGGAAAGTGGTGGGTGAAGATTTATTAAATGAATGTATATTTTGTCAAGTAATGAAAATGTTAGTAGACATATAGTCAACTTTTAAAATGTACATTAAAGGCTAAAATAATTCTCAAGTTCTTCATATTATCGTTTCTTCCAGTCTCTTCAAATTAAGGATATTCTGAGGATCAGATGTCCATGATTCCCATTTCCTTAGGGCTATTCCAAACTGATTGTTTCCATCTTGACCAAATGCAAAGTCTGTCCCATCATCTCATAGAATACATTGTTAATACAGCCTTGATTATTCAGGGTATGATTTTTCCAGTTGGGTGATTATCCAATCCACTTTATTTTCCTCTGTTCTCCTGCTTATGGCCTTTGGTCAATTTTCATTTTTAATTAATGGCTGGGAAGTGAGCTAAGGTGAAACACTAAGTGGTCAGTTATGTGACATTTTAGAAGAAATGGAAAAAATAAGGAAAGAAAAAAAGACTATCAAACAAAAAAAAAGACTTTGCAAACTAAAGGAAACAGAATGAACAAAAGAAAAAAAACATGCAAAAGCTATTAACTATATCTATATTAACCTTGCCTTGATTCAACATCATACAATTGAAAATTGACAGTATAGTTAGGTCCTGATTAGTGTGGAAATGATTCCCCTGAAGCAGTCAAATGTATTTGAATTTGCACTTCCTGTTGAGTCATTTCAGTTGTGTCCCACTCTTTGTGACCCTTTTTGGGGGTTTTCTTGTTCAAGATACTGGAGTGATTTGCCACTTCCTTCTCCAGCTCATTTTATAGATTAAGAAACTGAGGCAAAAGGGTTAAGTGGCTTGCTCAGAGTCACACAGCTAGTAAGTGTCTGAGACTGGATTTCAACTCTGGAAGATGTTTTCCTGATTCCAAGCCAGCGTGCTATCCACTGTGCCACCTAGCTGCCTGAATTTGTACTATTCAAAGTTATAATTATAAAAACTATGGTAATTGCTTCCAACCCCATGGCAAAGCAGTTTGAAATCAAGTAACACAACCATTTCAGGGATTTCACTATTTGCAATAATTGGAACCTACTTTACTACAAAAAAAAATTTATAATAAGGAAAACAATGAGAAAGTAGTCAAGTTGTAGAAATGATAGTTCAACCAAAAGAATGACATCAAAATAGATGGGAAAAAAATTTGCTGTTGTTGTTATTGTGTTGTTTCAGTCATGTCTGAGTCTTATGACCTCATCTGGGGTTTTCTTAACAAAGACTTATTTTACAGATGAAGAAACTGAAGCAAAAGGGTTAAGTGACTTGACCAGACTTACACAACTACTAAGTGTCCAAGGCCAGATTTGACTCCAGGTCTGGTGCTCTATCCACTGAGGAGAGGCTCTTGGTTTTTTCTCCAAAGAGTAGCAAAAGCCCTGTAATCTCATCAAGTTAGTTGGAGTTCTCTTTAAATTAATTGGTGAACTCTTCTGATTCTCCTCATTCCATGTTACATATACCATTTTCTAGAAGAAAACTGAATAGGCTAAATAAAGGTAACTTTGAGATCTCATTTTTATGTTCAATTTTTTCCTCTTAAATGTTAGCCCAAATAATCATTATTTTCCCATTCTCCATCAAGTTTTTTTTTAAAGCAAATGTACATTAACCTCCAAATCTTAGAAATAGGCACATCATACATATAAATATGTATATTCATATATATGTTATATTACACTTTGGGTGAACATCTTTAAAATTCCAACCCATAGTCCTTTATAAATAATGATAATAAAATGAAAAACTGAAAGAACAGGAAATGTAAAAAATAAATTCAGAAGCTAATAGTCATAAAGAACAGGAAGTTCATGGTGATTGTAACTTTTCCCCTAAATCTGCACCTCCTTCAAACTTTTATATTTCTTTCAAAGATGTTACTCTCCTCCCACTTCTATAACCTTGGAATCATCCTTGATACCTCCCTCTCCAAAAAAAAACCAAAAAACAAAAAAAACCCTAACATTCAATTACTTACCATATCTTATTAATGCAATCTCAAAAACCTTTCTCACACTGGTCTATTCTCCATTAGTTTATGTACTTATCCCCTCCTGCCTACAAGATTGTAATAGCCTCCTAACTAGTTTAACTGCCTCCTGTTAACTCTCTTTTCTAATTTGTCCTTCACAGAGCTATGAAAATAAGATACAAATCTTACCATGTAATACCCCTGCTTAACAAAAAACAAACAAACAAAAAAGCCTTCAATAGCTCTCTATTCCCATTTAGTTAAAGCATAAACACCAGAGCCAAGTGGTAAAGACCATTAATAATCTGACTTCAAACTCCTAATTTTACCTTTCATGTACTGTTTAGTCCAGCCAAACCATCCTACTAGCTTTTACTAGAACAATATTTTCCATTCTTCATTTCTGTCTATTTGTATATGCTATCTGTTTCTCAGAATTATTTGCTTAATCCATATGCTAATGTCCTCTTCCCCCTCAAATTCCATTCTTCTTATTGTTTTAAACTCATCTATGTATATAGTAGATAACCTCCCAAAAGAATGTAAGCTTCCTGAAGACAAAAATGGTTGAATTTGAGACTTGGAAGGGACCTACATTGCAATCCAGTCCAACTTCCACACAAAAGGAATTCCAATTATAACACATCAATAAATGATCTGACAGCCTCTGCTTAAAAACCTCTAAGGAGGAGAGAACCTTTACCCCTTGAGGTAGCACATTGCACTCTGGGTAATTCTAATTGTTAGGAAGTTTTTTTTCCAGATACCAAGCTTAAGTTTGTTTCTTCTCAACTCCCACCTTTTGCTCTGAGTTATGCCATCTAGAACCAAACACAATAAGTTTAGTCCATTTTATACAAATACATAAATGACCCTTGAGTCTTCTCCAGGCTAAAAATATCCCATTCTTTTGATTGATTTTCATATGGCATGGACTTGGCCCTTAATTATCTTATTTGCCCTCCTCTGTGCACATTCTAGCAGATCAATGTCTTTCTTGAGCTCTAGGAGTCAGAACTGAACACAGAACTTCAGATGAGGTCTGGTGAGGGCAGAGTACAGTGAAACTACCACTTTCCTATTGCTGGAAACTATGTCTCTCAAGGCAGCCTGAGATTTCACTTGTTTTTTGTTTTCCATATCACACTACCAATTCACAGTAAATTCACTAAAATTCCACTGGTATCTAACTATGACTTTCCCATCTCTTACTGATGAAGTTGAGTTTTTTGTACACAAATGTAAAACATTACATTTATCTCTGTTTACTTTCATTGTATTAGAGTCAGCTTAATATTCTAAACTGTCCAAGATCTTTTGGGATTGTGATTGTATTGTCTGATGTGTCAGCTACTCCTCCCAGCTTTTAACAAATTTAATGAATGTGCCATCTATGCCTTTAGTTGAGACATTGATAGAAATGTATATAGCAGGGGACCAAGCACAGGTTCCTAGGCTATTCCACTGAGCACTGCCTGCCATTCTGACACTGAACCATTAGAAATGATCTTTCAGTGCAGTCATCTGATCAATTCTAAATCCATCTAATTGTATTTTTTAACTCCACTTCTCTCCACAAGAATAGTTTGAGATACTTGGTCAAAAGTTTTTCTAAAATTCTTGGCAAACTATAACCACAGCATCTCCCTCATCTACTAATTTAGTGATCCTGTCAAAAAAGGAAATGAGATTAGTCTACTATGACCTGTTCTTGATGAAGCCATCCTGACTCTTTGTAATCACTGATTCCCTTTCTAGATGTTTAACAACCATCTCTTTAATGATCCATTCAATAATTAACCCAAGAATTGAAGTCAAACTCACTAGCTTACATTTGGAAAACTATTCTCTTCTCTTATTTTGAATTATCAGAACATTTGCCTTTTTTCCATATTTTGTGGTACTTCTCTTATTTCCCATGATCTTTCAAATATCACTGATAATAAACAAACGTGTCTGCCAATAATGAATCAATCGACAATTCCTTGTTTGCTTGCTAAGTATCAGACATTGTGCTAACTACTGGGGATACAAAGACAAACAAATAAAATAGTCTCTGCTCTCAAGGTGTTTATATTTTATAGGGAAAACTAACATTCACATATATACATATATTACAGAATAAATTCAAAACAATTACATGGTAGTTAAAAAGAAAAGGCACTAGCATGAAGTTGAGGGAAGGGCAGTAGAATCAGATAAAACTTTGTATAAAAATTGGTACCTGAGATGCATGTCAAAGAAGGAAATGGATTCTATGAGGCAGAAGTGAGAAGAGACTGCATTCCAGGAATGGGGGGAACCCATTTCAAAAATATAGAACTGAGAAATGCAGTGCTGTTTGTGCAGAATGGAGAGTAGGCCAGTCTGACTGGATGGTAGAGTAAGAAGAAGCAATGTATAACGTTATAAGACTAGGAAGACATTTTATGACAAAGATGTGAAGGACTTTAAAAAGTTACAATAGAAAAGTTTTGATTTATTCCCAAGGCAATAGGGAGCCACTAGAATTTATTAAGTAATAGATTGATATGATCAGATCTGCACTTAAAATTACTTAGGCAGCAGTGTGGAGGACAGATTTCACTAGCGAGACGCTTGAACATTGAGACTAGTTAGGTTTCCATTATAATAGTCTGGTGATGCAAGCCTGAACTAAAATGGTGCCTGTGTGTGCAAAGAGAAGGCACTGGATATAAGAGATATTATGGAGATAGAAATGTTAAGTTCTTTCTTTGTATCCCCAATGACACATATAGTTTCTTGGACACAGTAGTTACATAATAAATGTTTATGGAATTAAATAGCAACAGAGGTCAGTGAAGAATTTAAATTGTTAGTTATACCTTCAACATTTAAGGATCTTTGGTTTCGTTAGAGAGGTTGCTCCTTCCATAGATGAAGGGCACAATATCTCTGCATATGATAAACTCAGTTTATCATCTTTCAGAGTCGTTGAGGCCAAAAAATTCATCATCTGCCCCCAAGCTGGAGCTGAGCCTCTAAGGACTTAGTCTCTTCGGTCCTCAGAAAACAGACATCTATCATGGTTGGGGAGGGGGAGTTCAGGAAGCCTTTTTTAGCTTGATAAGAATGAGTAAAGCTTGTTTTCTTCTGGACTAACCTTCAAGAACCCAGGGTAACTTCCCTACAATAATGTGGAATTGCAAAAGAGCATTAGCAGAGACTCTTTTGCAAAATAATATTTTCATATGAGCATGCTTAACCCAAATTTCCTGAACATACTTTCAATTTCAAACATTTTTGATAGCCAGGCTATTTTCAAAACATGGTTACTTGGTAAGGCAAGATCCCGTGGTAAGTTCTATCTCACATTATTACTTTGCCTGTGTGGAAGCCACCAATTTAGGCTACCTTGTACCTTTATTCCCCTAGCCAACCATTTTCTGCGTGATTGCTATTTCCAATTGCTAAAGCGACCCTTTAGTAATTACTGTCAGGGAATTCCTACAGCAATAGAAGATAGCTTAGAACAGTGGGATGCCTAAGAGGGAGAGTGCCCCCAGCTAAATCTTTGTGTGTGAATATTTATCCAAATAATTCAATTCTTTCAAAATCTGAATGAGAACTAGTCAAAAACTTGGTTGTAGTAGTTTCAGGTCAAATGTCCAAATGTGGCTATCAAGTAATAAGACTAGGTTGTTTTTTTTTTGTTGTTGTTTGTTTGTTTGTTTGTTATACCTATAAATGAATGTTTTACTATGTGTTCAGCTTAAAAAGACCGGTAATACTGGTCTTACTCAAATAATTTTAGAAACCTCCCTGCCTCCATTTTTTTTGGAATTGTGGAAAGAAGATAACAGCCAATTAAATGTCTAAGCTTTAGTATGTTTGATGCAATATGAGGGAATTGACACATAACTTTATCATGATATTTTGTACATTTTTCTCCCTATTAGTCAGGCAGTTATAGTAGATCTAAATGAACTATTTAGAGATAGCTATTGCATCAGATGTCCTCAAGAAGGAAAAGGACTATTCAAGGCATAAAATCCTGAGCTGCCCCGGTATCATTCGATTCCCACTCTGATTTCTCTGTACAGTGCTTAAGTCCCCTCAAAGGGTTACGTAGGAACGCTGAGTGTCCTCATCTGCCTTTGAAACTTGCTTTTCATGAAGGATGCTGGGAAAATTGAGTCCTAAGTTTTAAGTTCATACTTGATATGAGGCATAATAAAATGAATTTATGAATCACAAATAATATATTTATTCATGTACATGCTTTATATTTTAAATTTTTAATTAAAAATAAGGAGAAATTTCAGAGTTTTTTTCCATTTTATTAGAATAAAATTATGAATATATTGAGGAAATATGTATGCATCATACATATATATTTTACAAAAAGGAGCTCACATGTGTAATATGTAGTGATAGTTTAAAATGTCATAGAGCAGTGCTTCTTCTCAAATATAGGACCACTACCTGGGGAGACAGTTGAATTTTTTTTTCTCGTTCCTGAATTTAACAATTTAACTGAATTGACAATTGTCAATGACCTACTTTGTTAATTGCAGAGATTTATTTTCATTCTTAGACCAAAAATATTTCATTAGTTTTAATTTAGTAAGCATTAAAAGCTCACATTTACAAAGAACTCTACTATTCTACAAACACATGTTTTTATATGGTCTATATGGGTCTACTCAGGGCTGAACCCTACCACAGGTAATAGAGGATATATGAAATATAGATAAGACATGGTACCTGATGTCATGAACATACATCTTTGAGAGAGGCAGGATAAGACAAAAATGTATATAACTACAATGTACAATTAAACATGATAAAAGCATTATAAAAATTGTAACACCGAGGGTGATCAAGTATGACTTTGTGAAGAATTTGGTGATTGAGTTGGACTTTAAAAGACAGAGATTCTGAAAGTGAAGATGGACAGGGAAACACTCTCAGGATAAGGAAATATGTAAACAAAAGTAGGGAGGTAGGAAATATAGGGTCTCTCTTGGCACAGAGAGTAGTCTGCTTTGAAGTGTAAAATATGTATGAAATAAGACTGGAAAATTAGTATGGCACAAGATTGTGAAGAACTCTGAATTCTAAGCACAAGAAATTGAACTTTATATGGTTTTTAATTTTATATGGTTCATTATAATCGGAAGCTACAGAAGATTGTTGTGCAGAGGGTTGATAGAACCTGGTCTGTGCAGAAGCTGTCTTGAAGATAGATTAGAGGAGAAAGGAAGTGGAAGCAGACAGATCTGTTAGGAGGATATTGCAAAATTCTAGGAGGAATCTGATGCCTCTGCTAGGTTAGTGTCATCGGGAATAGAAAGAATAGGATGGATATGAGATACTATGGAGACAGAATAAAGAAGAATTGGTAACTGGTTGGATATGAAAAGGAAGGGAAGGGAAAGAGTAAAATTTAACAGTTTTCAAACTTCAAATGTTTGCAAAGCACAATCCTCATGAGACCTTTGTTCAGTAGGTACAAGGATCGGGTGGGAAATGCATGCTGAATTAGGAAAACTGAATTTAAGTCCCATCTCTTCTACTTAGTCATGGCCAAGGTAAGGCATTTAACCCCAAACAGTCCTATTTTTCTCAGATGTAAAATGGAAATAATAATACTTGCACTAACCACTTCAGAGTGTTGTTATGGTAGACATGTGTTGTAAAATTCAAATATGAATTAGTATTTTCTCCATTTTACAAATGAGAAAACAGAGGCTTGAAGAGGTTAAATAAGTCACCAACAGAAAGAAACTAGAACGTGGCAAAGCTAGAGATTTAACCCACATTTTCTGAATCTAAATCCAATATTCTTTCTGCTATCTCATTCCACATTTTGTCTCTTTGAATTGTGTTGAACTATTATTATGATATATATGATATTAACATTTACATTATAAAATAACCTATTACTACATAATATTATATTGTGTCCTGATTATTCAATAGACTCCCTAATACCTGAAATATGGATAGAAACACTTAAAATTATTTTCTATTTTATTTTAAAATCTGCTTCCTCATTATTGTGAAAATTACAGATGATAAATAAGTTGATTTCATAATTCATTTCTTAAAGCAAGACTTGTCATTGAATGAAGACTGACTTAGTTCAAAGAATTAATAAAATTAGTGTCATCCAGCAGGCCATTGGGAATTGCATGATAGCTATGAGCACATATATTACAAAGAATTTTGATAAAGAATCAGCGAAAAGGATGTAAACAAACAAATGTGTGAGTGGAAAGATGGTTCATACAGCAAGAGTCAGGCATTAATCAATGGATACCCCATGTGCTCCATAGCTACCTTTATATTTTCAAGAAAAAATGAAGAAGACTGTCAGCATGTTGGTCAGAACCTCTACCACAAACCTGTGGGAGGACATGAATGAGAGTCATACAGGGATGTCAGTTACAGAGAGGTTATGTCCTGCATGATTGGAGAGAATACCCAACTCAACAAGATACATTTGAGAATGACTAGAATACTTTACAGAGACAGCTAGGTGGTTCAGTGGATAGAGTGCTGGGCCTGGAGTCAGGAAGACCTGAGTTCAAATCTGTCCTCAGACACTTAGTAGTGACCCTCGGCAAGTCACTTAACCTCTGTTTGCCTCAATCCACTGGAGAAGGAAATGGCAACCACTCCAATATCTTTGCCGTGAAAACACCATGGACATTATCGGCATGCTACGGTCCATAGGATCACAAAGAATAGGAAATGACTAAATGACTGAAAAACAGAAGTACTTTACATTGATAACTTGATGTTCCTAATAATGACTTTCAGGCTTGTCAAGACCCTGAAAAAATTTCAGTCATCAAAGAAAGACTCGATTATATTCAGTATGATTTCAATATATCTATTTTATTGTATTTTAATTCTTAGTGAACTAGATAATAGCTTTCATTTTAAAATTCCCTTGCCCCACAGTCATTTCCTAGCAACAGGAGAATGTTCCTGTAGTACAGACGTTTTGCAGTATAAATGCAGTGTAAACATTTTCAATTGAATATAGTTTTTGAAGCTATGGCCAGACCAGCTTTATCCACACAGTTTAAACAGATTTCTTTGATAACTGGTGCTTTACTGCAGTTATTAAACATTTTAATGAAGTGTCCTCTCATAAAAATTGTTTCATCCAAACACACTGGAGCCTCATCTCCATTTTAACTTTGCTAATTAAGTTACACACAAAGATATGCTGAAGGGATTTCAATGGAGACCATTGGCAGTTCCTATTTGGTATACAATATACATTTGATTCCCCTCACACTTTTTAATGACTTTGTAGCTCACCAGCCAAAAACAAGATGAGTATTCTTCATGCTGATTGCATAATCCAGTGTTAATAATTATCTTCCATGAAATTTACAGCTAATTTTCTAAGGACGCCAACTATCAGAGAAACATCTGTTTGTCCCTCTTCGAAGAGAGACAATTTGCTTTCCACTCTCCACTGAAGGGAGCATTGTCGTTTCAACTGCTTTTCTCCTTAAAATTCATGATTCCTTGTTGGTCAGGTAACATATGCTCTAGGTTCTTTCACAACACATATCTCCTGTACTATCACAGAGATATTTATAACTGCTGCAGGGTCCTAAAGAACAGAAAAGGGCTATTCCCAGAAGGCTGGCTTTGAAAAGGCTGAAATAACTGCAAAAGTTAGGAAGTTTTTGACTGAAGAGAAAACCTAAACATTCACTTACCACCTAAGGTTTCTCACAAAACCTTATATTGAGCTCAGGAAAAATGTATTCAAATTTGAATTTTCTTAAGCAATCTTAAAACAAAAGGAAATTGTGTATTTCAGAGAAAATATTTGCACTTCCCCTTTCATTAAAATCAAAGGGAAATCTTATCCTATTCCCTTAAAATAAGTTTGAGAAATTTTAAAATATACATAATTTCCACACCAGAGAGGAGCCTACTTTTAAATGTTATTAAATAAATGGGTCCATATATGTCAGAGTTAATGTGGAAGTATATAAAAAGAATCACCATAGTTTGCAGATTTGACAAAAAATTCTTTTAAACACAAGGCTTTTTCTGCATTAAATATTGAATAAGATACACAATCATCATCATCATCATCTTGATTATCATCATCATCATAATCTCATTTGTTTTATCTCTAATATTATGATGAAAAGTCTATGTGGAATCCTCAGTTGTATAGATTCTCTTTTCTCTTCCTAGAGTCACAGAAGTAAATGAAACATTTTTATTTGGTTCTCAGGAAGTAGTGGTCTGTCATGATGATGGCTACACAAATCATAGAGCTGGGATGGACCTTAGATATCACTTTGCCCAACCCACTCACTTTATTGGCAAGGAAACTGGCCCAGAGAGAAGTGATTTACCTAAAATAATTGGCCTACAACAAAGGATGAGAAAAAAACCAGTGGGAATTCTAGTGGTAGCTTCACTTCTTCTTGGTAATTCTAACATAAAGAGTTCATTAATATAACTCAATCTCATATCTCTGACCTGCCAGATTTGAAAAGAAAAAAGATATTTTGACAGTTATTTAGTCCATCAACCCTTTCAATGGGAGTATTCTCAATCCATCTTAGGAAATTTGCTCTAACCTATGGTCTTATGTGAATAAAACATCAATATCTAACAATCTTGCATCTTTTAACTTCATTCATATAACATTTTTAAGTTTCCAAAGTGCCTTACATGTGTTATCTCATAATAGTCTCATAACAACATCATAAGATAGAAAAGTATTATATACATTATTATCCCCTAGTTACAGATTTTTCATCTGAGGCTCAGAAAAGTTAAGTGATTTACCTGTGGTCACACAGCTATTGTGAGAGCTGTGGGCTGAAACTAGGTCTTCATCAGACATAGAATTGATTCTATTGTCTTGTCTGAATCAACTAATTAACTATTTTTATATCTAATTTTTAATTAATTCACTCCCACAGTGATGTTGTCTATAAGCTAATCTTTACAAGTTGATCTTTGTGTCACTGTTCCCCTTGAAAAGCAGTGTCTTCAGTCTAACCAAGAAGACCTTAAAAGCCTACTGAAAAAAAAAAGGAGGAAAAAAAAATTACGTTTCACATCTTTCTTATGCCACTTGAAAGAAGTTTCTATTGCTCCTTTTCTAAAAGTATTTACATCAGCATTTTCAGATATTAAAGAGGATGTACTTTTAAGCCTATATTCTACTTCCTTTTCCTCTTCTACCCTGGGCACCTTTAACATGATTTAATCTGTCTTCACTCTCAGCAGTTCCTGCAACGAGGATGTTGACTTTAGCTGTCAAACTTACACTACACATGGTCTCTCAACTGTCAAGGGGATACCTCTCACATAAAGTGAATGAACTTTACTCCTCACCACTGTGATCCTTGTGTTCTTGACAACCTTGGAATAAAATTTCATACCAGGCACTATCCTACCTTAGGAAATACTTTCATGACCTGTCTTTATTCTTCTACTTTGTTTTTGTGCTTTCTGTCACCTTTTATTCAATACCTATAACCAAAGCAGGAATTTATGGGACACTTAGAAAAAAAAAACAGGGAAAAAAAAACAGGAAGGGGACCTTTTACTTCCTCTAAGTGAAAGAAATCAGTGATCAGACTAACAGGGGATTCAGAATGTTTAGTCAGGATATAAAGAACTAAGGTTCA
This sequence comes from Vombatus ursinus, assembly GCF_900497805.2. Lineage (NCBI taxonomy): Eukaryota > Metazoa > Chordata > Mammalia > Diprotodontia > Vombatidae > Vombatus > Vombatus ursinus. The sequence continues at coordinate 21,865,578 of NW_020954559.1, read as the reverse complement.
CAAAGTGCATTGGAATCAGAACTGAAAGTTTACCAGAAGAGGAAAAAGAAAAACCTCCCAACTCTGGACCTCAAGAATTTGGCATCATGGCATAGTAGTATATAAGCTCTTTGAGGTCAAGGATTGTTTCATTTTTTGCTTGTATTGCCGGTATTTACATAGTAGGTATTTAAAATGTTTATTAAGTTGAATTGTTGAAAAGTGCATTGGACTCAGGAAACCTGATCTCTAGTCTTAGATCAACAACTAGCTTTGTGACTGTAGGCAAGTCAATTTATCTCTCTGACACTTATTTTCTTCATCTATAAAATATGTTCAGAGAAGATTCTTAAAGCACTATGTACTCCTGAACTTTACAAATAGACTATGAGAATATTATCTGCTACCCTAGTGTTTACTTAGTGAGGGTAGTTTTTTTAAAGTAGAAATAAAAGTTCATTAAAACTTACCTAGAAGGTAAATGAACTCTTTCATAGCACAAACTTTTACTCTTAAGGGAACCAACATTTTCCAATTTTCTGTTTTCTCCCTGAAGTTTTTTTTTAACTAACATTACTGAATGTGTTTATTGTATGTTATATATTTGTTATTGAGTTGTTGCAGTCACGTCAGACTCTCCATAACCCCATTTGGGGTTTTCTTGGCAAAGATACTAGAGTGGTTTGCCATTTCCTTCTCCAGCTCATTTTACAGATGAGAAACCAAGGCAAACAGGGATAAATGACTTGCCCAAGGTCACAGAGCTAGTAAGCATCTGAGGTCACATTTGAACTCAGGTCTCCAGGGCTGGTGCTCTATCTACTTCACCACCTAGCTGCCCTATGTTGTATATAGTGTTTACACACACACACACACACACACACACAGACACACAGAGTGGGATGGTATAATGGTTAGAACCTTGGACTTACAATCAGGAAAATATGAGTTCTAATCCTGCTTGCATGATCCTGAGCAAGTCACAATCTCTCAGGGTCTCTGTTTCCTCACAAAATTAGAGGGTTGCAATTGATGACTTTCAAAGTTCCTTCTAGCTCTAAATCTATGATCATATTATGGTTTCTGAGCATATTTTAAACATTTTTTCAAAAGAAAGAATTCTCATTATCTCAGTATAATCAAAGTGAAGTATGTCATTCATTCACTCCTCTCCTTCTCTTGGTCTTTGTTTCCAAACTCTTTATGGAGTTATCACAACATTTGACAGAAAGAACCATACAGAATCAGGAGGACTACAAGTTTAAGGTCACTGAAAATGCAGCTAAAAATTCCTGGTAGGAATGGATCTGGAATAGTTTTTCTGCTGAATATATAGGGTCAGCTTCTATTTTGTGCAAATTCATGCTCAAATGTTGGAAACAAATCCCCAAATCTTTTTTAATGAGAAAATATGTAATTTTAGACAAGATTTTCCTCTCTATATCCAGAGAAATCCATCTTCCACTAGATCTGGAATGGGATACGTTTTTATATAGTCTGCTTCTATTCAAAGTATTTCTTCTTTCTCTAACTTTTTTTTATAATGGAATTGAGTAATTCATTTTTTTAATCATCCATACTTCATATAGTAGATTCTGAGAATATGCCAACTTCATTTATGAAGTTCTTAGAAGATGAGCATTTTCAAATAGTTGACACTTCAACAAATCCAGATGTCAATACCAACAAAAAGTCTAGAAGATTTTGCATTACTAAAAAAATATTGAAGTTGTTAATTGTCTTTATGCATTACTGAGAGGAATCAATAATTTTGTATTTATGTCTATAGCTGCAAAAATATAATGTACTTTAATATTCTTTTTCACAATGTAGAAGTTTCACACTGAAAGAGATCATTTTAACCAAGAAATTAATGCAAAAAAAAGTGGGAACAAGGAGGAGGGATGAAAGAGTAAGGAAGACTGTGTGTATATATATAGCGTGATTATTAAATTTGAAATAGAGAATTTTCAATTCCATTCCAATTCAATCCAGCTATAAGGTCAAAATATGGATTAAAATAGTGATGATGATGATGATGATGATGATGATGATGATGGTGATTTTATTGAAGGTGAAATTAAAAAAGCACAGGAAATGGTTGCTTCAATGTTTTACCTGATAATTAATTCTACAGAAAGGGACCACTATTACACTGTTCTATTTTGTGAGCAAAAGACAAATGGAGGTGGAGGGGGGGAAGGGGGGAACTAATGTGCAGGATTAATTTAAGAAAATAAATTCAAGGAAATGACCAACATTTCATATTTTCAAAATCCCTTACTATTCAATTTATTGATTACTAGCTAGCCTAATTAATAAATTAATTATTAGCTATCCAAAAATTCTGTCAGGGTTTTCATTTGTCATAGCACTCTGCCCTGGTCAGATCAGAATTGCAATATTATGTTCTGTATGCATTACTTTAAGAAAAGGAGAAATAAGCTAGAGACAATCCAGATGGTAGAAACCAGCATGGTGAAGGGCTTTAAGTGCATGTCATATGACAATCAGTTAAAAAAATTGGAGATGTTGAGGCTGGAGAAGAGGATATTGAAGGGCATATGATTTCCATTTTCAAGTATTTGAAGGGCTACTGAGTAGAAAAATTTTGCTTGTTCTGGTTAGCTTCAGGAGGCAATACTAAAAGCAGTGGTCAGAGGTAAGGAAGATGCAATTTTATGTTTGATGTCAGGAAAAAAGCAGAGTCATTGAAAAGCAGAATGGGATACATTGAGAAATAATAGTTTCTCCTTCCTGGAGGTCTTCAAATAGGGGCAGAAGAACCACTTATTCAGTATATTATAGTGAGCATTCCATTCACATATGAGTTGGACTAGATGGCTACTGAACTTTGCTTCAGCTCTTTGAATCCTTATTTGGGCAGAAATTTTGTCATAAAGACATTTTTTACTCCTTCTGGAAAGCTAGGGTAATAGAGTCTTCTTGTCCTCTCAGAAAACAAAACAAAGCAAAAAAAAAAAAAACATCAAATTTTGGAATATCTCTGAAAACCTATAGCTATATATTTTTTACTAGTTAATTAAAGTAGGTCTCAGTTTAAATTGTGTTGATATAGAAGTCTAATTTTAATTAAGACTAAGAGTTATGATTTGATCTGCTTGCAATTTTAAGTTTCATCAACCCCTAATGATAAAAAAACACTATTATCATGCCAACCTGACATGCAGACTTTCACTATTAATATGCTAAGGAAACTCTGTACAACTTGCCCTAAACCACTGAAATCTGGGAATGATACTTACCTCCTCCACCATATTTGATGATCTAAGAGATTAGATTCTATGACTCATCACACAAATAATGAACCACTTTTTTGTTTTGTTTTGTCTCTTTTTTTAATATACCCACATTTGATATTGCAGGATGGAATCTTCCTGAGACAACAAAGGCCAAAGTTTACAAACTGCTTGTGTACGGTTGCTAGAGGAGTTAAATAGAAAGTCTTGATTTAAATAATTTAGCATGCCTGTTTTCTCATGATAATAATACGTAACTATTCATTTTTCTTATTCCTCTTTGCCTTTCTAATTCTCCTTACCTTGGATACATTTGTTTCTCAATTTGACCTTGTTAGAATTTGAAAAAAAAAATCCTCATAGAATTGAAGAATCATATAGAAAGGACTTCAGCCCTCATCTAGCCCAAGTATGAGATAGTGGAAACAGATGAGTTAGGAGAAATGTTTAAATCAAAGCTCTAATAGGAGTTGTGTGATTATGGATATATCACTTTATGTCTTAACCTCTCCGAACCCCTATTTCCTCACTTATCAAATGTAGATAACAATGCTTGTACTACTTATCTCACATAGTTACAGTGCAAAAAGCACTTTAAATCTTAAAGCACTATAAAAGCTAAGCTTCATCCTATATAGATCACCTGGTCATAAATGGACTAGTCCCCTACAAGCAGGTTTCTCCCCTTAAACCAGAACTGATGACTCCAAGTGATATCCAAAATGACATGTTATTGTCTCACATAGACACACATTAAATTTCTTTATTTTTTTCATTTTTTGAAACCTAGGTCATCCCATCTCATCTTATCTTTAACCTCTGTCTGCCTCAGTTTCCTTAATCACAAAATGGGGATAATAATAGCATTTACCTTCCAGGATGGTTGTGAGAATCAAATGAGATAATATTATATAAAACTTTTAGCATAGTGCCTAGCAAATAAATGCTAGCTGTTTTATTATTATTGTTATTGTTACCATTAATCATTATTATTATTAAATGCAAGGACCTCTCATAGGCCCAAACCAACCAGTGATTGACTAGGAAACTTTGAGTTGTTCCATTTCCATCCAGAGCTGGCTTGTCCCTCCCTATGCAACTCAGTCGCCCACACTCTCCAGGGTTCATCACACTGCTGTTACATTTAGCGTGGACACCCAAACAGCACACCTCTACTGCAGCTCAGGGCTCCTGAGCTCAAAATATTCCCCAGCCTCAGCCTCCTTGGCAGCAGATTATAAGTGTACATCACCAAAACCAGCTAGCCAAAATTACTATATACATATAAATAATATTCATTATATATAATATATAATTATATATGTGTGTATGTGTGTATGCGTATATAATTTCCCCCAAGTGAGCCACCCTGTGAATATTTTCTCTAACATTTAGTTTTAGTTCTTGTTTAAAAAAAATTAATAGAAATAAGTACCCTGGCATATTACACAAAATCTAATAGAATGGTGCTGGCCTGCAAGGGAGGTTTACCTTTATTGCTTCCTTTTATCATATTCAACTATACCTTTCACCAAGCAACATTATTCCATATACTGGCTAGAAGTTGGTGATATTGGCTCATTCAAAGTTTTTTACCTTCATTTAAGGATTGTGTCACTTTGAACTTGGTTTAGTTTTCCTCGATTTCAGTTCCATTTCAGGCACTTCCACTTGCAAATTGCCTTATTCAGTGCCCCTGAATCCGGGTCCTTTGGTTTGTGTACTTCTTTTCCTTGTTGTATTGACATTTCCTCATCAAACTATTTTTGACTCTCTTGTTTTGTCCTATTAGATAGAATCTGTGTTTTCTCTATCCATGCTATTATATTTCTGTTTTGCCCTGTTTGAAACATGATGCATTCATTTTTTTATTGTTATCCATTGGTCTAAGAAACAATATGTTTAGAAAATTGCTTTCCAATGTTTGGCTGAGTTCTTTAAAAAAAAAAAAAGTCTTCCAAAAGTAAGCTTTTCTGCCTGTGTAATATAAGGATAGTGTAACAGCCAAGAAAATCTTTCAGGTTTTTACCCTCCTCGAGCCTTTGATGGCAAGTCTTTTTATACTCAGTAATTTGTATAGTTTCAAAGCATGTCCTCTTGCAACATGAAAATAAAATGAGTTATCAAAAATAGTTTGAGAACTCTGTTTTTTTCTGAGTTATAACATGGGCCTAAAAATAAAGAAATAAATATCTTTCATTTCCATAGTCTCTTTATTCCTAGGGATTCATATCACTTTTTCATATATTATCTCACATGTTGTTGGCATGGCTGTGTGAAGGATCATGAGGAAAGGATGATGGGTGAAGCTCATACAGAAACATTATATCAATTAGGAAGCTCTGTTTGTTTGCTTTTTAAAAATTCATCACATTATTCCTGCTTCAGTATCCCTCTAATACAGAAAGCATTTTCTGCATTGAAGAAAACCAAGATCCTGATAAAGGATATATCTCAGAATGAAAACAGGCATCCTTTAGTTGTATTTTCCTTCTTTTTAACAATTATTTTTCTTTTAATTTGTGGAATAAAGCATTTCCATGACATATTATAATAAAAAGATAATTGCACATGAAACTGCAAATCTACTATTTACAACTTTTAAATATTAAACAAAGTTATGATATAAATTTCTTTTTTTTCCCATTTTTCTTCCCTCCTCCCTGTCCCAGATATTGCTACTATTAGATGCAAATAGGTGTATATATATATGTGTGTGTGTGTATGTGTATATATACATACATGTATGCATTCATATGTATGTATATTATATGTGTGTGTGTGTGTGTGTGTAAAATTCTTCTATACATGCTTCTATTTATCAGCTCTTTCTCTGGATACAGATAGCATCTTTCTTCATATGTCCATTTAATTTGGGAATATATAATAGTCAAAAATAACTTATTTACTCAAAGTCATTCTTAAAACAATATTGCAGTTGTATGAAAATACTGTATGTATTTTCCTTCTGTATTTTCTATTACGGTGATTGAGCAAAATCTGAAGCCCTTCAGAAGTTCAGTCTTTTAGGAAATGACTGTTCTTCTTATCCCTCACCAACAGAATGACTTAAAAGTCCTACCAATTGCACAGAGTATCATCAGTTGATTCAATCAACAACCAATACACATTTATTAAGCATTTACTATGTACTAAGTACAAACATACAATGAAAAGGCAAAAGCAATCTCTGCCCTCAAGGAACTTATATTTCAGTGGGAGAGACAACTAGTACATGAATAGGTACATAACAAGACACAGTTGTTGTTTGTCCTTCCTTCTAGAAGAAGATCAATGACATCATGGGGGTGATGTCTTGACTTGCAAGTGAATTGAATTTAAGTGAGGCAGAGCTGTGCAAAGTCATCAGCCTCACTCTCTCCTCCAGGATTGTCAGAGTCCAGTGGCTAGACATAGGTCAGGACAACTAGTGATAGCCCAGGATGCAGTGGGAGACCTTGACCTTTTTAATCTATTTCCCAGGACTCAGTTTGTCTGAGGCAACACGCATTCAGTAGTTAAAAGCTAGGTAAGAATTGAGGCAAAAGATGGTCCAGTTTGCCTTTACCAAAGAAACATTCTTAGACACTCAAGAGATTCTAGATGAAAGGCAGTCTTAGAGGGGAAAGCACTAATAGATGGAGGGACCAAGAGAGGCTTTCTGTCTATTCAGAGTACTCAGTTTCTGAATTGTGTTAATATTGTAAAATCCTCATTTATTTTTAGCATTAGAATCAGTGGTCCTATAATTACTTCACTTTTCAGATCCATTAATTTTTTGAGTGAGAAACAGTGTGGCATAGTAAACAGTTGGAGTTAGGAAGACACGGGTTCAAGTCTCACCTCTAATATATACTAGCTGTGTATCCTGAGAGGTGAGTCACAATCTCTTAATGCCCAGGCAACTCCATAAAACAGAGATTCTTAGTCTGGAGTCATATATATATGTGTGTGTATATATATGTATATGTATATATATATGTGTGTATGTATGTATGTATGTATGTATATACACATACATATACATTATATATAATATATAGTTATAGTTATACACACATATATGTATATATACACACATACATATATCCGAGGGCCCATTAACTTGGATGGCAAAACATAAATTATAAAATTTATATATATATATGAGTTACATATATATAAAATATGTATGAATTATATATAAAAATAAATTATAACTTTATTTCCACTAACTTCTAACTGAAATTTAGCATTTCTTTCAATTATGAATTTTAAAAAATGTTTTGCAAAGGGGTTTGTAGGCTTTCTCAGGCAGCCAAAGAACCCAGGACACAAGAAAGATTGAGAACTGCTGCTTTAAGACAATTAAGTTGCAGGGGAGAGCCAGACTACCTCGGTAAAAGGAGAGTCTTTACCAAGCATTCCTTACATCAATTAAACCACAAGCCCAGATCCCCCAGAAAGATCCTGATAATATTAAAGTTCCTTCTTTTTCAATATATTTTATTTTCTAATTACATGTTAAAAAATTTAACATTTTTTTTAATTTGAGTTCCAAATTCTCTTCCTCCTTCCCACCCTTTGAGAAGGCAAGCAATATGAGGTCAAGTATGCTTGTAAAGTCACACAAAGCATATTTCCATATTAGCAATGTTGTAAGAGAAAACACACCAAAAAGCAAGAAAAATAAAGCAAAGAAAAAATACGCTTCAATCTGCACTCAGAGCTTATCAGTTCATTAGAGTTCTTTCTCAAAAAAAAAAATTTTAAAGGAAAATTTCCCCCTCCCTTCCACTTTAGTTCTACTTTTCCTGCAAGATCAAACTCAAATCCAACTCCCTCTGCTCCTCAGAATGCCCCAGTCTTCAGGGATATTTTCTTTACTCTGAAACTTGCAACACTCAATAGTTTGTACTATTGCTACTAATAATAGTTGACATTTTAATATCTCTAAGGTTTGCAAAGATTTTTACATGCATTATCTCATCAAAATATATTAATTTCTATTGCCATCCCTTTCATTTCAGTGTCCTCGGATAGATTGTATGTTTCTTGAGGTACAAGGAAAGTGTCTAATGTTACTTTGGAGCTCCCCCATAACCACCTGCTAATAGCAGGTACTCAGAAAATGTTTGTTGATGATGAATGCTGCTGCTGCTGCTGCTGATTTACATTTGTCCCTTAGAACTTAAAAGATTGGGGAGAGGAGTTTGTGGGATCATAGATTTAGGCCTGGAAAAAAACTTTAGACATGATGTATTAAAACTTCCACATTTTACAAATGAGGAAACCAAGGCCCCAAAAGGTAAAGAGATTTTCACATGGTCACACAAGTAGTAATAGGCAGGATCCAAACACAAACCTTCAGACACTAGAGCCAGTATTCTTTTTTTACTATGCCACATTGCCACTTGAAGCAGTATGACAAGAGAGGTAGCTGGAAGAGAGTTGCCAAAGAAGATGAAAGGCATAAAATTATTACAGAATTTTCATGTGACATATTATCAGCAAGTCTATGAAACACTGACTATCCCAACAGGACAGAGGCCAAATCAGGTCAAGTATCCTATAAGTTAGAAATCATTCGTTCAACTAGCATTTATTAAGCAACTTCTATATGTCAAGCACTGTGCTAAAGGCTGCCGATGCAGAAAGGGCAAAAATAAACTGTCCCTGATAACAAGGAACTCATAGTTTAATGGGGGTGACAAAATATAAACAACTACATTACAAACAATATACACACAGGATAAATCGGGAATAGTTTTAGAAGAAAGGCACTAAAACTAAGGAAGATTGAGAGGAGGATTTATTTATTTATTTTTTATTTTTTTGTAGAGTGGGACTTGAGAATTGAAGGACACCAGGGAAGGTGTCTAGTAAGAGCAGCATCTGTTTTATGTAGGCTGGACTAGCTATTTAGAAGGGGGAGGAGCTATTTGGCTTCCTTGATGCTAGGGGCATAAAAGAATAAGCCTATGGGATTTGGCATCAGATGTTTTACCAGAATTCCCATTGTTCTAAGGTAGGAGATGCCTTTCTGACCAAGTTACTGATCACTGTGGTAAATTTTATTTTAATTTAGCCAGAATTATATCCCTTTTCATTGCCTTCTAAGTAAAATTGTTTTTGTCGACTTTATGGTCCATGATATCTTATTTTATTATAACCCTGAACCTGAATCACTGGTCTGGCCTGAGTTGAGTTTGTCCTAGAATAAGGTATAAGAGAAGGGAGCTAATCTTGGCAGGATAAGAAAAGATATAGGATTAGATTTTGTAGCATCAATGTGAGTTAGATAAGATCAAAGTGTGCTCTAGTTTTCTCCAGATGAAAGGTGAGACACATTCCTAACTCATAGGTACTTCCATTTTCTTATTCTCCAGCAATTGCTGTCCATGAAAGTCAGCCTCCATATTCTCCCTTCAACTGTATCTTGCTTCTTTCAGCTGGAAAAAAGGAAAAGTGCTAATACTGAGCTTGAACTCACTGTCACAGAGGATAAGAGCAGGGAGAGGCATTATGAGGTAGGAATATTACCTGAATACATCATCATATTAGTTTTCACATGATTACTCAGCACTGGAAATGATATGAACTAGTTAAAGTATTGATTTTTCATAGTTTAAGCTTTCCTTCTGTTTGTAACATTTTCTCCCAGTTCTCTATAAAGTCATGTTTATAATACTCATTGTGCCCCATCCCCTTCACAAAGTTGTCAATTTACTTTATTAGATTATATAGGATAATTCTTTTGTTTATGTTTTTTGTTCTAGGTCTAAAAGAACACTTCATATATGTTACACCATTTATCTTTGTAACAGTCATAATAAGCAGGAGATATTGTTATACCCATTCTACAAATGGGAAAACTAAAGAAGATAGGGTAGGAGTCATTAAAATTGGGAAAGTCAACACAGAAATCAATCAATTGAAAAGCATTTATTATTGATCAGGCACAGAAAAATAACACAGAAAACAGAAAAATAAAAACAATCCCTATCTCTTTATGTGAGAAGTCCCCATATTTGTATGTAAGAGAAGAATTATAGGGTAATAGAGAGTGAATCTCACACTTTGGGAGACCAGGGTCTGAGTACACCCAATGCATACTGGTTGTGTGACCTTTTAACCTCTCATTTACTAATAACAATTTTCTAAACACAGAAGTTGAAGGACAGTAACTGATCCTCATTGTTAGAGTTTTCTATAACAATGAAACCACAGGTTAAGACCACCTTTTTTTCCCCCTTCCCTCCCTAAAAAGCCACATTTGAATACTTAGGAAGAAGTATTGTCTTAGGAAAAGCCTATCTTGGATGCTCCTTAATTAAACAAATCAGCACTTAGACCATAAAACACCATCCACTGTGGTCCAGTTTTACTTGGGATAAATGAGAAGCACTTATTGTTTCCCATTAGTCAAGTGAACAGAAGCTTTTCTCATCAGTAATGTGAAATGTTAAGCACTGAGTATTTTAACTTCAAATTGTCACTCAGCAAAGATTTTTGAGAACTCTTTAAAAAAATTGGCAGTTGTCATTTAATATATGATGTGATCTAAAAGCATATTATTTTTTAATGTTCCCCAAGAGATCTCACCGACTTTGTGACATTCTTAATCTCTTAATTCTCCAAAGAGAAAGAAGAGGGTTTTTTTTTAATTGTTTAAGGCACATCCTGCCCTTTCAAAAAGTAAACAGGTATGGATATCACGGGGCTACTATTCTCATTCTTTTTGCTTCTCCTTTCTCTCCCATTCCCAAATTCCCTAGTAATGATAAAAGTGACATTATTTTATAAGATAAGAAGCATCAAAATTATTTTCTCTCCGACCTTTACAGTTTCCAGAACAAGCAGCTTCTGTTAGCAAAATAGTTCAAGCTCTTTATTACAAAGGATATTTGGCATTGCTCCATGAGAAAAATATATTGTTCCTGACAGTAAAAGTTATTAAGCCTTCCACTTTTTTATGCTAGGCTAACAATTTAACCAAAATAAAATCAGAGGGTATTTTAAAACTGAGGAAGTAGTTCACCGAAGGGGCTAAAAAGATTTCATCTATCACTTTTTCAATGAATATATTGAAGTAGTTTTATGTCTTTGATGGACCACACCTTATTGCAGCAATAGGGACAGTTTACTGAAGAGGTCAAGGATATTTTTTTGGTGACCTTCAGGTTCTAGCAATACCTTTCTTTATACAGTTAAAGTTGAATACTGATAAGCGACTATTTTGTTTTGAAAGAACAAACATGAGAGTGGGGAATCGGTGCCCATAGATGTTTAAATTACACACATTTCAAGTCATGTTCTCTGCTAACTCTTTCAATGCAGATTCCTAAATTAGTAGTTTCCTAAATTTGGGATATCAGGTTCAGCTGTAATTTCATTCTAAACGTACATCTGTGTTTTTCTTACAAATGTTCCAGGTTTCTTGATGATAGAAGCACAAGCACTTGGAATAGTCCTGATCCAGGATAGCTGCTGTCATCATGGCTCTGGCATCTCCAACCAAGTAAAGATGATATATGTATTTCAGCAGGTTTTATCTTCTGTGACAAAGATATGACATTGTTGTCACTAATTCTTAAGAATCTAGGAATTAAATGGCAGTGGAGACAAAGTTAGAATGAAATCTTCTTCCTTGTTAAAACTGCTGCTTTTATATTGTTTCTGACTCGGCTGGGGGTACAATACATGCTTAGGAAAAAAGCACGAAGTATATTAGAGGCACATAAAGGGAAGCATACATTTAAAAATAATAAGATTCATTAAGGAAATAATAGAAGAGGCAGTAATAGTCATTAACTCGAGAATTCATAACTCTTTTCAGATTTATTATTCAAAATGAGCTTTTGGGGATGTCACATTCTTTAATAGTCTAGGAGCTCGATATTGTCTTGCTTTAGATGGTTGGCTTATAATGTTAGTGTATGCAAATACACAAAAAGGACCGGCTTGCCTGACCATTTCTTTGTGTTTGGGTATATATTTCTGTATGGCATAATATTTCCACTTGCATTGGTTCCCTGGCAAGAAAATGTTTATTGCGCTCATTAGCTAAGAGGATGTCGGCACTGGTCCAATGAACACAGATCTGCCTTCTGATTTCAGCCATTAAATTGCAATGGGATTCACAGGCTTAACATTGTGGGTGTGAGAATAATAAAATGGAACTCCGTCTTTAGCCCAGTTACCATGGATGCAGTTAAAGGTCATAGTGGCAGCTTGCTAACTAGTTGCCTTTTTAGCTGCATTTTCCCTCCTGCTATGTGTTTTTATGCACCTTAGTCTCAGAGAGGTTTGCCATGGATTACCTTCACTTACTTTTGCGACAGACACTGCTCTTTGAAACAATGGGCATCTTCTCTTAAAAAAATAAAGTGGTTACTCTGGACTTCCTCTTTTATTTATTTATTTGTCTAATTTAGAAATTGAAGGTAAAGAACTTAATAAAAATACAAATTGCTGTTTCTCTGGTATCCTGAATTACTTTCTCATTTTCTGCACACCGTTCTACATTCCCAACCAAAAAAAAGTGTATAGTAAATTCCCTTCTCCATTTAAACTGGTAATGGGTTCAGGCACTGATGCATTCACAACGTGGAACATCAACTTCTTCTTCATTCGGCCCAAAGTCCTAGGAGTTAATTCCCTGTACTGCATGAGGTGTCAGAGTAATTACCACTGATCAACCCTATTTCTCAGCATTCTGCCCAGCTTTGAGAGGCTCCCTGTTTATGGATGCACTGCCACATCATCACAGTGCTTCATTCAGGCAAGCTACTTAATCGAAAGGGTTTGGACAATGTAGGATTTTCAAAGGGAAGAAGTGGGGGAAAAAATTAAAGTAGCCAAGCAAAATAAAGTGCATGATGGTTAAAAAAAAAAAGGCTCTTCGAAATATTTCCTCATGTCAACACTTCATTTCAATAGATTTTAAAAACTCCTATGCACTTTCAAAAGAAAGTATGGTGAGCCTGTTTTTTCCTAGGGTGACTCAATGCCATGATCACATTTTTAAAACATTTTAGGAATGCATCATTTTAGAAAACACACGAGGGGAGTTTATTGTTTTTTATTCTGTTTACATATAAGCCCTGACTATGTTAACCTTTATGAGCCAGAATACAAAGAAACTTTTTTAAGTATTGTGCTCCTCTGTTTTAAACATACATTTATATAACTTGTCATTTCATAAAAATAAATTAAGTATTATATGAGCCAAATGTTTCAATTCCACAGGAGAGTGGTTTCTGGGACTCATTGGCAGGATGCCACAATATTCATTTTTATTTCAAACACAATGTGAAGTCTTTAATTTTAATATACTTTGTAACTATAATGGTTATAAGGCATATACTATACTAATTCATCCTCATCCTCTCCCTGTTCTACTCTGATTTTATAAGGCAACAGAAAGATACATTGATTTCATGTGCCATAATTTAAAGGTTTCCATCAAACTGTATATGAGTATAATTGGTCAGAGGAGTGGGTAAAGCAGAGAGAGGGGAAAGTGGTAAAAGAGAAGGTTGGAGTTTGACCAGGTTTAAAATCCTAATGTCATTTGTTTGGGGATACTCTTCTCTTACCTCTATGGTGTGTCTGTTACAGTAGTGCATTGGGTAGCAAAGTAAGGTGATAAGGAGCCTAGTCTATGGGAGAAATATGAACCTGAATGTCAAGGCTTGCTTCTATAGACTCCTCTTCTAGCTCCAAAGTCATGATGTTACTTAGGGGCATGTATCTTATTCTCTTTGAGCTCCAGGTGCTTTTTCTATGAAACAAGAAGAAAACTTGTTGGGAAAAAAGCTGAAGGATCACCTGATGAAAGAAACTCTGTAACTACACTGGATGATACCAGGGTCTTAATAGGCCAAGTTCTTTTGACCACATAGCTCCTTTATGAACCTGTTACTCCTCTTGGAAGCAGTAGGATGTCAGCAGGTAGACAAGAGAAGGGCAGGAGGAAAATCTGGCTTGGATTGATCTGTGTCACTCTGCCAAAAATAAAAGGGGCGGGGGGTTTGACACTCTAAAGCAAGAGAGAGCAGAGTGGTAATGATAAATACATATGTAAATAGATTAATCTCCTGTGGTCGTTCTGAGATTTTCATAGTGACATCACTGGCAGAGTGGTATTTCTTCATTAAAAGGGGATAGCGGAAAGAGTAATTTTCATAAGCCATATAACTGTATTATGGGGGGGTGGAAGAGAATGTTTTCGGTTATCACTGAGAATTCAGCTTTACTATTACCTCTGCCATACTTTTAATCAGGGAATTTCTTCTTGTGCCTTGTTTACTGTTGATATTTTCTGGCTGATTGGAGAGGAATGACATTTTGACAATTTACTGTAGCAGTAAGCACTGTACAAACAAAAGGTGCTGATGAAAACTGGGAACCCATTATTATGTAAATTATGGCTGAGTAACACAGATTCCAGCTCCCAGTAACCATCATTGAGACCAGTTTTACTCAATGATAATAATTTTCATGATTGCAGACTTCAGAGTGATCAGAAATATGCTTTAGCTGCTGCATTTATCTACTGCTGGTACTTGACCCTTAATTAAATTCTGAAACTTTTTTATATAATAAAGTAAAATACAGCTGACACTTCTGTTCAAACAAAGAGCAACCAACATAGAGCTACCAAATAAGATAAAGGTATTTCAGACTTACCTCGTGGTAATGATAGTAAACATGGCTATTACAGCATCTTTGGAAAGTGAACGTCAAGTTTAAAATGCAGATATACATTGTCAAGTGATTTCAATTCTATTCAGCCTTTCCTAAATGACAGTGAATATATGTTGCAAGTAAGTCCTGGGTACAGATAATCATAAAAATCTGTTAAGAAAACATTTTTAATGTGTTCTGAAAATATATTGGGAGTCTTTCCATTCTACATCTTTTGGCCTCTCTGATATCAAACAGGAGCTTAGAAAAAAATTAGACAGCATTTATTAAGACACACACACAGATCTCTAAGCCCTTGCTTATAACTTTTTAAGGGATTTTATTTTGTTTCTTACAGATTTATTCTCCTGAAAAATGAAAACCAAAGCAAGTTTTAAAATGACATTTTGGCCTCATTAAAAAAACTGACTGGTCAAAGCAAATGTCTAACTGATTATACATATTTCAATATATCATATGGGTAGCAGTCACTTTTAAGCTGGATTTTGTAAACATGAATGGTTGAAAGTCCAGATCCCCTGGTTAATGCATACTCATCTTTGCAAATCCTTCAAATACATTTATTTTCTTAAAAAAAAAAAAAAAGTAAGCATCTAGTATTTCCCTCAGCATTTCAGGTCAAGGAAAAGGTCTTCATTTCTTAATATGCTAATAAAAACCAGTTAAAAAAGAGGGACATTTTGAAAACCAAGGTTTAATATTTCCTTAGATATAACACTTCCTAAGCAGTCAGCTCATAGAACCAA
Organism: Vombatus ursinus; assembly: GCF_900497805.2. Taxonomy (NCBI): domain Eukaryota; kingdom Metazoa; phylum Chordata; class Mammalia; order Diprotodontia; family Vombatidae; genus Vombatus; species Vombatus ursinus. The sequence goes on along the minus strand of NW_020954559.1, from coordinate 21,849,902 downwards.
TGAGCTAAGAAGGTAATTACTTAAGTGGATTTCATGAAGAGTAGAAAGATGATTGTGCCACATTAAATAACAATTGTATCCTTAATGATGTGTTGGACTATAATACAAACATCCTTCTACCATTACATGCTCTACAATGTACCTTTCTAATTACTCCAGTGGCTTCCTGTTCCCCTGCTAAGATGCTGTGCTTTCAAAGACTATGTAAACATTAAGTGAGCTTTTTTTTTTAGCTACAGTGAGTACAGTTGCATGGTCATTGATAAATTGGCTATAAATTGCTGAAATTCTATGTGAATATTATCATTGTTTTATTACATATATACACACTTCAATGTTCCAGTATGCTTTAGAAGAAATATGCTTGACTTTAGGAGCATACTTGTGAAATTACATAAACCAGCCTTGCTCAGCTTTCCTCAGTTACTGAGACTAAATGTTCAGCATGTATAAAACCCAGTAATGCAACTTCAACAGTATCACTGAAGAAGGTTTAAAAAGAACAGAGGAAATTCAAAAGAGACAGACAGATAGGCAGACACAGAGAGAGACAGAGACAAAGACAGAGACCGAGAAAGAGACTGAGATTGAGACAGAGAGAAAAGATAAAAGTAGAAGAGATAGAGTAAGAGAGCAAGACAGAGACACAAATAGAGAGAGAGAAGACAGAGAGAGATGAAATAGGGACAGTGACAGAAAGGCAGAGAGACAGAGACAGAGACAGAGAGACAGAGAGAAGGAGAGAGACAGAGAAGACAGTCAGACGTACAGAGGCACAAGGAGAGAAACAAAAGAGAAAAAGACAGAGAGGTAGACAGAGGCAGAAACAGAATTAGAATCACATAGGCTTTATTTCAGTGTTTAGGTATTTCTTTTTTTTAAAGCAGCTGAAAATGTCATTATGGTATATTAGATTTTATTTCTTCAGAATTTTTAGATAGAGCCCTAAGCATCTGTAATTATTGTGCTTGTATATAAAGGATCCAAAAGTTGGGTAGCTACGATTAAATATGTGCATCATTTGATTTCTGATTCCAACTGGCTACTATATGAATCGAAATGAAAGATTTCCAAAATGATATCAACTTGGGAGAAAAGAACATAAATGAGCATAAGTAATTACCCATTGACTATGTATTGTTTTGGCTGTTACAAAATCTTGTAATAAAGACTGTTGCCTTTTCAACTCAGGATATCTTTTTTTAAAAATGCATATAAAATTTCCAGTGTATTATTTGTTATAAAAAATAAAATAAATGTAAATAGTACAATAAAAATACAATGTATACAATGCAATTCACATTGAGTGCAAGCATTTTATATTGAATCCTATCTATCCTAAGAGAGGCCATGCCATTGTTCCCATTTAACAGATGTAGTAAATGAATAAGAAAATAAAGTGGCTTTTCTAAAGCCATAAACAAGTTTTAAGTCTAGGGATAGAATTTCGAGATAATTTTCCCTCACTCTCTTTGGATCTCATCTTTTTCAAGCTAATGATTACTCGATAATGTCATGTCTCAGTACATCTAGTAAAATATTGTGGATATAGTAGAGATCTATGCTCACAATAATCTCCTGAAATAATCAGTGCAGGAATTAACCCCACTTTATGTGTGAGATCAAATAGACTCAGTGACTTTTCTAATGTCACACAGTTCTAGCTAGTATGGCAGGGAGACAAGCCTTGAGCATGGGTTTTTATATCTTCAATCCTCTTGTTCTTCCTACTATATCACAAATTATACTTTTTTCCAAGGTATTTGGACCCATTCCAGAGTCGGGATAGTCCTGAACTTGCTCCATGCTATGCATAAAGATATTTCTCTCCCTGCCTTCTAGAGGCAACATGGGAAAGTGGAAATAGCGCTGGACTTAGCCTCAGTTTCCTCATCTATACAATGGACAGAATAATAGCCATAGTACCTGACACAGTGGTTGAAGTAGTCCTAAGAGTCCAGGCCTCCAAACCAGGAAGTGCTGAGTTCAAATCCTGCTTCAGAAACTTACCAGTGATATGACAATGGCCAAGTCCTTTAACCTTTTCAGCCAGTTTATTCAGCCGAAAATATGAATAGCAGCACATGCCTAATAGGGCTGTTGTGAAGTTTAAATGAACAAATATATATAAAGCGCTCTGTAAAGTTTAAAGTGCTATGTAAATGTTAGTTATTATTACCTAACCAGCAGAGTTGAGGGAATCAGATGTAAGTGAAGGACTTTGCAAACCTTAAAGTGCTAGATAACTTTCAGCTAGTGTTTATTGGTTACAGGATTTAGTTCCACTATTCTCCCATCACCATTAAAAGGGACTTCTTAGGCCCAGAGAACCCATATGCAGATATAGCATATGGCAGAGCACATGCTAGTGTCAAAATAACATGAACTCGCTTTTCTTAAGTGAAAATCCTTTGGGGGGAAAAAAAAACTAAAAGGACCAAGAAAATTACTCTTCACACACCAACTGATCGTGTGCTTACTAAGTAGTAATCAGCCAGGTGACAATGTATGCTTAAAAAACAGCCTTACTGTGAATGAATTGCAACATATTGACTTTCAAAGCAACATATTTGGGCATGTTTTCTCAGACTCTATGCACAGAATTCAAATTAATGTTAATAAAATTTTGTTCCACATACTGACAGAGTGGGGAAAAAACCCTTCCTAGGATATATTCCTGGCAGAATATGTGACTCACATATTGGGGAAAAATAAAATTTCTTTTCAGGCTAATTTATGATCTACTTAACATCACTTTCATTTACATTTGTGCTAATAGAAGCGGTGTATAATTCACAAGTGTTTGCTCATTACTGTACAGTAGACATTATCTAGGAGATTTTTTGGTATCTATTAATATATTAATGTTAAAAGCACTTTGATATATGCATGGTTTTATCTGTGTGGGTGCTTTCACTACTAATGTGAATCCCCAATCTTCTATATTTTTATATCTCATGTGATTCTTGTCCAAGTTTTACCATAAAATTCTCTATGGTGGGCTTGCCCAATACACTGGAGACTTCCTTTTTATTCTTCTGGTTATCTTGTAGGTATCAATATGTCTCATTAATATATTAACAGATACCAAAAAATTTCCTAGATAATGTCTACTGTACAGTAATGAGCAAACACTTATGAATTATACACTGCTTCTATTTTGTATTATAGTTTTTTATGGATGCTATATTCTCCTCCCCCCCCCAAATTGTAAGCCTGATTAATGTAAAGTCTTCTTTATCACTATATTTCCCTCAGCACCTAATACAATGCTTCAAATGAACTAAACACTTTGAATCTCCAGACTCGATGCCTGGAGTACACTTTCTCCTCATCTCCAGTTGTAAGAATAGTTAGCTTTCTTCAAGACTCATCTCAAGTGAAATCTTTTTTGATCTCTTTAGTTATTGGTGCTTACTCCTCCCTCCTCAAATTATCTTACATATTTCAGTGTGCATTCTTCTCTTCCCTAGTAGAAAGCTCCTTGAGACTTGGAACTATTTTCATTTTATCTCTGTTTCTCCAGGTTCTAGCACAATACCTGGCACTTAGTAGGTCCTTACTAAGTGATTTTAATTGTACTTGACTAATTTTGGAGTCAGTCTACTAGAAAATGTTAATAGTGTATAACCATGCTCACATAGGTGAGTGGGGGGGGGGGCAGAATACAGCATCCATAAAACTATAATACAAAATAGAATAATAATATAGAAGAGAAGCATGAAACAAAGTACTGTGCAACTAATGACCCAATGAAGCTCAAAAATAACTTTTATTCTGCTGAGTTATGATTAAGAAGATTCTTTGTATGACATATTAATAGGACTTAGGAATGAGATAATAGATTTGGGTCATCATATATCCTCCAGGGTAAAAGAAGTATAGGTCATTTCCTTCCAAGCTATATACATTCTTTTGATCATTTTACAAGTTGTTTTAATGCTATATGAATCTTCAGAAATGGGTTCAAAATGTAATTGTTAGAAAAATCGGTACTTTTAGCCTTCCCATTAAAGTCAATTTCTGACTTTTCCATAAATGAAAGGAAATACTCTTGAATTCAGCATGGCCAGTCATTCAACCATATTAATGAAATGACCACTAAATGTATAATATAGTATTAGGCTCAGGAGACAAGTATGTCTCTTGTCTAAAGGGAATAGTCACAATATCACATTTGTTTGGGAGGCACAAACTATATAATCTCATCACACAGAGTCTAAATTTTAAAAAAAATCATCATATACTCATATTTTGATTTAGTAAGTGATGGATGTACCTTTAAGAAAATAAAGCCCTCATCTTCAACATTCAATCCCTTCTAGGATCAAAGCATGCAGCAGCACACCCCTAGCCTGTGAAGAAGCCTCCGATATACCCATCTGTACTGCTTTAAAAACCACATAGAGAGGTGTTACAGTTAGGACTTGGGATCAATCATACATCAAATGGGAGGAATCCTAATATATCATGTGAGGAATGGACTGATTAAAAATGGTTGCTTCTAGCATTTGAAATGCACTATCCCATCTTCAAACACTTAAAACCAAACTGCCCAACCAGAGCCAACCCACACCTTCAAAGACGCTTCTAGCTTGATGTTCTCCTATTGGGATTTTTTGAAGGATAATTTACCATACTCTAGTTGCTTTCTCACTGTTTATATCCCCCACTAGAGAGTTAAGAGCCAACCTCAGTGCTATGCTGCCTACACTAAGGTCATCATCCTTATCCCCCGCTCCCCCCAACACACACACACACACACACACACACACACACACACACACATACACCAGAACCTTGGTTTCTGCCCTAGGTAGAATTTTGACCTCTCTCACCTGTAACCAGGACTCCACATTTCTTTCTGAACTTCTCCATACTATGTGGCTGCCTGCAAATGAACCTCTGCTTTTCAGTTACTCTTCATGCATTCTCTCTCCCAATGGAATATAAGCTTCTTGCGGGAATGAACTATCTTGCCTCCTTGCATATGTACTGGCACATGGATTGTGCTTAATAATTGTTTTATTGATCAACTAGATATCTCAAAAAGTTTTAAGTATATTTTGCCACCTTGAATAAAAACCTTTAACTGTCTATAACTCAAAAACAGGCTATTTTAGAGTAAAAAAAAATGCTACTTGGCATTCAAGCAGCTTGGATTCTCTACCAACCATTTTTCTTGCAGCAGAGGAGAGGAAGAGTTGTGCCAAAGTACATAGAAAAGCAGTCAGAGCCAGGAAGAACTCAAGAGATGAAGTATTACAACCAAGATTAGGTGGAGGTCATCATTGTAGCAACCCAATCATGACCTAGAAGAGCAAAGGATAGAGCAGATGACTACAGGAACTGTGAAAATAGGGATGAATCGAGAAGAGGAAACAGGAGGAAAGACAAGAGGACAGAAGCAGTATAAAAGAGTAAGAACGAGTCATCAGATGTATTTCATTGTATTCTATGAATTTGAAAATTAGTAAGTCATTCCACAAACATTTTTTTTTATTTTTTTAGGGCAACTGGGGCTAAGTGACTTGCCCAGGGTCACACAGCTAGTAAGTGCCATGTGTTTGGTCTGAAGCTGGATTTGAACTTGGGTCCTCCTGACTTCAGGGCCGGTGCTCTATCCACTGCACCACCTCGCTGCCCCCCACAAACATTTATTAAGCATTGTTTCTGGCCAAGACACTAGGCACTAGGAATGCAAAAAATAAATACAACACAGACCTGCTTTCAAAGAACTTTCAGTCTATTTAGGGGAGAGATAACATGAAAGATCATAACATATTGTAAACAGAGAATTATTAGAAAATTGAGAGGGAGAAATCACCATCAGCTGGAAGAGGGAGAAGAATTTGGAAAGTATTCATGATAAGGAGGGGGCATGTGAGTTGGACTGGGGCTTGAAGGGGTAAGATTTTAACAGACAGAGACATAGGGCAGGCATACATCCAAATGGATCAAAAGGAAATGGAAAAAGAAAGGATAGGAAAAAAGATCCAGCGTAGGACAGTTTGGTTAGAATATGGAGTACATTCAAAGGAGTAGGTTGGTGCCACAAGTTAGGAGGAGCTTTGGAATAAGAGGCATGATTTCAGTTTGGAATATATTAAGTTCTAGGTGCTGGTGGTACATCAGGTATACTATGTCTCTTATCTACCCTATAAAATACTAATTACTACCCCTAACATTTCACCAAAACTTCAAGCCTGTATTTTCATCTAGCTGCTAGACATCTCCACCTGAATGTCACTAAATAACTTTCTCCTAAAACCTGCTCTTAATTTCTCTATTTCTGTGGAACTTTTCATATTTTTATTGATATTTTCTGTTTCTCTTTTTAATTTTTTTTTATTTTTAGGCAATTGTGGTTAAGTGACTTGCCCAGGGTCACACAGCTAGTAAGTGTCAAGTGTTTGGTCTGAGGTCAGATTTGAGCTCAGGTCCTCCTGACTTCAGGGCCAGTGCTCTATCCACTGTGCCACCTAGCTGCCCCAATATTTTCTGTTTCTTACATCACCAAAATATTCCATGTATCCCTCCTCTCATCCTTCCAAAGAGCCATTCCATGTGATAAGTAGTAGTCTTTGAAGAGGAAAAAAATAAGTCGGCACAATTAATTGATGTATTGAAGAAGTCTAAAAACATGTGCAGTGTGTAACAACTGTGGACGTCCCACCTCTACAAAGGGATAGGTTGAGGGTGTCTTCTCATTTCTCTTCATTAGCATCCCACTTGATCTTTATAATTTTCTTTCTTTTACTTCTAGGGTTTTGGTGTGTCATTCTTTCCATTTACATTGTTGTATTTACTATGTATATTGCTTTCTTGTCTCTAGTTACTTTACTCTGCATCAGTTCATATAAGTCTTTCCATACTCTATACTCATCACATAGCATTTCTTATAGGGCAGAAATATTCTGTTACATACACATACCACAATTTGTTTAGTCATTTCCCAATTGATGGATATCTACTTTGTTACCAATTTTTGGCTATCACAAAAAGTAGTACTATAACTATTTTGGAAGTATATGGAATTATTTTTTCTTTCTGATGGTTTCCTCAGGGTATAAGCTTAGTAACAGAATCTCTGGTTCAAAAGTTATAGACATTTAATCATTTGATTTGCATATTTCCTCATTGCTTTCCAAAATGATTATATGATTTCACAGCTACACCAATAATATATTAGTGTGCCAATCTTTCCACAACCCCTCCATCACTGTTGCAATTTTTTGTTATTTTGCCAATTTGCAGGTATGAGCTGAAACTTCAGGTTTGTTTTGATGTGCAATCGTATTATTAGTGATTTGGAGTATTTTTTCATGTGGTTGTGAATGCTTTACAATGCTTTTGAGAACTGTTTGTTCATACCCTTGATCATTTATCTATTGGGGAATGGCCATTAGTTATATATATGTGTGTATGTGTGTGTATGTGTGTATGTATTCTTTATATCTTAGATATCAAGCCTTTATTAGTAAAATTTTATACAAAGATATTTTTCATATGACCATTTTCTTCTCATTCTAGATGCATTAATGTTGTCTGTGTAGAAACATTTCAGTTTCAAGTTCCCTCTTCTGCTGTAAACACAGTATTACATTCCTTCAGTTACTTTACTTTAAACTTTTTAAAGGTAATCTTGACTCTCTTTCTTTCAATCCTGATCCCCTCTTCTCATTTGATATTCCTTCTTCCTCTCCTTTCCTTCACATAGCCCTGTTCCTTAGTTTGGTGTGTGTGTGTGTGTGTGTGTGTGTGTGTGTATGTGACAGACAGACAGACAGACAGACAGAAAGTGAGTGAGTTACTATCTCTAAATATTTGTAGAAACAGAACCTACAATGGGTAGAATGAATCCCACATTCTAGACACAGAGGAAGAATGGAATTTAAATATATTAAGTTAAAGAATTTTTTTCTAACAGTACTCTATTTTCCCTGCTGTCATTTTAGTACTATAATTTGATTGTCAGTGGTATGTTCTTCAGATTATGACAATATTGACTTCTTGATTCATATGAATTATTTCTACTTACCATGAAATTACATTTTACAGATGAAAATTTGTATCAGAAAAAAAGAAATCTATAAATCTGCAACAAAAAAACATATTGATAGTGTGTGTGTATGTGTGTGTGTATAGATATATATATGTATGCATTCAGTTAGTAACTCCAGAAAAACTTTCATATTTTTCATATCATTAAGATAAAAGAACATAAACATATTATCATAGTCATACCCATAAAATATTGACAAATAATAATTCCAAGTCATGAACATAAGACACGTAAATACATGTGAACATTGGGTTTCATACTATGTACCCATTCATTCTACTCACTTCAAGGGTACTCCAGTCTCTTTTCACCAAATACACGGCAACCAAACTGTGTTGGGCCAGTGCCACCACCTGGTGGTTTTAATAATAATAACAATTGGTACTTATTTAGTGGTTAAAGGTATACAAAGAGCTTTACAAATACTGTATGTCAATTTAATGTCTCTTTACCACTTTTTGTTTCACTTTTGGGAGTTCCACATGGATTTGCTCCCTTCTTTTCTTCATTTCACTGTTCACATTTTAGTTAATCCTACCATAAGAAATATCTTAGAGTAGCAGTAAAAACTATGGCCAAAGTAGCATCTAAAAGATATGGATTTAATCTTAGCACTGACACATACTGTCTGACCATATATTTATACACACACACACACACACATATGGCATTCCTAAATGAATGAAAAAGCACTGATTACTATCAAGCTTACTATCAAGCACTATGTTAATTATAGGGGAAAGAAATAGCAAATAAATAAATAAACAAAAAGAAAGACATGCATGAATGAGTGAATATGTAAATAAATAGGTAAATGAATGAATGAATAAAAAGACAGTCCTTGCACTCTCTAGGAGCTAGTATTCTAATAAAGGAGCCAATACATAAAGCGAAGTCCAATTGCAGGGTGCATAGAAAGGCCTACAATTCCTAAGGGTGAAGAGGTGAGTCCTAAGGAGTCAGATGGCAAGGCCCAGGAATCTTTAGGCTACATAAATAAGTCAGATGACAATGCCAGAAGTCTGCAGGGTATAGCTGCAGAGTGAATGGTAAAGTGTTGAGCAGAGGTGTCAACACACAGCCCACAATATTCCCAAGAGCTGCCTGAACCAGATTAAAAATGTAATTGGGAAATATTTGACAAAATAAGTAAAAATACAATAGAACACAGATAATATTGATATGTGGTTTTCTAAGGCAATATGCAGCCTCCAGAGATCCTTATGTAAGGTTTTAGTGACCCTGTTCCTATTTGAGTTTGAAACTACTGGTGTAGAGGACCTTAGGCTGTAGCTAGGTTATAAGGTTAGGTGTGGGATTGCAACCCACAGTTGAAGAAGCTCTGAGGTCACGAGTGGAAAAAGTTTAAGAAGCCCTGCTCTATTTCACTGGAAGGAATAGAGCTGGTGACTCCCATCTCTCCAAGTCCTATAAGCATTTGAACACCTTAAATGTGTCCTGGGTGGCCCAACCATTGGAGGGATTGAAGTGAATAGGTAAAGGAGCAGGATAGGAATCCCGTGGTTGCATCCTTTCTACCATCTACCAATTTCAAATGGGTAATTGGACAGTCCAGGGTCAGGGGATGGAGTAAGGTGGGAAAGCAAAGGAAAAAAGACTATGTTCAGTTAATAGCAAGTCCTCTGAGATGATAAGTTGAAGACATTTGAAAAAACAAACAATTTGAAAAAAACCAGCTTTCACAATAGAAACAAATATTTAACCTGCTTACTGTTTCTTGTAAGTGAACAGCAATGTCCCACAGGGCTTCCAGTCCTACCTCCAGCTCAATCGTGTTGCTGTTAATCAAGAGAACAACCCTGAAAAGAGACAACAGGCACAACTGCCTCTGTTAGTGTTGCAGCCTCTACCTCCTCAGCAGTCACAAATGTTACAGACCTGGAAAAGAAAGTTCTCACCTCCAAATAATTGGCACTATCAAATTGTTCAGTGTTAAAAATGTATACTGTCACATTGAAATTACATTAAAATGTTCGTACACCAGACTTATCCCCTCTCTCTATTTCAATCAAATTTCATTACTTGCTATCCATAACCTCAGGCTTTGCCTTGACCTCGAGTCATCTAGACCTCAGGTTCTGCTCCCCATGAAGTAGAATTCTCCAGTATCTGTTGTCTCCTCCCATTAGAACATGGCCTCTGGGAGAGAAAAGACTATCTTGCTATTAAATTTTTATCTCCAGATCTAAGCACAGTACTTTACACTTATTTTTTTAATTTATTCATTGATCCTTTTATTTCTTCCAATTCTTATCCTATGAAGATATATTTCTCTTCCACCATTTTATGGTTACATACTTCAACAAAAGCAAAAACCCTTAACTCTTAAACATATCTGATGTCTGTGGTGCTAATGATACACCTGTATTGCAATACTTCTGACTTTGATGGATCTGTTTTCACTGCTGTAGGTGTTCCCTTCATTAGTACAAATAACTCATCTCTTCTTTCCTTAACCTGTGTGATTCTTGTCCATTTTGTCCCACAGATCATCCATAGAAATAGAATTATTTTCATTCTCAGACTTTTGAGGTTTTGTGAAATGATACTGATCATACTCTTTCATCGTCCTCTTCCATAGTGTTTTACAAATAAGTTTGTACTCTAAACAACGGTTTTCATTGACTGCCTCCTCCACACTTAAGAAGGATACAAAGTGTTTTCTGAATAAGGCAATTTTGGAATGCTTTTGACCTGTATGTTGTATATCTGTTTTATATCAGTTACACTTTTGCAGGGAAGATGATAATCAAAGTCAATTTTTTTCACCTTTTGTTTTCCATTTTCCATTTTTCAACATCAATGGTTTATTTAAATAAATCAGATTGAATTTGTTAAAACTGTACTCAGTGTTTACCCATCTTTACCCTTTCTTCTATTATGTTGATTTTAACTTTTGCTAATTCATAGTTGTAATTGCCCACAAGTGCTCATTCTGGTATCACTTCCACGTTAGTAACCATTTGTTTTCAGTCTGTTAAGATAGAGAAATTTCATTATTTGTGATGTATGGCACTCATACCCTCCCACCCCTTTAAAACTCTCTTTTGGAACATGGTATGCATGATATATAGATTCATGGTTTTTGAATAGCAACATTAAAGTAGTGACATTTAGTACTTAAGAGAACCAAAAGGGAGCACACAGGTCATCTAGTCCTGCCTTCTACTTTTATAGGTCAGGATACTGAAGCCTACAGTGGCCAAGCGACTTACTCTAGGTCACACAGGTACTAAGTGCCAGAAGCAGGATATGAACCTGGGTCTTTTTACTCACACAAATAAGCTTTCCGTTACACTATGCAAACCTTTGACTTTTTTTGGTTCTCCAGCCTGAACTGTATTTTCCAACATATTTATAACTGTCTTCTCCTATCATTATATTTTCTTTGAAGTCCCTGACCATCAGAGTATATGATAGATTGGTTTAGAAGACCATCTCAAATTCTATTTTGAAAACCTCTACATCTACCTCCTTTGCAACAGATTTTAATATGCAAGTTTGAGTTATCTTTCATGATGGTCTTTAAGTATTACATTAAAATACGTTGTTGTGTGTGTTGGGGGCAGCAGGGGGTACTGCCTTTTGGTAAAACCAGTTCTGACAATTCCCTTTCCTGTCTGTCCAAGAAAAATCTGTGAACCATCCTTTCAGTTAGCTACAATAGCCTTGCTGTTTTCTAGTTAGCATTTATTATGTGAATATCATTACTGATACAGTTCAGTTGCAATATAATAGAATCTACAAAATGTTACAACACTCCTGGTATTGCCTTCAAGAACCTGGGATCACTTCCATGGTACAATGGCTCATTGAAGTAGGACTACATGGCAAATATTAACATGTTTCTACATCCCTGTAGTAAGAAGGAAAAACATTAATTTGAAAGTGAAAACAGACATAAGAATGACCCTATAAAGACTTTGAAATTTCCCAGAAGTCTCCTTCAAAATGATCATAAATGGTTCCATCAACCTCTTTATTCTTCTCTAAATTAGCTTGTTATTTTTTAAAATATCAACACTCAAGACAGGTTTTTGCTAGTGTATTTTTATTTCTTTACTCATACAATAAAAGTAGAGAGGCAGTCAGTTTCTGACTTTAAAATGAATGTTTGGGAACATAACCCATTTGTAAACTGAATGTTTCTTGGATAGATGATACAAATACAGCTGTTGCCACTACAGACAGAATGTTCCACAGTAGGGAAGAATTGGTAAATTTGTGAATTATCCATATTTTCCTATTTCAATTGCAAAATCAAATTGCTTGTTTAAATAAACCCTTTGCCTGGATTAAAAGTATTCCCATATAGAAAGTATTGTCTGAGCTTGGTTTCCTAAACAAGTATAAAACTCAAGATAGTCAAACACAGCTATTAATTTCTAACAGTTCCACTAGTTAAATAGCCACTAATATCCTTTAACCAAGAGATAACCTGTTAGTTAAACCAAACAATAACAAAGTTGACCTTTTAGCGAAAAGAAAAACAACCGATATGAAAACAGAAGAATAATTAATGAATTTGCTCACTTTTCTCCCACTTTAGGGAGGACAAATTTCCTTATACATAAAAGCCATTGTTGTTCAGTCAGGTCCTACTCTTCGTGACCCCGTTTAGGGTTTTCTTGGCAAAGATATTGGAGGGGTTTGTCATTTCCTTTTCCAACTGTTTTTACAGATGAACTGAGGCAAACAGGATTAAATGACTTGCCCAGGGTCACACAGCTAGTAAGTGCCAGAAGCCAGATCTGAACTCATGAATCTTCCTCATTCCATGCCCAGTTCTTTATGTGCTACACCACCCAACTTCCATGCTCCTGCTTTTAAGCATACTCTGTTGTCATAGGCATATACAAGTAACAGCAAGTTAACTGGATCTTAGAATCCACAGATGGGAATAAAATATAAGAAAGCTGGAAAGGTAGGAAGAGTACGGGTAGTAAGAAGCTTTAAATGCCAAACAGTATTTTATATGGAGTTTTATGTGGAGCTAATGGAGTTTCTTGAGTAGGTAGATGACATGGTCAGACATTCCATTTAGGAAAAAAAAACTTTGGCATCTGAATGGAGGATGGATTGGATTGGATTGTAACTTTAAATTCTATAATTCTGTAATTTCTGTTATTTCTTCTGTTTTCTATAATTGTGGCTTTACAAAATGTGTATGTTGTCAGAATGGGATGCTAGGAATCAGAGATAACCTGAGGTAGGCCAGACAAATTATGTCCTAACCTCCACCTCCCACATTGTACACGTAGGCAAGGGAGAATTGGACATGGTACTTGCTGTTTTTGTAGCTATGGACTCTTTTGAACAGCAGGTCAATTTAATAGGCATTACGGAAAGTTCCTTTGACAGTTAACAAAACCTATTACATTTCTTCCTTTTTTTTTAACCTGAGACGTGGGCTGCCTAATTCTATAATGCCTGAAGGTTACATTTAGAATCATCATTTATTTCATTGTTCTGACCTTTTTTTTCTTTTCTAAACCTGTTCTAAGGCTGTCCTAGCTTTCTGCTTTTCACCCTGAGGGCTCCTAGGAGGCATAGTCTAGCTTCATCTCCCATTACATTTTCTGGGGTGCACAAAAGTGGCATAGGCTGTTGGCAGACCCACAGGGAACCAGAAAGGGGACGTGTAGAAACTTATGCAGCTTTTATATCTATGTACCTATGTGACTTTAACCTAAAGTAGATAATTCAAATCAGCAAATAGTTCTTGAATACAGTGGGCTCAGCAACATTAGCCAGCACTGTCATTGAAATATAAATGTATGAATACTTACGTGTATATGTGTGTGCTTATAATTTAATGTTGTGATGAATCTGTAACCTCATCAGTGTGAGTGTAGATCACTCCCATCTAAGCCTTCTCCCCCTATGAGACAATTGTCTATGTACTACCATAAATCTCCCATTCAGTGTGCTGGACTCCTTCCTGTAGGTCTCAACATTTCACAGGTAGCTATACAGTAGAGAGGTAGTCCATTAGTCCTTCACTTTAACTATGTGTCTGTTTTTCTGGTCATACACCAATTTGATGATGTTTTTCATACAACTCTTTGCACACAGTTCTTGATTGGCAATATACTATAACCTTTTTATACCTTGCATGCAGTTCTCCATTACCTTTTGGATGATCTGATTCCTCAAAGACTGTGGTATTCTATGATTTGTGTGGAGCATCAAGAGAAGATTATTAGTTTAAAGCAGTAGTTGTGGTGATGGGGGTGGTTGCTGTCTTCAGGAGTTTTTGTTTCAGGAAGAAGGTAAGGTCATTAAAAGCACTGTGGTATTTCTCAAAGGTGACCAAACCCTCTCTATTGCTTCTGTTCAATCCTGGTCCCAGTCTTTCTACAGTATCAGTTTAGCTAGATGGCATAGTGGATAGTGCATTGGACGTGGGTCAGGAAGACCTGAGTTTAAATCCAACCTCATACCTTTACTAGCTGTATTACCTTGGGCAAGTCACTTAACTTCTTCTTGCCTCAGTTTCCTCATCTGCAAATGAAAATAATAGTACCTTCTACATTCCAGGGCTATGATGAGGATAAAGTAAGATAATATTGATAAAGCACTTTGCAAACATTAAAGCAATATTGAAATGCTAATTACTATTGTTGTTGTTATCCAAGATATATGTATATTTACTGGTGGATCAACTCTGTGAGATATCCTTTCAACCACACACTACAGTCTACTTGAGACAACAGTCATTCTTAATTCACTTGGTTTTTCTTGCATGACTCTAATTATTTTGAATAATTATGCATATTGTTTAGGAGGCTTATAATATTCCAGAGTTTGATGAAACCAGCCTGATGTCACCCACACACAGGAGACTGTATAGAATCCTCTATGATCAAGGGAAATGCTTTTGACAAATATACGCCTTATTCAATATCAATAATCAGATGATTAAATAGTAATCTATGTGGTTATATCCATCAAATATCTCTTTTTGATGTTAACAACTACATGGGAGAAATTTTTGAAGAAAGCCTTTAAGGTGGCATTTTGCTCTATTGAATAAAAAAGTTATGTAAAGTCAACAAACAATAACTCATTGGAAGCTTGTATTGTCCACAGTTTTCAGTCCCTGTGATTATAAACATACAGTAGGTCATTTTCAAAAGCCTACTTGGTTCTTTCTCATCCATTCATCAAGGAGAACCTTGATATGTGTGTAGATTATTCTCAGAAGATATTATAGAGATAAGTAAGTTGGCATATGGCTATGACACTATGCACATGCCACAAGGTCAACATTTAGATTTAGAGGGAGACTAAATAATCCGGTTTGCTTGGACAAGCATGAGAAAGCTTAGTAACCAAATCCAAATGATCACTGACTTCTACTTCTTAAAGTTGATTGAATTAAACATTTTTTTCATAAAAGCTGATTGATTTGTGTCCTGTTGAAATATTTAATCCAACCAAATTTCCTTTCACCAAAATTCCTATACATGCCATTTTATTGGCAATTAGTCAAAGTTCACTGATCATCCATTGCCATAAATCATCTCTAATCAATTATAGATTTTCTTTAATCTATTATCTCTATTTAATCTATTAACTCTGTTGTGTTTGGTTTTATTTGGATTTTCATTTGAGATTGTTTTTTTTTTCTTTTAAGAACAATAAAAGTCCTTTGAAAACAGAAGGGTTTAAGATATTGTCCTCCAGATTCAACCTAGCCATATTTCAACAATCATGTTTTGGGCTTCTTCTAGTCAAACTGGCCATTTACCACCATATGACAAATGTATGACAATGTACTATCAGTTGCATTCCCAATGAGTCATTGTCATTTAGTGACATTGTATAGACTGAACCTGTACTGATTTTAAATCAATGAGCTAGGAAAATTTTACACAATTCAGCAAAAAATTTGAATTATTCTGGTAGCATCTGACAGTGCCAATTATGAATTATCCCCATTCTTCTGAGTAGATTCTACTATGAAATTTTTAGATATAATACCAAAATGCCTCTGGGTTTTTTTTTTTTAATCAGTATGGACACACCTTTGTGGTGTTTTTTTAGAGACTAGCTATTGTTAGGGTGAGATCCATTTCAACCTGTTCATTATCTTGAATTCCAGTATTAGGGGAATCCTTTGTTTATTCTCCAGGAAGTATGTTTTTCCAGACTAACTAAAAGCCCATAGAAGAGGGCTTCAAATGGCCACAGCACTTGTATATTCTCCTTTGCACTGGCCTGACAAAAAAAAATCTAACCCTGAAACCATGGTCAAAGCCTGACAGGGTAATGCCAAATGGAAGTTTTATTTATTTGTCCATTTCATTGAAAGGTAGACACTGTGTCTGTGGTTTATATCTTTAAAATAAAATAAACTCTTGATGATGAAGAATGCTATACACATAGAACCTATTCACTAACATACTTTATGGTTTCTTTACATTTGAAAAGTAAGGAATTTGTGAAGGTGTATTTTATGGCAAAATTACACAGATTTCTTGGTCTTTCTATTAAGCCAATGCATATTTTGCTGAACAGAACATGAATTTGGGAAGAGGGTGCCAACTTTGAAGACGAAAACATAATTTTTAAAAAATAACAATTTTGCCTGCTTAACATTTTTTTTTAGTTATTAAATGAGAATATTTCATGGGAAAGAAAGGTCACAGGAGAAATATGGTATCACTACTCAGGGAAAATAGAGTACTTTCTGACCCTGAAAATACTGTTTGTAGTACATTCTTTTTACCATAAAGAGGAAACAGCAGAATCAAGCCCTCAGAGTGGGGAGGGGGAAGCTTATTACTAGCAGGAAAGGAAATAGAAAGGTCTATGGTACAGCAGGCATTGTTACCGAATAGATCTCAGTATAGGGCTGAATGTACAATCAGAACATTTCTGTAGTCACATAACTGTAAGTTCTCAGTGAGATGAGTGAAACCAATGCACTCAACTCAGACCTTTTATTCTTAATACCGAAGCAGAAAAATAGAAGGTCGACTGTGGGTTTGGTTCGGCAGGATCTATAGATTTTATTCACTCACAGGAAACATGGGGTATTTTAAGTGGCCACATTTCTCACCCTGAAGAACAACTTAAGCTACAGATGTTGTAGGAAAAGTGGGAGGTCATTAACAGTTTCAGTTCTATTATTTTAGTCCTAAAGCCCATTCTTCTGATGCACTTTGCTCTAAGAGGGCTAGAAAACCAGTATCTTTCATAGTAATGACTTCCAGTTTACAGCCTTCATTTGTTATATTTCCTCAATAGCTGTTGTGTTGAGATTAACTGCATAAATGGTCTGCAGCTGTCTGTTATGAATTAAGGGAGTTTAATCAAAGTATTTCTAATGTACAGCATAATGATAATACATGGGGGAAGTACTATTTAAGAGATAATGATGGCTTCAGAAGATCACTGTTGTAATGTTTAGTACATATGCCTTCAGCATTGAATTTGTTGTTGTTCTGAATATGCTTAATGGATCAGTGAAAAGCTGCCTAATGCGGGATTGTTTGATGGGGCTGACAGAGCTGGAATTAGCCCATTGCTGTTTACTGCATACAGCCATTAAGATTAATTGCTGCCAGATAATTTTGACTGTTTTTATCTTCGGGAAAAAGTGTCACTAATGGGTTTATAAATTGGTTCACTATTACTAATAGTAAGGCCAGTGTAACAAGATAGAATGTCAGCTAATTCTAAAGATAAAGGTAAAAAAAAAAGTATAAAGTACTGTATGACTTGCTAGTTTTAAGGGATACTGTTATCTCATAACAGACACACTGATATATGATGCTCATTAATGCTATTTCCTGGGCTTTGGGTTGAACCTAATAGATGCTAATAAAGTCTTATTTGATGTCCCATTAAAAAGCTCAATCTGTTTTCTGCATTAATGCACAGGGTTGTTTATCACATCTTTGATGACTGAAACCCAAATCTCAGACTGTTACATAACTAAAAGGGCTGAGCGGCGGGTACCTCTTTGGACCTTTACATATAGGGAATGTATTTAATTCAATTAGAGGAAAACTTACAAATCCTATGTATTTATATTCATACTATTTACACTATATCCACATTTTAGTTTAGGATTGAGATTGTTTAGGGATGCTTTAATTTTAATGGAACGTTAGCACTGAAAAAAAATCCATGCATATTTCTTTCTGAGGAGTTAAATGAACTGAACAAAGGAAGGGAAATAACTGTGATAAAAGCTTGTCCATGAAATATGCAAGCTATTGTCATTCTTACACATACTGGTTTTCATGTACTAAGTTGGAAAGGTTGTTTTCAAAACTTTGTATATATTTGGATGCAACATTGCTATAAGTTGCTAATTTGTCACATATTAACATGAAATTGTTTGAGCTGTAGATTTCAGATGTATTCATTCTTTATTTCTCACAGTGCTCAAATAGAAATGCAGAAAAATCAGAAATAGACAGATAGACAGACAGGGAATATTTAATGATGTAGAAGAAACCAATAACTCATGAGCAGCGAAGTTATCCTTTTCTCAAGGAAGGATGGTGTAAATTATGAAGTGATTCTTTTCTCAAGTCAAAAGCATATTTATATCTTTCAACATCACTTTTATATCATGCTTAGAAGTTTTTCCATTAAAAAAATGAACTCTAGAAGTGAATCTCAAATAATATATTACAGGTTATTTTTCACATCTTCCTCTACACTCTTTATTTGTTTATTTCATCTGTTTTGACCAGAGTCACATACCAGTTCATAAATAACCCCTTGGTGAGAAGAAGTAGAATTGTGGAGATAAGATGCTTATCAATTTCATTTAACTTATAAAAATAGTCACTTTCCTAGCTTTCCTATTCTAATCCTAAAGTGAGGTAGTTTCTCGAATGGGTTAGCCCAGAATTGAATGTAAAAAGGGCTTAATTCCTTTTCCTCTGCGTGACTCTTGTCTTCCATTAGACTTGTGTTGTCCATTAGACTGTGAGGTCCTTGAGAACAGGGACTAGCTTTTACTTTTCTTTGTATCCCTAGCACAGAGCATAGTGCCTGGCACATAGTAGGTGGATTGCCTGACTGTGTAGACAGGTTGTAGATAATACCTACACTACTTCAAAGAGGAAGAAGGAAACAAGCATTAAGCGCCTATTATGTGCCAGGCACTGTGCTAATCATTTTTCAAATATCTGATTTGATCCTTACAGCAACCCTGGAAAGTAGATGCTATAATGATCCCTCATTTTACAGTTGAGGAAACAGTTAGACAGAGGTTAAGGGACTTGTTCAATGTCACACAGCTAGTATCTGAGACTGATTTGGACATGGGTCTTCCTGACTCCAAGCCCAGTATTTTGAATACCGTATCACTTACCTGCCAAGGAAACAAGTATAGAATGGTATTTATAGGACATTTTAAATGATTCAGAATGAAAGCTTCTATGTCAGCCCTCTTACCTTTTTGACTTTCAGGTCACAGAAGGGTGGGTGAGAGTGTACAATATGAGCTTTATTAAGTGAATGTCACTGATAGTGACATAATAGAATAGGAATCAATGAAGATTACATCCATAGAATTTTATAGTAGGATATCTCTTATAGACTTTTATTAAATTATAACCATGCTCCAACATCTTAGGCTGTAGGTTAAGAAGAATTGGCATTGATTTGGAGGACAATCCCTTAAAATTATATCTCTTTGGCTTACCTTGCCCCTACTCAAATCTCAAGATCTAAGAAAGTAGCTCAATATAGCTGATGTTTAGCTGTCCATAGATATGGGTAAAATGTTCTCCAACATTCACACAAACATTCAAGGTAACAGTACATATTGGGAACGAGATAATTTCTATTTCATCCCAAAGAAAATATAAAAATACTATGATAAACTCATAGTTGCCCCCAAGCAGTATAGTTTCTCCCTTCAATGAGTTCCACATTTTCCCAGAGGGCCCTTTTAAATCCACCAGACTTGTAATCCCATGGTTTAGACTCCCTTAAGAGGCAAGCTACCTTGGGATTTTTAGAAGACAACCACCCAACATTTTGGTTGGACTCACTTTTATTCCATGAATGCATACAAACATCAAGTCTTGTGGTAATGCCCTAAGGTTTTGGACTTCCTCCAGAAGAAAAATGAACTTGGATTTGATACAGGTAATTACCTTCCCATTAAACTTGATGCCATCAGAATAACGAATTTGGGGAAGGAAAATTCAGGACTTCTTGTGGTTTTTTTTATTCATTTCATTTTGTTTTTGTCTGTGTAATGTCATAGCTTTAGTCCAATGTTCCTGCTCTAGTTATTGGGTTCATGTGAGAAATCCTTTTTCCCTAAGAGGCCCCTATGGAAAACAAGAAGGCTAGAATCTGGAACTCTCAAACTTATATTACATAGAGCCAATTCCAGGGCTGGCCCTATCCAGGTACTCTCCCTCCTCTCTCTGGAAGTCCAAATTTTAGATCTTGGGCTCCAGAAACTCTTTTCTTAGGCCACAAGGGCTACAGCATATACCTCTGCAAAGTATCTAGATGACATAATGGATGAAGTGTCAGACAGAATCAGGAAGACCTAAGTGAACATTCTACATCAGATATCCTTAATTCTTTTCTGACTCTTTTGTTAAGTTTCAAGTCATTTTATCTTCTAGTTTACTCATCTGTAAAATGGAGATAATAATAACACCTATCTAATGGGATTGTTGTGAAAATCCAATGAGAAAACATATGCAAAACACTTTGTAAAAGCTGTATTGCTATATGAATATTAGCTATTGGTATTAGTATTAGTGTCTCTAATCCCAAAACAGCCATCAGCAGCTTTTGCAGAGAGGAGAGGGGTTGAATATATGCAAAGTTTTCCCCTTGATGCTCCACCCAGATCAAAGTCTGTTCTTAGCTCATCAAATCTCTTAATATTACTCCAGAAAAAAGATAAAATAGAAAAGGGTCTGACCTTGCAACTGAGACCCTTTCTATAAACCTAGCACAAAAGGATAGTTTATCTCATGACATTCTAAATCAATCAAATCTTCTTCAATTGCTATATACTGGGTTGAGAATAGGTCAAATGAAAATATCTATGTCTTTTACCTTTTATAGAGAGATGAAATTATAGTCTCAGTAGAACATTTGCTGCACTATAAGCTCATCACGTTGATCAGTGAATCCCTCTGATCAAGCCCCTACCCAATACTGTATATCTTATCTAAGTTAAAAATATTCTTCTTCTCAAGGAAGTCCAACTTTCCCATTCCCAGTTTGGAAGATATCAATGGAAGTTCTCCAGTAGGATGTAAGCTTCCTTGGGGTAGGAAAATTTCTTTTTTTTTCTTTTTCATCATTATCATTTAAAACAATGCCTTCCCCAGGCTAGATATGTAATAAAAGTTTATTGAAGAGCAGGTCTCTACCAATTGGGAATTGCTGAATAAATAGTGGTATTTGAAAATAACAGGATATTATATGCTCTAATAATGGTGAATATGAGGAATTTGCAGAAACTTTGGAAGACTTTACAGAATAACACAGACCACAGTCAGTAGAACCAGAAGAAAAATTTACTTAGTAACCACAATATTGCAAAGGAAAACAACATTGAAAGATATGAGAATCCTGATCAATGCAGTGGCAAACAACCTCAGAGGATAGATTGTAAAACACAACTCCTTCCTTGAAGAGAAAAAAAGGGTGGATAGTACAAAAATGAGGCAAATACTATCCGACGTGCCCAACGTATTGATTTATTTAGCTTAACTACAAAACAAGAGAGAGTTCATCTGAGGCAGAGTCATTTGGAAGTGACAATGTTGTTCGAAAAAAAATCAAGATGTTAAAAAAACATGCTGAATTAAATATATTTTCCCTATCTTTCCCAAAATGTGATAATTCCCTTTACCTCTTTGCCAATATACTATATGACTTTATTTGTCTGAATTAACAATGTGACAAAATGATTTTATGTTTTTTTAAATAATAAGTACATACATAACAAATACATACATAATAAATAAATAATATAGTAGCCTTGTATCAGTTTTCCAAAGCATGCCTAGATTTTGGATTACCTTTCTTTTAAACATCCACTACCCCAAAGCAACATAAAGCCAAAACACTAGAATATTTCTTCACCTATTAGCTGTTTTGTATCTGTTGGTTTGAAAAATGGGAAACATTCTGGAATATGCTCAGTTGAGAAACCAAGAGGAAACCTATATTTCAAGCCTGTGTCTCTTCCAGTGCTATGTAAATCGAGACTGATCAGCTTTAAATGGTGGAAACTCAGCCGAATACAATGACAATAGGAACAAAATGAATGGCTCGCTGAAATTATGTTCATAGGAAGAAAAGCTTTCTTAAAATCTAACTATCAGGAAAATGCTGCTTAGATTCAGCCTGCGGCACTAAGGGCTCAGAGCACTAAACCATATACATTTGTTCTACTCAACTACAATGAAGGAAGTTGCACCAGCAGGTACTTTAGGCCCATTCACAATGTGGAGATTTTTAACAAGGATGGGCACAAAATTACTGCTGCTGGAAAGGAGCTAAATTTGCAGCATCCCCTTGACATCTGCTTCATTTCAATAATTTCCAGCCATTGAACCTCTATCTGAATGAGCATTAGGAAACAGAGCTATGTTTGGTTACTAATTTGAGCCTATTTTTTTTTCTCTTTTTGGCTTTTTTCAGTTTGAATTTAGTGTTTGTGGAAAATGGTGAGATTGACAGCTCCAGTGACTAAAGCCCCTCCATCCATCTATCCACAGCACAGGTGCACTCAATACTAACTCCCCTCACCTACAGCTAAGCCTAGGTCTGGACCAGCACCTCCAGAGCTTTCATAGGACTTTCATCTGGCCATTTGTTAGTGTCAGTTACAAAGACAATTTGGCAATGGGGCCAGCTCTCTGTTGAAAACTAAGCTGAGGCCATCCGCTCATTTCACTTTAGGCCTTGTAGAAATCTTCTGAAGTCTCTCTCAGGTAATAATGGCCTTCAGTGCAGGCTGACCTGGATTTGAAATTCTGACCTACTCTTTTTCTGATGTGAAGATCAAATATCCTGAAATTGATTTGCCATAAGACAGGATGAGCTGCTCTAACTTGCCCAGAAGGAGTGGAATATTTCACTGGTGGGTGAGACTCGCCTTGCTATGTATCAGATCTGCCAATGCTTTGATAGGGAAATATCTTGAAAGAAGATCTAGTAGGAGGAAATCAGATAAATCTGTCATGCTAAATCTCTAATACTTGCTTTTGTCAGTTTCTGATCCCCACCCACGACATTTTTTTTTTTTTTTACTTCACAGTTGCCCTATTTTAAATCATGAGGGTTGGTCTCCCAAATTCTTTCAGGAATAACTTGAAAAATTCATACATGCCATTGCCCTAATTTGCTAATACATATTCACTAACATACAGAGATCTGTACATGAGACTCTGCTCATTACAAATAACAAGTTTTCTCTAATGCTACTGGGCATATTCTTTATGCCTGCCTTTCTAAACTACTGACTTAATTTAGGATTACAACACTTGGTCTTTTGCTTTTATTGTATTCTCTCTGTCAAACTCATTCTCTTCACATTATAGGCTGTCAAGGGCCATAGAGGGCATTCCAAGACCAGTCCCAAGCTCTAGAGGTTTCTGACATGCTTACTAGGATTGAGGGTTGGAGTGTTATACTTTGTTTAAATATTAATTGATTGGTATTTGTGCCTCATTTATGATCTGATAGTATACCTCCACAGACTACTATAGACAGCCTTTCATTAGATGAACATGTTAGTTTAATCAGTTTGAAAACTTCCCATACTCAGTACACATATGATATAACTATACTGTCATGTAGGTCCAACAGCTAAAAAGAAATCCAGCACATTTCAGTTGCCATATGAGGAGAAACCTTGTAAATGAATTTTTCTTGTCTTCTATGCTTTCCCTTGAATCTTTTTTTTAACATCTAAAACCAGTTTTTAAAAATTTGAACCAAATACCCACAGGTACTGTAGGCTGAGTTTTGCTTGCTTCATAACAATAGATCATTTCAAAGGCAAGTATGGCCCCTCAGTGCCCCCAAAAGGTCTATCAAAAGAACACCATTTACCTTCTCTTTAGGAGTTGATTATAATTCACAAGAGACAGTGCCCCCCTCATTTCTCTCTTATTCCTCTTCATTTTATCCCTTGTTTCCTTTCATTATTTGCCTCCTTACCTGGGGAGGAAATTTTGTTTATCTTCTCATTTTAAATATTTCCCTGTCTCTCAGCTATGCCCCAGCTCCTGGAATGAGCCATCTATATTTGCTAAGTAGGCTTTTTCTCTGCCAATATTTTATCTGATTACCTCATAAGCAAGCCAATAGAGTATTTTTGGAGCAAATTCTCCTCAACCTTTCTGCTCTTTTGAAAGTGTTTATTCTGGCCTCTGACTAGAGACTCTCTTTGTTGTCACTTTTTTTTTTTCAGAGAACTGGCCTTTCTGAGCAATCCTTTATTTTTTTTCCTTTGGAAATTAGACTCAAATTGTTCATCCCACTTATAAGCTGACAATACTGACCTAATTAAACTAAATTTTTTTTCATTATATTCTGCCTCACACACCTCCTAGTTCTGTGACCCTGGACAAGTCACTTATTCTTCAATTTCTTTATCTGTAAAATGAGGATGTTGCAATTGATGACTCCTAACATCTCTTAACGATCTAAATCTCTGATTGTATAATCCTTACTTACTACAACTCTGAAAGGGAGATTTTATAGGTATTATCCCATTTTACCTATGAAGAAATCAAGGTTCAGAAAGAAACTAAGAAACTAGTCTATGGCCACATGACTCCAGTGCATTTCTGGCTGATTCCAAGTTCAGCATTCTGTCCTCTGCAATGAAGGAAGGGAGCCTATGTTGCTACCAAACCTGGGAAAGATAATTGAGTTTATAATGTAATAAGTTTCATTATAATTTGGTCTATTTGTGATCTCACCACTTTGGACACAGGTTGACCTAGGGGACAGTGAATGACAGTTACATGACAGTCAGATAAGCTGGTGAACCATTTTTATAAAATACTGACTTTGAACAAATTTGTTCTGCCTTGGAAAGGGGAGGTTCCAAGCCAAAATGGTCAATTAGTACTTCATCAGTATAGTAAAAACAGTGGATTAACTAAGCAGAGAGAGTGGATAGAGTGCTGGGTCTGGAGTCAGGAAAATTCTTCTCCCTGAGCTCAAATCTGGCCTTAGACACTAACTAGCTGTGTGACCCTGGGCAAGTCACTTAACCCTGTTTGCCTCAGTTTTCTCATCTGTAAAGCGAGCTGGAGAATGAAATGGCAAATCACTCCAGTATCTCTGCCAAGAAAACACCAAATGGGATCACGAAGAATCACAACTGAACAACAAAAACTGGGATTTGACCCAGGTTTGTGACAGGTGGGACAAAAATACATGCTGCCTGACTGGAAACTCTCAATTGCCAGCATACTATGTGGAATGATGAATAGAGTTGTGTCATATAAGTGAAAGGAAAAAAAAAGACAATGATACAAATATTGAAAACTTTTAAAAAGCTTGCAATTGTTGGTTCAAGATTCCAACACTGGATTCAGTGTTCACTAAATTTTAACACAAGGTGGATATTTGACTTACATGTACACGTTACATACCTCCCCTCACCCTACCCTAGGATCCATGACCTCTGTAGAGCCGCCTGGCCTAGCATGTCAGAGTTCCAATTATAGAAAAGCCCTGTTCCAGTCTCTTTGTTTGTTTGTTTTGTTTTGTTTTGTTTTGTTTTAAGTTCAAAGAGAGGTGATGGACTCAGAATGCAAACTGATAATATGTCTTTATTTGGATGTGACCAACATGAACTTTTTTTCTTTGCCTTACTGTGCATATTTGATATGAGGGTTTTATTCTTCTTTTTTCCAAATGGGGATAGGTGAGAGAAAATAGATTTTTATTTATCGAAAAAGTTTTAATTTAATTTGAAAAATTATAATGATCAGCCTATGTGAGAATTTTCTTGATCCCTTCAGTTACTTTTGTTGTTTCCAGTTATTTTGTGTTATACGTATAAAAGGTATTTATTTTTTCATATATGTGTTATTTACCCCATCAAGGACATTCCTTTGATCCTATGTTGATTTATACTATCAGTTTCCAGATAAATGAGGAAGATGGCTTGATCTAACATGGAATACTCAAATGTTAGGACCACCAAAACTACACACAAACTATATCCAATAATAGAATAAGTAGGTAGGGAGAGAAAGAGGGAGGAATGGAGAGATGAATAGATGAATGATGGATAGAAGGATGGATACAGCATTTATTAAGGGTTCACAATGTGCCAAGCACTGTTCTAAGTACAGGGAATAAAAATACACTCAAGCAAAAAATAATTTCTTTTAAGAAACCTATTTTCTGATGGGGAAAGATAATTAATAATGGAATGTAGAAAAGAGGAGGGAAGGTACCCCCACAGAGACATAGTTAGGAAACTCTGGGAAACTCTGGGAAGTGGTGTGGGAGTCTGGAGCCCAGAAAGATAAGGCAAAGGCTGACCTTTGGTAGTGAGAGCACTCCAGGAATGAAGTCCAATTTTGCAGTGAGGTGGACATTTTCATGACATTGCTTTTTTCTAGTTTTCCTCCTACATGTATGACTAATTATTCCTCAGGATCCTTTACTGGCTCATCATCAAGATCATGCCCCTAAGTGAGAGACAGAAAGAGAGAGAGAGAAAGTATGTGTGTTCCCTAAGGCTCTGGCCTAGGTTCTCTCTCTGTCTCTTTCTCTCTCTGTCTCTCCATCTTTTAGTGTCTCTCTGTTTCTCCTTTATCTCTTTTCCTCTCTGTCTCGGTGTCTGTTTCTGTCTTTCAGTCTCTCTGTCTCTCTCTCTGTCTCTTTCTATCCTTCTCTCTTCTCTCTCTCTGTCTCTCTCTGTCTCTCTCTCTCTGTCTCTCTCTGTCTCTCTCTCTCTCTGTCTCTCTCTCTCTCTCTCTCTCTCTCTCTCTCTCTCTCTCTCTCTCTCTCTCTCTCTCTCTCTCTCTCTCTCTCTCTCTCTCTCTCTCTCACACACACACACACACACACACCATTAACTACCATAGGTTTAGTTGTAATCTCTATGCTGATGAATCCAAGATCCCCATGCCTATCCAGCCCCAATCTCTTCCCTGAGTTTCCATTTTATATCACCAATTGCCTACTGGACAATTGCCCATTGGGTTTTGCTGGAGAGATGTCTCCAGCTCAACACATACAAAAACAGAACTCATTATTTTCCTTCAAAGCTCACTCCATTTACCTTTGTGTAGAAGGTTCTGTTCTTCCAATCTCTGAGCTTCATAACAATGGTGTTATCCTGGACTCATCTTCCCATACTAGCCAACCCCCATGCCCTCTTTGAAATGCACTCCCTTTCTTCTTCACCTCAAAGATTCTCTCTCTTTAGCTTCAAGGTGCAGTTCAAGGAACACCTGCTACATAAAGTCTTTCCTGATCCACTTTACTGATTGTGCCCTCCCTCTAAAACTACATTATATTTAATTACTTCACATTTATATTTATTCTTTTTATATTTATTCTGTATATACTTATCTATCTCCTTGGTGTGGCCCCCAGTAGAACATAAGCACATTGTGAGTAGGGATTTTTTTTTGTCCCCAGTGCCTATCACAGTGGCTGGTACATGATAGGCTCTTAAAAATACTTGTTGATTGATTGTTTAAAGACATATCACATCTGGAAGAGGGCACCCAGAATAGAGAGACATTAGGAGTCAATGATATATAAAAGTCATTTGAGGGAACTAGGAATATTTGATCTGGAAAAGACAAGCCTAAGAGAAGGAATGTAACTTTCCTCAAGTATTTGAAGGGCTGTCGTGTGGAAGAAAGATTAGATTTGACCTAGGATAGATTTAGGAAAAATGGGTATGAGACAGAGGGAGGCAGACTTCAGCTAAGGATGTAAATGAACATCCTAACCACAGGACTAACAATTAAAGAGATTTCATCAAGAACTACTGAATTTCCCATCACCAGAGGTTTTCAGATGGGGTCAGGATGCCCAGTTGTCATTGATACCATGAAAGAGTTTGCTCTTCAGATATGGATTGGACTACATGACATCTGTAGTCGAACACTGAAAATTTTTTTATGAAAAGAAATGAGTTGATACATAAGCTGTGATACTTTTTAAAAGTTCCCTCATTTGCTTTTTGTGTTATTTACAGTCCAGTGGATTTCTATTAGTCCCCAACAGAGCCATTAAAAGAGGGAGCAAATAAAAAAGGAGACCTCCCCTACCATCACCATCCAAAGAGTGCTTGCCTTGAGAGAAGTGATGCCTGCCAACCGCATATCAACATGGCATAGCTCTGTCAAATCAAAAAAGTGCAGAAACAGATCATAAATAAAACTGAGGCAATCTTTAAACTTTTTTGTGCTACAACTTTAGAAGGTATACATGGACACTTACCTACTTAATCGGCTATCATTTTAAATAACAATTAATTTCACCACCAAAACCCTGCCACATTCAGAAGTTAAACAATTATTTGAAGGTACTAGAAGGAGCGGCCTGAGTCTATTTCATTAAAACCCGCCTCCTTACCCTAAATCCTGAAACTAATCCTGACCTCATGCAGGGAGCTATAAGGACTCCTGTATCAGTAGTTCATAGGATGATAGGATATTACATAATTAACACTGCAGTGGAAACTTCACAACCAAGTCCCCCAAAAGATGGAGCGTTTGCTAAAAACCTAGATATTAATGTTTTTTTCAATTAAAGACATTTCACTGATGACTTTAAATCATTAGAGAAAATAGAAGATCTTTGTGAAGAATTAAAGTGTCCAAAAAAAGAGGAAGCTAAAGAGATTTTCAATAAAGTATCACCTATTTTCATTTTTTAAAATGGAATTTCTTTGTATTTTAAAATACGTGAATACCTTTTCTTATAAAATGTGGTTATATTTTCCCTTTCATTGTATCTCTAATGCTTACATAAATGTTTGACTGACTCATGTCAGTATTAGTGACTACACACATATCTGTACTTACATGTATGAAAATATAATTTTCTTAGTCTAAAAAGATTAAGGCTGATACATAGAAAATAACTGTTAGGTAGTACCAATCTAACGCAAAATCGAACTGAGTAAACTATCTTTCTGGATAATTGCAGTTTTGTCTAAATAAGGAATATTCTTATTTTAATTTAGGGTTGTATAGCACCGTCAGTACTCCATGACAACAAAATACAAACCAATCAGAACTATACATTTAACTAATCTTTATATACAAATCACAATCCAAACATACCTCTCCTTTCTCAGTCATTCATTTATCTCCCATTTATGGGGTAGTGAATAGTAGGCCTATGGGTACAAAAGCATAATGACTTTTTAATTAAACAAATATGTACTAAGCAACTACTATGTGAAAGGCCCTGAACATTAAAAAAGGTGCTTAATAAAACAGCAAATGAATTGTCCATGTTCATTCTCTATCCTTCTGTAACTTACAGGAAAAAGACAATTAAGGAGTTTGCATCATGCCCAAGGGAAAATGAACTTGAATTAGAATCAGAAGGGGAAAAATATCATCAAATTATGGATCTTCAAAAAAATGCTAACTTTCATCCTCCTTTCAATCTTAAATTTAGAGACTAGTGGGAAGAATGTCTTTAATGAACTGAAAAGCTCAAATTTGTCACAAATGTGAGTGCTAAAAATTGTACTCAGGAGCCCAAATACCATACCATATCCAATTCATGACCTACCACTCTCTGACAATTTTATAGCTGCAAGATATCATTGGAAGTTGCAGAGAATCAAACTGGAGGGATGGAGGTTAAAAGAGAAGGAGCAACAAAAAATGATTAGTCTGGTGAAATAGGCCCTATGAGGAAATGCTGAAGGATCTTGGTTTAATTAGCCTAGAGAAGGGACAGCTGAGAGGGAACTTAATAACCGTCTTCAAGTACGTGATGGGATGTGAGCAGCTGTTTCTACTGAGGCCTGGAGAAGGGCTACATTATACCAGGAGAGATTCTAGTCTGCCATTAGAACAGCACATCTGCAAAGTTGGGAGACATGGGGATGTGTACTAAGGAACTTTAAAGTATCATTCTCTGAATGATTTTGAGAAAAAAAGATTAGGTAGTTATCCCTATAAAACATTTTTAATTTTGTCCTTCACATAGGCTGTATTTGATGATATCTGTAGCTCACTTCCACCTCCTTAATTCTACAGAAACATAATAGGTGTGAACAAGAAAAAAAGAAAAAAATAATAAGGAAAGAAAATATGGGATGGAGTCATCAGGAAACATTGCATTTACCATAAAAGGTACATCCTCTTCTAAGTGAGCTCGCTCTTCTCCCATCTTCCTCATCTCATATTCCTTCTGCCACTATTTCTTCCTTCACCCCTGTATCACATGAAAAGGTAGCCTTATTCCTTACTGCTAACCTTTCCACATGCACAAGCAACCTCATTTCATCCCTTCTCCTCCAACAGATTGCCTCTTCTGTCATTCTTACTCTGTCATTTACCTTCAACCTCTACCTGTCTACCAGCTTCTTCCCTACTGCCTACAGACATGCCCATGCCTTTCCCATCCTCAAAAAACTGTCACTTGATCCTTCCAACCCTGCTAAATATCCAGCCCTGTAACTCTTCTACTCTTTGTGACTAAATTTAAAAAGGCTACCTAAAATGGATGTTTCTACTTTCTTCTCACTCTCTTCTTAACCTCTTATAATATATCTGCTGACCTCATCATTCCACTGAAAATTCTCTCTCCAAAGTTACCAATAATCTCTTGATTGCTTTTTTTTTCAACGATCATTCTTCTTGATGTTTCTGTAGCCCTTGACGCTATTAATCACCCTCTTCTCCTTAATACTCCTTCTCTCTGGGTTTTTGGAACATTGTCCTTTTTTTGGTTCTCATCTTATCCATCAGACCATTAGACTGCTCCTCAGTCTCCTTGGCTAGATCACTATCCAGATCATGCCCTATAACTGTAGGTCTTTCATAGGGTTCTGTCCTAGGCAATCCTCTCTTCTACCTCTATTCAACTTCATTTAGTGATCTCATCAACTTTCATGGTTTTAATCATCACCTCTTTGCTGATGATTCTCAAATCTACCTATCCTGCCCCAACCTCTCTGCTGATATCTAATATCATATCTCCAACTGCCTTTTGAACTGGATCCCCAGAAGACATCTTAAACTCAACATGTCCGAAATTTAACTCATTATCTTTCTTCCTAAACATTCCCCTGACACACTACTGCTGTAATGGGAAACACCATCTTCTCATCCCTCAGGCTCCCAACCTAGGTGTCATTCTTGACCTCTCACTATCTCACCCTCCATATCAAATCTGTTGCCAAGGCTTACCAATTTCACCTTTGCAACATCTCTGGAATACTCCCTCCCTGTTCTCTTCTCTGACATTGCCATCATACTGGTCCAGGCTTTCACACCTCAGGCCCGGGCTATTAAAATAGCCTTCAGGTAGGACTGCCTGCCTCAATTCTCTCCTCAGACCAATCCATCCTCCTTTCAGCCACCAAAGTGATTTTATTAAAGTGCAGGTCTGACAATCTCACTCCCTACTAAATTAATTCCAGTGTCTCCCTATCATCACAGAAACAAATACAAAAGTCTCTGTTTGGCATTCAGAGTTTTTCATAACCTAACCTCTCCTATCGTTTCAATCTTCTTATACCTTACTCCTCACCATATATGCTTTTATTTATTTATTTAGTTAGTTTTAGCTTTCAACATTCACTTTTATAAGATTTTGAGTTCTAATTTCCCCCCTCCCTTTACTCCCCCTCCCCAAAATGGCATGCAGTTTGATATAGGCTATACATGTATGATCATTTTAAGCATATTTCCACATTAGTTATGTTGTGAAAGAAGAATCAGAACAAAAGGGGAAAACCATGAAAAAACAAAAAACAATAAAAAAAGAGAAAATAGTATGCTTCGATCTGCATTCAGACTCCATAGTTCTTTCTCTGGATGTAGATAGCATTTTCCATTATGGGTCTTTGTAATTGTCTTAGATCATTGCACTGCTCAGAAGAGCTAAGTCTAACCAAGTCAGTCATTGCCCAATGTTGTTCCTGTGTGTTCTTCTGGTTCTGCTCACTTCACTCAGCATCAGTTCATGTAAGTCTTCCAAGTTTTTCCTGAAGTCTACCTGTTCACCATCTCTTATGGAACAATAGTATTCCATTATATTCATATACCACAACTTGTTCAGCCATTCCCCAATTGTTGGCAATTCCCTCAATTTCTAATTCTTTGCAATTACAACAAAGAGCTGCTATAAATATTTTTGTACACGTGGGTACTTTCCTCTTTTTATGGTAATTTTGGGATAAAGACCTAGTAGTGGTAATGCTGGATCAAAGGGTGTGCACAGTTTTATAGCCCTTTGGGCATAGCTCCAAATTGCTCTCCAAAGTAGTTAGATCAGTTCACAACTCCTCCAACTTATGCATGTGTTCTAATTTTCCCATATCTTTTCTAACATTTATCATTTTCCTGTTTTGTCATATTAGCCAATCCGATAGGTGTGATGTGGTACCTCAGAGTTGTTTTGATTTGCATTTCGCTAATCAAAAATGATTTAGAGCATTTTTTCATATGATTATAGATAGCTTTAATTTCTTCATCTGAAAACTGTCTGTTCATATCCTCTGGCCATTTATCAATTGGGGAATGACTTGTATTCTTATAGATTTGACTCAGTTCTCTATATATTTTAGAAACGACGCCTTTATGAGAGACACTGGCTGCAAAAAATTGTTGCTCAGCTTTCTGCTTCCCTCCTAATCTTGGTTGCATTAGCTTTGTTTGTGCAAACCCTTTTTAATTTAATGTAATCAAAACAAATCCATTTTGCATTTCACAATGTTCTCTATATCTTGTTTGGTCATAAATTCTTCCCTTTTCTATAAATCTGACAGGTAAACTATTCCTTGCTCTCCTAATTTGCTTATAGTGTTACCCTTTATGTCTAGATCATGTACTCATTTTGACCTTATCTTGGTATATGGTGTAAGATGTTGGTCTATGCCTATTTTCTGCCATACTGTTTTCCAGTTTTTCCAGCAATTTTTGTCAGAAAGTGAGTTCTTATCCCAGAAGCTGGAGTCTTTGGGTTTATCAAACAGTAGATTACTATAGTCATTAACTACTGTGTCTTGTGTAGCTAACCTATTCCACTGATTCACCACTGTATTTCTTAGCCGGTACCAAGCAGTTTTGATGATTACTGCTTTATAATATAGTTTTAGATCTGGTATGGCTAGCACACCTTCCTTTGCATTTCTTTTCATTAATTCCCTTGATATTCTGGACCTTCTGTTTTTCCAGATGAATTTTGAGAAAAAGGTATATTCCTTTCTATTCCCATTTAATTTTCTCCAGAGGTATACCATATCTAACTTTTCTAAAATTCTAACTTCTTTCTTTTTATTTTATGTTTAGATTCATCTAGTTCTGAGAGGGGGAGGTTGAAGTCCTTCACTAGTATAATTTTGCTGTCTATTTCTTCCTGTTACTCACTTAACTTCTCCTCTAAGAATTTGGATGCTATACCATTTGGTGCATTTGTTTAGTATTGATATTACTTCATTGTCTATGATGCCTTTCAGCAAGATGTAGTTTCCTTCTTTATCTCTTTTAATTAGATCAATTTTTGCTTTTATTTTGTTTGATATCAGGATTGCTAGCCCTGTTTTTTTCTACTTCAGCTGAAGCATAATATATTTTGCTCCAGCCTTTTACCTTTACCCTGTACGTGTCACTCTTTTTCAAATGTGTTTCCTGTAAACAACATATTGTAGGATTATGACTTTTCATCCATTCTGTTATTCACTTCCATTTTGTGGGAGAGTTCATCCCATTCACATTCACAGTTATGACTACTATCTGTGTCTTTCTCTCCATCCTTTTTCCCCTCTGTTTATGCTTTTCTTTCTCCTTTCTCCTTTTCCCTCCTCACTAGAGTTTTGCTTTTGACCACCGCCTCCCTCAGTCCCTCCTGTAGGGGTCTGGCAGCTTACTTGGTGCTGAGCTGGGGTCCTAGTGGTAGTGTCTGGCATGTGCTAAGGCCAGGTGGCATCTTTCTGCAAATCCCTGGGGCTGTGCTGAAGCATGTAGAGTTCTTTTGCTGGAGGGTGCCTGTCTTCCTCAGGGCTGTGCTGGAGTACATGGTGGTTCTCCAAGCTGGAGTCTGCTGTTTCCCCTGGCTATGCTAAGGCACATGGTGGATCCTGGTGTTGACATTTGCCTGCTCCATCACTCTGGGGCTCAGGATCTCCCTCTGGTTTGTTGAGGTAGAGCCTGCCACATACTTGGTGGGATGCTTCTGGTCCTGGATTATGTGCCCCTTTTTCCCAAGTGATAAAGACCTTATTTGCCAGTCCTTTAAGTCTCCTGGATCAAAAGATTGCTCTACCCTGTCTTTCTGCTGACTCTGCTGTTCATGGATCTATTCTGGGGCACTGTTTTATGGGTGTTTGGGGATGAGAATAGGAGAGGGACAGCAATCTACTGCTTACTCCACCATCTTGGCTCACCATATACTCTTTGATCCAGTGACACTGGCCTTCTGGCTAATTCCACAAACAAGATACTCCATTCTTTGTATTTTCTCTGGCTGTCCTTCATGCCTGGAATACTCTCCCCACTTATCTCTGCCTATTGGCTTTCCTGGCTTCCTTTAAGTCTTAACTAAAATCCCATATTCTACAGCAAGTATTTCCTAAATCCTCTTAATTCTAATGCCTTCTCTCTTTTAATTGTTTCCTGTTTATCCTATATGTAGCTTGTTTGTATTTGTTTGCTTGTCTCCTCCATTAGATTGTGAATTCCTTGAAGGCAGACACTGCCTTTTGCCTTTTTGGTATCCTCAGTGCTTAGCACAGTGCCTGGTACATAGTAAGTGAATATAATTGTTTGTTGACTGACCCTCACATCATGAACAGTTTGTACAATAAAGGAAAAAATGTCTAAAGAGCTAGCTGCCCTGACCCCTGAATTTTGGTCAGCTAGTTGCTGCTAGTATTCTCTTTCCGGTCCTAGACATCTTTAAAATTGTGATGTGGTCCCTGGCCTCATGAAGTTTATCATTTCATAGGACAAATATGATACATACGCAAATAACTAGAATATACAATTGAATAAAATAAGTATAAAAGATAATAAAAATCATAAAATAGATATAAAATGCAATGCATAATATATAAATATAACAGATGCTTAATAGATATAAAAGAAAATGAGATCTGAGTAAGAAAAGATCATAACTTTAACCATGGCAGTCTGTGAAGATTATGTATGTATAGGAGAGAGAGAAAGAGAGAGAGAAAGAGAGAGAGAGAGAGATGAAATAGACAATAAAGACAGAAACAGAGATAGAAATAGATGTTATAGAAATAGATGATAGATAGCCAGATAGAGACAGAGATATATATAGAAATATATATAGATATAGAGACAGAGATAGATATGGAGATAGATATATGTAGTATATGGTTAAATATAAATATTCTAGACAAAGTAATATGCCCCTCAAATAATATAAACCATATTTTGGGGAGACTAGACCTATGATTTTATTACCATAGGGTTCTCCTGATAAGGAAAACTACCTTTACCATTGAAAATCTACAACCACTCTGCAACTTCCTGTCTTAGACTTATCTGGAGGCATGAAGATATTAATTGCCTCATCTGCAGTAACATAGGCATAGTACATATTTAGAGGTGGGATTTGAAGGTGGGCTATTCTAAGTCAAACACTCTCTTCTCTGCCCCATGCTATCTCTTTAAATTATAAAGTAGATACATGTTTTGTAACATAATTCACTGCAGATTTCCTTCAATTTCCTAAACTCCCCAACTTTAGCTTTTATTATTTAGTTTAAAATATGATTGGCTTCCACACAACATTTCAGGAATTCAGTTAATGAAAAGCAGTGAAGTGCAGAGAAGTATAATATTTCCTTCAAAAGACTGGAAGCTTCCTGAGGTCGGGGTCTGTTTTGTTTTTGTCTTTTTTATCAATAACACCTAGTACTATACTTTGTGTGTAATAGATGATTAATACTTACTGAATTGTATTAATCTAAAAACATTGGGCTTAGAATATCTTGATTTGAATCCTGATTCTGACATCTATTAGCTGTGGGCACAACCTCTTGACCTTAGTTTTCTCCTTAGCAAAATAAGATTAATCTCCTCTCCTCCAATCCCTAACTTATAGAATTGTTGTGTGGCCTTGGATACATTAAGGAGCCATGGAAGTGTGTTATTGCAGTGTAAACTTACTGGTGGAGAGACATCAATGAGAAAATTTCCCCATCATGTAATTTAGGAAGTAAAGGAAAATTTTAATATATGATACCAGAAAATTCATGAACATACAATTTGCAGGTCACTGACAATACTATCCTGCCCATCTTTCTATCTCTGGTCCAGTACAAGAAGAGCTATGTTAAAATAGCCACTAGAAAAAGGACCAGATAACCTGGCTTCCTTTGATGAGAATAGAGTATTGGAAAAGATTAGGATTGAGGTCAGGGATAAAGGAGAAAGTCTAGTCCCAAAATCTCCTCCACTGAACTGCATCAGTCTTTTACAGCTTCTGTGTTGGTATTTCTGCATGGGATAATGGTGTGTTGTTGTTGTTGTTGTTGTTATTGTTGTTGTTATTGTTGTTGTTTAGAGAAACAGTTCTTCCTTTGGCTATCCAGTGGAGGAAAGCTTCTGGCTTTGAGCTTCTGTCTCATACTGCTACTCCGTTTTGTATTTTGTGCTTCTCTTACCATGACTACAGGTTCTGGAATGCAGTGCAGTCAGTCTTAGAATTAATCAATCCTTATAAAGCATAATGTAAGTCAGTGGGAAAATAGATTTCTATTTACCTAATTTCACTTTACAGGCAATCATTCAGAAATCTATTTTATATACTGAGGAAAACCTTCAGCATACAAAGACACCATGGAAAGGACTAATTTCCGTTCCCACACATCAGCCTTTTCACCTACTTTTGCTCACATGTCTAGTAGAAACATCCCTGGTAATGGTGTATTTAAAGATATGCATATATATGTATACACACATATTTTAGTATAATTTAAGTGGAAAAGTTTAAATCACAGATGATTTCATATAACATCACTGAAAAATCGGAGTTTGGGAGTTTAATAGGATTAAAGATGAGAATGGAAGGGAATTGTAAAAAAGCATGTTTTGAATTTATTGTGCAGACATTTAACTTCATGAGTGTAGGGAGTTCTCAGTGTGGAAATTCTCTCCATTGATGCAGATCGGCAGCTTGTCACTAAAATAATCTAGAAAAGTTGTCTGGGGTTTTGTGAAGTTAAGAGATTTCCCTGTAGTTACGTGTATGTCTCAAAAATGTAATGCCTGCTCTCAGGTATCAGAGTTTGGCATTTTATCCACTAAGCCACACTGCCTTTCCTCATTTTTTTTAAATAATTGCTAATAAATGAACATTTTGCATTGCCATAGTAATCACATTTGGATGGGTTGATTCAAGTGGACCCTACTATATTCAATTACAAAGAAAACAATCCCCATAATTATACATTTCTACGTGGTTGATACCTCCGTATTGAAATGAAGAACTAAATATATATGACCTGAACCTCAGTCTAGATTTCAAAAGGAACCTTCTTTAAGATTCATGCTATTATTACTAACATTATTATACTTTATTACATAGCATCATCATCATTGCTGTTTTCGTTACTAATACTACTGCTAATCAGCTGGAGCCAGTGCTAAATTCTTGTAACATTGTCAGCCTCCCTTGCCAAGAACATAACAATAATCTGTTGTTGGTATAGAAATCTCCCACTGATAATGTCAGTCTCTTAGTGGTGAACAAAAATTGTTTTCACCAATCCCTACACCATCTCCTAAAGCAATTCTGACTTGTCACCAAGCCTGATAGCTCCTCAATCAACAGCTGCTTATTAAGCACCTGCCCTGTGCCCAACATTGTGCTACGGTGTTGGGGGAGGAGGGGATTGCAATGAAAGTATAAAACACGGTCCCTGCCCTCTAGACCTGTCAATATGGTGGGAGAGCTGTGTCTATACACATGGGAGAAGCAGGAAATCCTACAAGTTCTAAATAGTTGAAAATATATCATTAAGTTTACTATACATCATAGCATAGCGGATAAAGAACCAGTCTTCGAATAAGAAAGACCTGCATTCAAGTTCCATTTTCTGATGCTATTGTCTTGATTATCACACTAGTTAAACTGATATACATTGTAGAAAGAGCTAAATATATGATTCAATGGCTATAAATCCTAATCACTTCTCTGACACTGACTTGTTCTGGGACCTCAGTTAAACTGAGTTAACTACCTCAATCTCCACCTCAGTAAAATTTACAAGGAAATCTGATCAAACACTCGACAAATATTAGTCCCCAGATGTTAAAAGGATAAATTGGGTCCCAAGCCTTATCAGTACTGAAAGAAATCATTAATGACTTTATGAATGGGAATCAGCTGATTCCCTAGCCTCTAAAACACTGGCAGTGAAAATGCCATCATGTGAAGGAATTCTATTATGAAAACATATTTCAATTGTGTATGTATGGTATTGAACAGAGAAGGCTGAAGTATTTTCCCCAATCTCCAAACAACCTTCACAATAATATAGGAATGTATTCTTGGCTTTGAGAATGGAATGCATATCCTCCACAATATAATCCAGGAAATTTTCTTTGATGCCAGACCATTAGGCAGAGTTTCCAAGGATGTCAGATCATTGCTGCTCCCCTTTCTCCCCATTAAGAGTGCAAATGTCCAATTGTCCTCTGGGGTATTAGAACCGTGAATGTCACTTCACTTTACTTATTTCATTTGGTTAAATATATTATGTCTCTGATCAGTGCAGAATTCTGAAGATAGTGTGGCTCTGTCATCTTCATCAATATCTTTTTTTACCAGAAAAGATCCTGGGTGGAGCACCACTCTCTGGTTGCATGTTTTGCTTTTTTATTCTTTCTATTTTCTCTTCTGTTCTTTATCTCTTCGGTACTCTCATTCCATCTGCTTTTACCTCTCTGCTGTCTTTTCTTTGAGCAAATGAATTTTATTTAATTATAGAGCTAGATTTGAACCTCCAGAGGTTGTTTAAATTACCCTTTTGCCCCCAAGCAGGACTCTATCTAAATTACCCCAGACAGAATCTAACATGTTTTCATACAGAATCTTATAATGGGAGCATGTTCATGAAGAGAAACCTTAGACGGCATCATTCCTTTAAAATTATAGTCAGAAGACAGACCACCAGAAATAAAGATCTTGTAAATATCTTGGGATTTTGGCCTCTGTTAATGGCCAAACTAGAGTGTTTAGGACCACAGTCAAAATTGTACATACATGTATGCATATAGTGTGTATAGAGAGAGATGTAGAGATATTGTGTATATAGAATGAGAAACACATTTTAAAAGATTTGATATACATATATGTAATAGGTTGCATATACATACGTTGCATTTACATGTGCAATTCATGTGTGTATTGTTTACACATCTATACATTTTGGATATGTATAAATTATATATTTAGCTCACATTTATATAGTCCTTTAGAGTTTTTACAATGGTGAGAGATTGGTCCAGTAAGTATTAATGTAGACCCAGATGAAGCATTTATCATCAGAAAAAAAAAGTCTTCCTTCCTCCTTTGGACACAGGATGTCAGGTAAAAGCAGGGAAAGAATCTTTTATTACACAGATAATTCAAAGCAGGAAATCTCCTGTCATGATGGGGACAGCCTCTGGGCTGTACAGGGCAGAGGTTCATCTAACCTCTATAGCTTTCCAGCTCTACAGGTGAATTTGGCCTGAAATAAAGGTATAAATTATCAGCACAGTGCATGGGGATTTAGCCTTCAAATGTCCCCCAATTAACCTTACACCCCTCCCACTGCCTGCAATCATCATAAGGAAAATGGGTCCCTGTGTGGCCTGGCAGAAGGTAACACAAATGTTTCACTGACTTTTGAGTTGGAAAAAAAAACAAACTGTGATATATAAAAGACATAGCAATTTGGGGTTTTTGTTGTTTCCTATGGAAGGTGTATGATTTTTCCCCTCCTCTTTTTTTTTTAAGCAATTCTAAGTTTTTCAACATTGTGGCCTTAGGAGGTAATTTACTAAATAGGACAAAATTAGCTGATTTTTGGACCATTTAAAAGAACATTTCTTTTGAAAGCATATAAAATGTATTAAAGCAATCTCCAAAGTCTTTACCCCTGCTTGAGATTTTAATTTACTCGGAGCTAATAAATTATCCCCCTCTCAGAAGCTATTGAAAAATTTCAGTTAAATCCTTTTTAAAATTTAATGTGTTCAATTGAATCTCGAGCAATTTAGATACACACACTCACAGCTTGGGGTGGTCAGTCACCAAGGCGAAGGCTGAAAAGGGGTCAGATTAACACTAACCCCTCTGTCCCTTGGGATTACCTAGGTGGTATTAATGAATGTGATTTCCCCATCCCTACCCCCCCACCTGATGTGCACAGGTCTGATTGTTGGGTAATTACTTTTCCACAACAGCATTAACAAATGCCCCCTTTAGGAAGGCCAGAATCATTTTCTCTACAGCTGGAGGAAGCTGCAATAGTAAGGAGGAAGAGGAGAAGAAGGAGGAGGTGGTGTAGAAGGTGGCAAGGGATGGATGGGGGAAGGGAGGAAAGGAAAGAAACCTGGTGGCTGCAACCAGGCAAGAAAACAGCTGATCTGGGTCACTTTGGTAGTCAGGTTAGCTGGAACACAAAGACTCACTTCACCTCAGACAGGGCTCCTCACTACCCCTACACACTTATCAGAAATATTTTTTCAGGCTATCAATTATTATATTTGAACATTGCATCCTAGCTCGAGGGAGCCCTTAGCAAGCTGTAGCAAAAATCAATCCAGTTTTACAACTTTTACCTTGGCAGGCCTCCAACTCTTTATCTACCTCGCCCGGTAATTTAAAGATGCCATATCTCTTTCAGGGGCACAGATAGATTCAGAAGTGTGACACGTCCTTGATAATGATAATAATCATTTTTTTTAGAAGTTTATGCTAGTTAGTTTGTTCAGGGGTTAATTCTCGTGGTAGTTTTGGCTCTAAGTGGCAACCATGGCATTGAGTCATAATTGCCACAATGACTTCTATGCTAATTGGTTTTCCTGCCTTCCTTTTCCATAGTGTACTGTCAGTTTTGTATGACAGCAGCCATGAGCACTTATTTCATTTGATCGTCTAAGAGAGCCGACTGCATTTTTAAATCACAAATTGAGAATGTGCTCTGAGTCCCATTTGGATAAGCTTCAAGCCAGCCAGGCTATGAATCTGAACTTGCCCCACTCAGCCTTGGCCCCCTCTCATTCTTGGGCAGCGCAAGCCATCCTGGGAGTGTCAAGCTCTTGCTACATCCCAGGCCAGAGTAGGTCAAATGCATCGATAGATGCCTGCACATATGCTCGGAATATTTTGAGGACAGTCCATGTGACTGGCACCAGCCGAAAAGGTTACAAGCCCACAGTGGCGCTGTTCTCAGACCATATGGTACTGCTCTGGGGAAAGTTTACTGCCTCTCAGATGGTGGGAAAATTTGGATTGCAGCTGCTGGCCTCAGATATGGTTAAGTTGGTGTAGGTGATAAAAGCAGTTGGCAAAAGCTGGGCTTCAGAGGAGCTGTGAAGGAATCGGCATAAAAGGGGAAAGCCTACCTTAGAACTGTACTTTGAAAAAAAAAGTATTTTAAGGTTTATATAGAAGCCACCACTGTCTCCATTCCTTTCGTGAATCCCCATGTAGAAGCTCACTGAGATGAGCCAATAATCAGATAGGGTTAGTTTTCATTTTTCTTATTCTCCCTCTTGCAGTTCAAAATGTGTTTCATCTAGTTCTTGCTAATCTTATTTCTTAAAGTTTCCTTGGAGCATTAAACTAGAAAACAAATGAATTTCTCTTGGTTTGTGACCTGCAGGTTTATACTAGATGGTAGGGAAGTTGTAGCCACCTGCAAACAGGTATCACAAGATCCTCCATTATAAGCTAGAAAAGACATTGGAAGCAATTGAATCCAAGTCACACATTTTACAGATGAGTCCTAAAAGAGTGAAGCAATTCCCCCAAAGTCTGCACAGGTAATAAGGGACAGAGCCTCTGGCATCAAACCCAGTACTCTTGCCACTGTACCAGAGAAGGTGTACAGAACAGCAAATAAAAAAAAGGGAAGGAAAGGAAGGGAAAAAAAGGGGGGGAAAGAGGACATTTCTTCTTGGAGTATTCTTAGACCACGTCTTAGCTAGCCACAATCAGGAATAATGACACAGGTGGAAACTGCAAATTAGCCACAGCTTACACATATTTTTTTTAGTTCCTTGTTGGAGGGCTTTTTGTATGAGTTTAGGGATGGATTGTAATGGCTTTTACTGTTTTGTTAATCAGGCTTCTTTTTCCAATGACAGTCCTATGACCAGATTCATTAATGGACTAATGAGGAGATATTTTTCAGGTTTTGAACTTTAACAGATAAATGGCATTCTTATTCATTAAAATTTGAAAGCAAATATAAACAACAAATAGTCTGATGATGGCTGCCTCATTTTAATATTTATGTAGAAGTCTGGTAAATCATAAATATTGATTTATGCTATTATCTCTGTCTACTCTGGCTTTTAATAAATGTAGAGATCTGGTAAACATTACTGTGACTATTCGTTATTTAGTTTTGAACTTTGAAAAGAGAAAATGTATTTCTTCATTAAAATTTGAAAAATGTCTCTTGTTTTTATGAATTGAAATTCTCCAGATTTCTCTCTCTCTCTCTCTCTCTCTCTCTTTCCTTCCCTCCCTCCATACACACACACACACACACACACAAAGAGAGAGAGAGAGAGATGCATTCTCTATCGCTTACTCTGGCTTCTATAGATTATAGATAAATACAAACATCTTTCACTAACATTAGACCTATTAGAATGAAGCAATGAGAAAGGAGTGAAAAAGAATTTTTTTTCAATTATTACTATTACATAGTTTTCTTTCCTTATTTCCTTTTTAGGTAGGAAGGGGGAAAGGGAATTAAAAGCAAAGGGTATTAAAATGAGAAGACTGTATATGGGCAAGCTAGAGTAGGGCAAAATAGTGAGTGGAGAAAGAGAGAAAG
Organism: Vombatus ursinus; assembly: GCF_900497805.2. Lineage (NCBI taxonomy): Eukaryota > Metazoa > Chordata > Mammalia > Diprotodontia > Vombatidae > Vombatus > Vombatus ursinus. The sequence goes on along the minus strand of NW_020954559.1, from coordinate 21,806,580 downwards.
AAAGAATAGGGCTAGAAAGAGAACATGAAAAAGATTCTAAAGACCTAAGTTTAGATTCTCAGAGCTAAAAAGGACTTAAGAAATTGTCTCTATCAAATTCCTTCTTTTTACAAACAAGTTAAGGGAGTCCCAGAACAGGGAAATAATTCATCCAAGGTCATAAAGCAAATTATTAGCAAAGTCAGCACTTGAATCCAGGTATCCAGATTCTCCAAACTAGTGTTCTTTCCACAATACCATACTGACCGAAGAATTCTCAAATAAATCTAACCCCAACTAATCCTAAAAATTCTTCAGTATTATCTCTCCTATCTTTCAGTTGGTGATGTGCTAGAGCTAGCTTGTAAACATAAAGGTATATCATACTGTTTTCAGAAGACTGATTCTGAAATATTCACCAGGACACCTCTGCCTCTATCCCTTTTCTTCCAACGCCACTACTATTACCCTTGTCCCGGTCCTCATCACCACATACTTGGACCAATTTGATAACTTCCTAGTGTATCTTCACACTCTGATTCACCTTGAACAGCTAGTCTATTGCTGGATGGGTCTTTTAAAAAAAAAATCAATGTTCATAGATTTTAGAACTCTTTTAACCCAACCCCTTCTTTTTACCTCAAAAATTGAGGCTCAGAGCAAGGAAGTAATTTGCCTAAAGTCCTACAGAGAATGAGAATTAGGATACAAAATCAGGTCTTACGGTTTGAAATCTAATCCTCTTTCCACTATTCCACACACAGACATCTTTTAAAATTTTCAATTCAGTAAATGTTAATCCTAAGAACTTTCTTCTCCCCCTTACCTACTGCTAATTTCCCTTATTCCCTTATTTGTCCCCAGCCAGGGTATTCCCTTTAACACCAAATTTTAATACCCACTCTCTAGGTAGTCATGAGGTCACCAACTCCAAGGATAAGTCTACATCCCTAACATCCCATCTCTTTCCTCACCTTGGCCAATCTAGCCAACGTTTAATTTCGAAGAGAAAAAACCTAATTTCAGAAATAATTTCTAAAGTTAAAGCTAATAAAGAGCCTATATAAAAGAAAGGGATCTTATAAACATGGAGTGGCTTCCATGTTTAGGAATCTACTTTATCTTTCTTGGTCCCACTATGGGACCCAGAGGCCCATGCAAATGTTTTCTACTCCAAACCTGGATCATAGGTTCATAAGACTTAGAAATGGAGGAGCCTACATAGATCATCTATTCCAGCTTCTCCATTTTTAGGACAAATTTAGGGCAGTGGCATTTCCAAAGCAGATAGCTTGTAAATAGCAGAGCCAAAAGCATGGTACAATATTAAAAGATGAAACTGAATCCCATTATATCTGGCTTCACCGGAGACAGAGTCCCCACAGACCCAGGTTCAGAATGAGAAAAATTGCCCTACAGATAATACCAAATTAAAACTGGGACAATGTTATAACAACAACAACAACTAACGTTTCTAGTGGGTTTTGTTGTTGTTGTTGTTGTTTTTCAGTCATTTCAGTGATGCCTGACTCTTTGTGATCTCATTTGGGATTTTCATAGCAAAGACAATAGAGTGGTTTGCCATTTCCTTCTCCAATTCATTTTACAGATGAGGAAACTGAGGCAAACAGGGTTAAGTGATTTGCCTTGGGTCATACAGCTAGTAAATGTCTGAGAACTCAGGAAGATGAGTTTTCCTGACTCCAGGCCTGGCACTCTACCCACTGCACCACACTTATATAGTATTTATTACATGTCAGGCACTGTGCTAAATGCTTTCCAATTATTATCTCATTTGATCCTCACAACAACTCTAGGATCTAGGTGCTATTATTATCCCCATTTAACAGATGAGGAAACTGAGGCAAACAGAGGTTAAATGACTTGCCCAGGGTGACTCCACTAGTGTTTGAAGTCAAATTTTAATTCAGGTCTTCCTGATTCCAGGCCCAGCTCTCTATCCACTGTTCCAAATAGCTGCTCTATAAGTATTTATGATAGGTTATGAGTAAATTGATTTTTTTATAAATTACATCATATTTTAAGCACACTAATTTAACACATTTGCCTTTGGAATAATCATTTTAGAATTTGAATTATCAACCTCCCCTAGTTTTTTTTCCTGCCATGTTTTCTTAAAGTAGGGATAATACCTATATATCAGAGGGTGAGTAATTAGTATATCTAAAGGAATCAATGAAGGTATGTGAAACTACTTTGTACAGTGGTATGCTCAAAGTTGATGATGATGATGATCTCATTATCATCTCTTAAATGATTCAAAACAAAGAAAACCCCTGAGAAAAATCAGAACTTTCCAAATGGATTATATACTACATTGAAAATCTTATGGGGTTAAGTTTGGGTACTATATAATTAAAGTGTCCTTCTGCATAGGAAACTTACAGCAAGCAAAATACACACAAACATATACACATTGAACAATATATATTGTATATTATATATGTATTAATGTATGTATATATGTATATACATAAATAGTTTAAGCATTATTTAAAGTAATTTACTCAAGTTGTGTTAGTTATAAAAACTTTAAGCAGGCTCCTTTTAAAACATATATTATTTAGCATCTCCCTCAGCAAAGTGTGATAAAGTAGAAGGATTAGATTTTTCAGAAAGAAGGAAAAATGAAAATAGCATGAACCCTCCTGTAAGCATAAACCACTTGCTCAGCTTAGTGCACTGTTGGCATGCTGTAGGAGCTTACTAATTGTCTGCTAACTGACTAATTGCTATATTATAATAGTAGTAGTAGCAGCAGCAGCAGTTTATATTTATAGCACTTTAAGGTTTATAAGGTGCTCTATGTAAATAATCTCATTTGATGTTCACAACCACCCTGTGAATCAGGTGCTATTATTACCCTCATTTTAAAGATGAGGAAACTGAGGCTTAGAAAGAAGTTAAATGACTTGTCCAAGGTTATGCCATTAGTAAGTATACCAGGCAGAATTGAAATCTAGGTCTTCCTGATTGAATCCCATTGCTTTCTCCACAGAACAACACTGCCTCTCATGACGTGTAGGATAATCTTCTGAACAGCTTAGAAGGACAGAAATACAGAAGTTTGGAAACCCAGAAGACAGGACCAGTCAAATTTCAGTGGCATAGCTTTAGCTGTCAGAATCCAAAGTGTCTAGCCACACCAATAAGCTAGTGTTCCCAGGGTGGATATCAGAATCATGAACCAGGAAGGATGCTTCTGAAGTATGAGGTAGGATGACTTGTTCTCCAAACTTAATTTTTTTGCAAATTTCAGATTTTCAGCAGTCTGACAACACTGGCACCTTTGTGTCAGACTGGGAGAGCAAAGGTCCTGTTCTCCCACTTCTACCTCAGCTCCCCTTGGGCCCCCTATTATGATGATCTTGATAACAACTCACTCTTTCAGCTCTTTAGGATGATGCAAAATAATCATTTTCTTGAAGATAGTAACTGAATCTTTTCAAAGGATTATTCCTAGATCCTAGCCTAATATTTTTTATTTTGCAAATAAAACATTGAAATTGTGTTAGATCATGATGAGATAACAGCTGTAGAAGAGATTATATGGAGGAATTTCTCAATATCATTCCTAACCACTCTGTAGGAACCTAGTGCTTCTTGCTTGTACTGCAATTGCAGTATAGCCAAGAAGGCCATGCATCCTGCATGCTATAAAAATACTTTGTTTTATTTTCCTAGAGCCATGGGCATGTTATAGGTGCAGAATTACAGTAATTAATTAATTTAAACAAGGGACCAGTCTCCTTCTCCTTCTTGGTTTCTTTCCAATGCTGTGCATGAAAACCTAACATTATAAATGGAAAAATAAAACCTTCCATTGGTTAGAGCATGGTGCTAATGAGGCCAAGGTTGAAGCTTCAATCCCCAAATGGTTCAATTAACTTTGCACAGAAAACTGCTCTACAACTACAGACTGTCTGCACTCCTAACCCTACCAATATTCTCACAAATGTGTGCCATCATTCACAAGGGGGAACTGGGTGAGAGAGTTTAGATGGTTCTAAATGCCTTGCACATAGTAGGTATTTAAGAAATATTTGCTCAATGAATAAATGGTTTGGGCCAACCCACCATCATTAAAGAATAATGCCAAATACATACCTTCTAACAGTTGAATGTTCTTCCTGTAAAAGATGCATAGATAATATAAAAATACATATAGTTTCATGTTTAATATATTTTACATTTGTGATATATATATATAATATATAAAATAGACACATTGATGTGGTTTGTTAACACTACCTTTTTCCTAATTTAGTCTTTTTATCTCACTCTCCCATCTTTTGCCATTCTGAAAAATTCTTCCAGTAGATCTTTAGGCCCAGTAGAATTCCAGATATCTCATTAAAGATTATTGAAAATTCACCTGCAGCTTATTCACAACTTGAAAGAAGCGTTTCTATTCTGAATGGTACAATTGAATTGAAATATCCAGAGTCTACCCAAAGCCTGAACTTTCTATGATGATTCAGTAAATTTTTTACAATAGCCATGCAAATTAAGTTACTCAACCACGGGTCTAAAAATAATGAGATTACAAAAAAGTAAGTCTTTTTTTTATTAAATAAAATGTGTTGGACTCAAAGTATTGGCACTGAAATAAAACTATATTTTTAGGTGCTCAATGTGATGCCAGGCTCTCTGTTGACTCTCAGGAGATTTTGATTCATTCATCAATAAATATAAAAGTGTATTTCTAAACCTATGTCTATATGTTTCATGTATATAATTTCTATACAAGACTGTTTTATAAAGTAATATAGAACAAGGTCAGTATTCAGCTCTAATCTTCCCACTTCCTTTCCCATTTCTCCTCTGCACCCCCAAGAAATTAATATAAACTCTGTTAACTAAACCAGAGGGAGTATTTACCCAGAATCACGAGCCACAATCTCTGAAGGATATCATATTCCAAATACTATACTATTATTGTCAGTGCCAACTTCATAGACGTGCATTCATTCACCTGCTAAACATTTCCCTTCTGTGAACGTGCGGTTCTTGAGGTGGGAAGGGATATCTGCAGGAGGTAGACATTCCGTCTGGATCCCAGGAACATGTCTGCCACATCTGTAATGTTCTCAGTGGGATTACACTTCCATGTTTGTGTTTTGACTGAGCACTAGGACTGGCTAGAGGAATGAGATGCAGATGATGGCACTTAGCACTTTAAAGTCCTGAGGCTGGAATATCTTTTCTTTTTCTTAAACTAGGGTTTCTGTAGAAAATGATGGCTTAATTTTTTTTAAAGGAACACATAGCAACATGGCATCGTGGAGATAGCCTATGTAAATCTAAAGCAAAAGAAGGGAGAATGTGAGTTGCTGATGAAGCCTGCAGTACATTCAATCAATCAAAGAGGGCTGGCTGGAAGGTTGCCAGTCACATCAGTTGTCACTCTAAAAAAGTAACTGCTTTTAAAAAGAAAAAGATAAAGCATTGGTCACTTTTGTTATCAAGGTGAGGGTGAGTGCATTTCTAATGGGACTAGGTGGACCAAAGATTGAGCAGCTGAGATGGCCTTTCTATCTAGTCAATGCCATTGATGAGGTACTTAGGCCCTAACTCCTGTGGGTCAGGCACATGTTCTCCATCTTTCTTTCTGTTTCCTGAGACAGATCTCTTTTCTCCATTTAGTTGTATCCATTAAGAGCAGTGTACAACAGAAGGGGTGTAGTTTGAAATGCTGTTGAGATATAGTGGGTCTGAGTCCTTTAAAAAGATGGGAAATGATCATAATTTGACACTTTAACTGATATCCCACAGGTAGAGAAAGCAGTAAAAACAATGAAATTTGTATGTATAAATATATTCATATGTATGTAAATATATACATATATAGGTGCATATAGCCACACATACGTATACACGTGTGTATTTTTCTTATGTTTATACACATGTGTATGTATTTGTCCAATGAAATAGCATGTCTGATATGGACAAGAATTGCGATTTCATTGTTAAAGGGAATTACAAGTGAAAAACTTCCCCTACAAATATGTATGTTGTTACTTTCTCTGCAACATATAACCTTAGAGATTTGCCTGAAGCACTAAGAGGTTAAATGTCTTGTCCAGAGTCAAAGATGGAACTTAAACTAAGATCTTCCCAACTCTAGGGTCAGTTTTTCATCCACTATGTTGTACTACACCTCTTACCTTTCTTCCCCACCCCCATTTGCTTCGCTCTGTCTCTGTCTCTCTGTCTCTGTGTCTCTCTCTGCCTTTCTCTGTCTCTGTCTCTGTCTCTGTCTCTGTCTCTCTCTGTCTCTCTCTGTCTCTCTCTCTCTCTCTTTCTCTCTCTCTCCCCCCTGTGTGTGTATGTGTCTCTCTCCCCTTCCCCCATAAGATATATCTGTATCTTCACTAATATCCTGTATAGACGTCTCATTGTGACATAGAAGCAATCCTCAGTTCTTTAAAGGTAGTCAGTCTAGCAGAATGCAAGCCCTGGAAAGACCTATCCAGTTGGAGTCAAGTTGGAAAGGTCTTGATTGGGGCCCCAAAAATTCATGAAACTATTAACTAAGGCTTAGAGGGGTTGTACTTTGTACTGGTTGAAGAAACATCACATAAGATGAAATACTGTTTTCTTCATTAAGCATATGTATGCATGAGCTTTGTTATCTAAATACATTTCAGAGATGAGGAAAATGAGGCCCATGAGGTTATAGGTTAAGTGGTCAGAGTTGAGACTTAAAACTAAATCTGATTATAAAGCCAATGTTCTTTCTTCTCTATACCACACCAAGTTTTTCTCTCCTAAAATAAAAACATGTCTACCTAGGAGTGAAAATAAGCTCATCCTTCTCATGGACCTCGGCCAGAATGGAATCATAAAATCAAAATGTTAGATCTAGAAAGGACAAGAGGAACCCAGCCTTCTGCAGTGTTCAAAACTTTTTCATCTGTAAAATGGGAATAAAAATGTCATTCATTCAATAAGCCTTGAAGTATTCATATTAAAGGTGCTATTTAACTGACAGGTTAAATTACATATTAAACTAGAATCAGCGTCTGAAATATTCACATGTTATGCAGTAGCCACCCATCAAAATAGAATCACACACCAGGTATGAGTCAATGCCATCACTAAACAGTGTTCATTATAAATCCCTACATGACACTGTGCTATAATAATAAACATAGGTGCATTATAAACACATATATGATACTGGCACCAAAATACAATGAAATAGGTTTAGGGACATAATAAAGCTAGGCAATTCAAAACTACATGTGGCCTGGAAGACAAACAGATGGGGGCAAGAGCTAATGACAAGAGTGTCAGTCTTAACTGAATTTCCTGGCTTTTGTTAAGACAATGTCACTGTCAACCTTTTAAGAATTTTTAAATGATTGCATTTAAATTTTCAAGGTTCAAAAAGAAAATTTAAATTTACAAGTCTCAATTAAATTGACAGAAGGGAAGAGTTAAGCTTTTAACTGGTGATGCTGATCATGGCTGGCTCTGGTATTAGATCGATCGCTAGATAATGAAAATATATATAGGTATATATGTGTGTGTGTGTACATATGTGTGTGTGTGTGTGTAACACATACATTTGAATAGGTGAAAACCACAATGTGTTCCCTCTGCTATCCCAATAGTAGCCATGCTTTCTCCCCAACTGACCAGAGTCTAACACTTGATCAGAGATTAGTCATATCATTTCATATGATTTTTTCCAACTTGTAACTCAAAATAAGGGTGAAGTTGTTACATATAAAGAGTTATCATTAACAGTTGATACCCCCACTACACAAACACACACATGCACACAGAGATTCACACTTTGTTTAGAAATGATATTCTTTCCTATTCCATTTTGGAACAGATTCCATTCCCCCTACAACAACTCAGATCTGCCCCTCATAGTCCCAAACAATTCAAGTCCCAGAAGTGGTTGGAGGTGGGAACACAGGAAACAGAGCTGCTCAGTGCCATGTGCCAATCACTGTGCACCTGCTAATGAGGCTGACATGTTTGGACGAAGCGACCCAATTTGCATTTGTCACAAGAGTGAGACATTAGCAGTGTGAATATTGAGAGGGACAGATGTGTCCCAGCAGGGCTGCCACCTCAGACAGCCTGCTGTGCTATCAACACCAGAGAGGCTGCCAGCCTGAGGGATGCCACCTAGCCTCAGAGGAGCTGGGTGATGCTGCCAGACTCAGAAGAAGAATAGAGGGACATATGTCCTTCAAGAAGGCTCTGCCTAATGGACTTGCTATGTAATTGACCAATCCTCACATTGTGTATTGAAATCACCCATGTGCTCTCAGGCCTTTTTAAGAGGATTCTCTTTTTCCCTCTTCTCTCTTCAATTTTCTTGAAATGCCATCATAGTGCTTTTACTAGACTTCTCTCTTTTCAATGTTGCAAAGTAGTACATCCCACATAGTACCACATGCCGCTTTTTAACCTTCATTTGCTCCAGAATCTCTAAAAAAACTACTCTGCCCTGTCCAAAATAACATGTAATTCTCCAATCTATGGAAATCGCACTGCTATGGAACCCATTTTTCCCCTCAGATTTATTTTAATTATGAGACATAATTTTTTACACTATCCTGAATCACAATGATGACCTGGTGAAATATGTCATATACCTTTGTTGTCCCAATGAAGGTTCTAAATAAATTATTTATGTGGGTTTCAGAATTTTGTTTTGGTTTAAATAGAGAAATGGTCACGTTACCCTCAAGCTTTATACAGAAGTCATTTAATATAGTGGGAACCACACTGTAGTTGGAGTCTAGCATATATTTGGCTTATTTGTAGGTTTCATTCTGTCCAAACGTGAGACTTTGAGGGAGGGAGTGAAAATCTTTCCAGGAATACTTATTGATAATTCTTCTGTCTTCTCTAACTTAGCCTTAGGTGTAGTTTGAGACCTGGCTCTGCAACTTAATATTAGCTAAGTCATTTAACCAGAATAACGATCCTAACATTCCCTTCCTCAGGGCTGTTGTGAGGCTCAAATGAAAAAAAATGCATGTAAAATGTAGAGCATTTTAATTTATTGGAATGTAAGCTACTTGAAGACAAGTTACTACATCATTTCATAATTGTATCATCAGAACTTAGCAAGCTAAGTAGAATATAGCAAGCAACTAATAATTACTTGATGAATGACTGATTTTGTAACCAAGAAGTACCATAGGAATATCAGCTAGTATTAAAAACATACAAAAGCAACAGGTGATTAACAATCAATGCTGGGAGTAGCTATTATTTATTATATAATTTGTGCTGGCAACTATAGTTATGTCATTTCTCAATGCTATGCACACTAACAAGTTGGGGAAAATTCAGAACTGAGATCTCAGGGTTTTAATTGCATTTCTAGCAATAAACAAACATCCATAAGAAAATATCAGAACTTTTCCTTCTTATTTTTTCAGTGACAATTCCCTTAAGCACAATCAAGCCAACAAATGGCTCTTTCTAGGTTGGTTTGAATTATTGGTAAACATTCATGATTTGTGATGGAGAAAATAATTTCTGTTTGCTACCCATGTAAAAAAAAAGCAAACAAAGACTAAATAATGATGAATGAAACTTAATTAAAATTCCAGAAATATATAATGCATAAAAATAAGTCAAATATATTTATATATTAAATATTCTTTGATCAATTATTTTGCTTTAAAAAAAGAAACATATTCTGTGGTCTTGGGTTCAAACTCAAGTTCTGTCTCTTGCTAACCATGTGATCTTGGTCAAATCACTTCATCATGAACTTAGGTTTCCTCATTTTTAAAATAAGGGTATTGCGTTAGAATTGTAGGAATCAGAGCTGGAAAGAGCCAGAGGGAGCATACTAGATACTAGTATTTGCATTATTTTCATAATGCTAGGCACATACTAGGTGATACCTTTGACTTCTTCCAGATCATGATCTGTGATCTTTATGATCTCACTAGTGTGGACATTCCCTTCACCAGTATAAGATCACAAGCCATCTCATCCTGTGTCATTTTTTTTTGTCTGTACCCTTCCATAAATCCTCCATAAGTGCTCTACCCAACGCCCTGAAGGCATTCTTGCTAGTCTATAAATACTCTGTGACTATCTGCACCCTACTCAGACCTTCCAACTTTTATCGATACCTTTAAAATCCTTGCTATAAAATCCCTGACAACTAAATAAAAATTAATCAAAACATCAACATACCTAAATAAATTTTGAAAGAATTGATCTGGATTTTTTCTGTGCCCCCTGCATCCAAAACAAGTGCTCTTTCCCTCGAAATGGTTCAATTTGTTCTCTGTTAGAAGAAATATTCTCTCTGACTTTCATTTCTTAAGACACTACAACCCCCTGACTTCTGGAGCTAAGGTCAAGAAAATAAAACCTTTCTCTTTCAGTCTTTTCTACTGACCTTTTCTTGTTAGCTTAACCCACCCAAACAATTCTGCAAGCCGCATTCTGTTGTTTTCTCCTGAACCCTGTGATCTCATAGATAGAAAAGTCTCTCTTGGTAGGGGGATATTCCAAAATGAGAGGATTAAAAGGACACTGATTGCTTTCATTCGGATTTTTCAGATGAGCTTTTGAAGCAAAGAGAAGTCTGGAGTTTTGGTAGAAAATGGAAAAGAGGACACCTTGGAAGCAGAAGGAAGAAAAGAAAGAGGGCAGGTTACAGGACAGGAATGATAAGTGATAGAATTGAAGAGAGACAGTGAAGTAGAGGGTAAGGCAAAAAATGAATCCAGAGACAAGGAAGAGATAATCTCTGAGAGTCTATAAATCTCTCAGGAGCAGGTTAATGCAATTACATCATTTTATGAGGGCTGCATCAGAAACTCCCTGGAGAGCTTTAAGAAAATAGATAATCATCTATCTTGACTTAATTAAGACTTTTACCTTTTTGAAGGTAGGGCCATAAGGAATACAATAGCCTCCCCCACCAGCTAAATGAAGAAGCCCTAAAGCCAACCCTTGAGTCATCCTGTTAGATAAAGACCGGGTCCAAAGTCCCCTTTCCATCCTAAAGCTGCCACTAGATGGAGAATTTGAATATCAGCTAAACTCCAGTCCCACAGGAATCTTCACTCTACCCACTAGCATGAATTAGCCACAGTCCTCAGGCTCAGGCTCCTGCCCACTTCTGCTGTGCCTGATACTGCTAGACCCAGATAAGAACCCTACAAAGCATCCACTAGACAGTAATGATTTAAAGAAAGAATCTGCCCAATACCACCTTGGGGGTTAATGGGTATATTTTGTGAATACCCCCCCAAATAAAACTGTCTTACTTTCCTGTTTTGTTGTGAGTTCCATATTTCCTTCTACCAATCCCTGGGGATCCCATTCTTCCTAAATCAGGGTTGAGACAAGGAGACTGGATGGATTACATGATCTCAGAAAAGTTGCTTCCAATTCAATTTAATTCAATTCAACAAACATTTTATTATATATCTACTGTGTGTGAAAGCACTGTGTTAGAAGCTCTGGATAAAAAGACAAAGAAACAGAGCCTGTCCTCAAAGAGCTTACATTCTTTTTATAGCTATTCTGTGACATTGTACCTAAGAATTGGACTCTACTTTTAAAACCTCATTGTGAAAATCTAAATATACTAAAAAGGTAAATTAAGTAAATATTATTTCCTTTGCAATGAGATTCTTAGCTTTACAAAAGTATTCACCATAGAATTCTCGTTGGCTTGATGCATTCAAAATATAATTCAATTTACAGAAGTTCAACTCATAACAGCTTTTCAGGAACCCATCTATCAAGTAAAATGTATACTTGTTTGTGTTAATTACTTATAATGATGTTCAAGCTTAAAGCTGAGGGATTTATATTTAATCTCATGTTAAATTCACACAAAGTTTAAAGGGAGGTCTAATTTAATGCTAAGAAAGAGACAGTAGGCAAATGTTCCTGTAAAATTAATTATTTTGTAAATATGGAAAATCATAGAGGTTCCTTCTATTGCTTTCCTGTTATGATTTTCAGTCTTTTAGAATACTTTTCTTCTTTCCTGTCCTCCATGAAGTCCCCTCTGATCCTCCCCCCCGCCCCGGTCAGCTGAAGGTACTCTCACCTTTCTCAAATTTTTCTACAATCTGGATCTCCCTTTTTTCCCCATCACATACTCTCTCATATTTATGAATATACCTACTTTAAAGCCAGTATAAGTTAAGTATCTTAAGGAAATCTATTGTCATTTAAAAGTAAAAAACATTTGCATCCCCAAAACTTGGTGTGATCTTTGCACATAGTAAGCTTTTACTAAATGATAAGTGGATCAAAATTAATTGCATTGCATTGTATCTAGTTAGGGAGGCATGGAATTTCAAATGATATTTCTATTCCTTTATCAACCTTTCCTGATAATACTTGGAGAAAACCTCAAACTCAAAGAGTTACAAATAAGTCACAAAGTTATTATATTTCTCATGTTACATTGTTTTGCCAAAGTTCCAAATAGCTATACGTATGGAAGAAAAAACTAGTTAAGCTACTTGGAAGAAATGTCTCTATGGTTGTGGCTTAATGAATTTGACCCATGTAGAATGTATTTAAGATGCTTTTAGATGGAGTTTTTACCATGGAATCACACAGATGATTACACAATTTCCTTCTAAATTTTTGTTCTCATAAAAATAAACTGAGTGTACAGTGTTTCTTTAAAAATGTATCATATGTACTAATAATATACAGGACACATATGCAGAAATATAGTACTAAGTCTAGCCTAGCCTTAGTCCCTAGCCGCTAGGGAGCTGACTTAAAATTTCATTGATATAGGGAACTCCTAGTTAAAGAAATTCCATATACAAATACAGGTAGACACTTTCTCTGAAACTTATGTTCTTAGAGTGATTAAGTGACTTGATCAGGGTGATATAGCCAGTATATATCAGAGCTGTGACTTGAATCCAGATCTTTCTGAGTTCAAGGCCAGTTCTCTTTCAATTGCACCACGCTGTAACCTTTCATATTTAATGGAGCTCATTCTTTTTTTCTTTTCTTTTCTTTTCTTTTCTTTTTCTTTTTTTTTTTTGGAGTCATTTGTGGGTTAGGTGACTTTCCCAGGGTCACACAGTTAGTAAGTGTCTGAGGCTATAATTGAACTCAGGTCCTCCTAACCCCAGAGCCAGTATCTGAGGCTGTAATTGAACTCCAGTCTTCCTAACCCCAGAGCCAGTGTTCTATCCACTTTGGCTCCTAGTTGCCCTAATGGAGCTCATTCTTAGTGATACTATGTAGTTCTCCAAGTGAAATCTGTGGTGTCAGTATAAAGCAGGACTCATCACAATTACCAACTCATGACCAAATGCAGATTTAAACGTCATCATTCTTGACACTTTCTTCTTCCTTACCACCCTATTTTCATTCAATCTTCCAGTCTTATTGATTCTAGCACTCCAATTTCTCACTACACCTCTCTTTGCCTCTCTCCTCCGCGTTTTCATCACCTCTCACTTGGATCATTGTAATAGTGTTCTGCCTGTACTTCCTGCTCTAAGTCAACTCTAACCGAGAGCTAGAACCTTCAGCATCCAGGCCACATGTGGCCCTCTAGGTCCTAAAGTGCAGCCTTTTGATTCAGTCTGATTTGCTCAAATGGTTGCACTTGAGGATCTAGAGGGCCACATGTGGCCTGGATGCCGAAGGTTCCCCACCCCTGTGAGCCTCATCCATTCTTCACACAGCTGGCAAAGCCATTCTTTTAATGAACATGAGGCCCCTTCTCATAAATCTTCATTGTCTTTCTCTTGTCTACTAGATAAGATACCAACATATTAGCCTGGCCTTCCATAATGTAAATCTGACCTTTCTTTCCACTCTCATTTTCATGCTCCTCCTCTTCAATTCAATAAACATTAAGTTCCTATTATCCGTAAGGCACAATGCCAGGCAATCAGTATATAATGATAAAAATTAAATATTCCTTGCCTTCAAGGAGTTTCCATTCTATTTGAGTTGGGGTGGGGTTGGGAAGGTCAGTGAGGGGATTTTTCAGGTACCGTGTTCCCATCCCACAGCACTTCTCAATGTTTCTCTACTTAATCACACTTCCTGCCCTAGTGTCTGTTGACCATAATGCCTCCAGCGAGTTCTTGCCCCACCCTTTCTACCCCCAGTTCATATCCCTCTCCTCCTTTAGGTCTCAGCTTTGCTGCCCCCTCCTTCATGAAATTCCCTGATACCTCTAGCTAGGAGTGAATCTTCTCTCCTTTAACCTCTCAGAACGTGCTGATATGTCCTAGGAATGTAACCACTTTCTAACATCAGTTATGGTTAGACACGGATTACTTCTTCCTTCTACAGGATTATAAATTCCTTGAAAAGAGGGACTGTGTCATTTTCACTAGGAATAGCACAGTGCCTTGCATGGAGTAGGTATTTAATAGATATTTGTCTTGTGATTTCATTGGGATAGGGAGCTCCTTGTTAGGTAACTTTAAGTACCAGTGCAAATTAGCACCTGGGCTACCATTTATAGTCTTTTGGCATTACCTAGGGCATTAAAAGGCTAAGTCACTGGTACAGGGCCACACACTGGTAGGTATCAGAAGCAAGACTTGAATCCAAGGCTTCCTGACTCAGCGGTTAGCTCCACACTGCCTGTGGTTCAAGTTCAAGTTCAGTTATATCTAATTTAAATAATTAGAAGCCTAATTAGAAGTCAGGAATTGTTAAAGCAAATGAAAAAGATGGGAAATCTTCCTTAATAATATACAAGATAGCATAGAAAAATGAGGATGCCATTAAAGACAAAGAGATATGTCCGAGATACGTCAGCACCAATTGGCACGCATTGAGATGTTGACATAATAAGGTTCAGCAGTCTTAAATAATAATCAGGTCAGGGAAAGCTGTGAACACTCAATGACTCTTGAACCTCTGCAAGCTCCTTAGCAAACCACTTCCTCACCCACTGGAAAACCATGTCACCTGGAACCCTCCTAATCAGTACATGCTTCTTCTATGTTCCTATCTTAGAAACCGTGTCCTCTCCCGTACTAGTATGGGGCAGTTGTTGTTGCTGTTCAGTCATTTTTCAGTTGTGTCTGACTCTTTATGACCCCACTTGGGGTTTTCTTGGCAAAGATACTAGAGTGGTTTGACATTTTCTTCTCCAGTTAATTTTACAGATGAGGAAACTGAGGTAAACAGGGTCAAGTGACTTGCCCAGGGTCATGTGGTTAATAAGTGTCTGAGGCTAGATTTGAACTCAGGAAGATGTCTTCCTGACTCCAGGCCTGGCACTCTATTCACTATGCCTCATAGCTAGGCTTATGACCTGGCAAATTTATATGACCTGAAACTTTTTTTGGTGGGGGAAGGGGTTTTACCTACTATATTCTTGGTACATCTTTCCACCGTTCCTGCTACTCTGTGGGCATACTCCACCTTGTGTCCAAGTTTGTTTGTAGGAAAACATGCTATTAGGTAAAACAATATTGTAGGGGATGGTGAAAATGGTGTGGTTTTTTTTTAAATAAGTCTCAATAAATCATTTTTAAAAAGGGAATAAAGAAATCTTCAAACTATAGGCTAGTGAATTTAATTTCAATTCTTGGAAAAATTCTAGAATGTACTATTAAGGTTTATATAGCATTTTATGTATTATTATCTCATTTGATTTGAGCCTCAAAATAACCTTGTGAAATAGGTGCTGTTATTATCCCCATTTTACAGATAAGGAAAATAAATCTAAGAAAGGTTAAGTGATTTGCCTTTCTAGCAAGTCTTCCTTATTCCAAGTTTGATTCCATCTCTACTACACCACCTAAATGCCTTTAGATGAAGAAATCTGTTCACTAGGGAGGGTGGATGACTTGCTAAAGTCTTGATTCTGCAACCAATATTCTTTCCACCATTTCACTCTGCCTCCACAGTAGTTATAAAAGGTTCACTGGTCTAACAATGTTCCAGTGCCATTTGTTTTTAATGTATTTTAATGTATTTAATGTAATTTAATGTATTAAATGTAATTAATTTTTTATGAAATTATATTATTTAAGCAACTTTGTACAGGTATGCCTTTACTCTGGACTGATTCCCTAGCAAAGAGCATGATTGGGAATTCTATAACGTCCAACCTCATAGTCCAGGCAGTATTTTCGAGATTTAGTTAACCTATGGTTTGAGAATGCAAAAGGAGGTTAGATTTTCTATTCATCTCCTTCTTCTAAATTTTATTTTTATTTTCAGTTACAAATTCTGTCCCTCTCTCTAACCCCTACTCAAACCACTGAGATAATAAGAGATGTGATATCCATTTTATATGTGAAGTCACGCAAAACATATTTCTGCATTAGCCATGTTCAAGGGCAAGGGTGGGGGGGGCAATAAAAATAAAGATAGGAAAAAAACATGCTTCAGTCTGTATTCTGAGTTCATCAGTTCTCTATCTAAAGTTGGATAGCATTTTTCATATACAAGTCCTTTAATTATATTAAGCAGAGTTATTAAGTCTTTTACTGCTATTTATTTTTACAGCATTGCTGTTACTACATACATAGTTCTCCTGGTTCTGATCACTTCATTTTGCATCAGTTCATATGTCTTCCCAGCTTTTTTCTGAAATTATCCTCTTCATTATTTCTCACATTCTACCATATTCATGTACCATAATTCATGCAGCCATTCCCCAAATGATGGGTATCACCTCCATTTCCAATTCTTTGCCACACAAAAATAACTGCTATAAATATCTTTGTACATATGGGTCCTTTTCCTTTTTTTAATATCCTTTTTCCTTTAATTTTATCTCCTAGACATGTCAATAATTATTTATTTACCTTTTATTCTCTTGGATTTTCATCTGCATGGCATGTGGGTGGAGTAGTTTTGAAGGAGGGAGGGAAAAGTCTTATTTGTGGTCATTGTGAATGTATGCATTTACTACATATATAATCTTATGCTCTTGGTTGCAAAGGGGACTTCAAAAGGCACTCAATCTCACCCATTCTCTCAGCGCCAGCAAAATCCTTTCTACAATACCCCTGACAAATAGCTTCCCATCTTCTGCTCAGAGATCTTTAGTAATAGGAGACAGCTCATTCCATTTTGAGATGGTTTATTTTTAGAAAATTCTTCCTTAAATTTTGTTTTAAAAATCCCTGTCACTTTTACCCACTGATGCATTTTTTATTTAAAATGACGTCCTATATGTGTTCATACAATTTGTTTTTAGGCATGAAATATTTTGGATGCAGTTTAAGACACATTTAGCAGTAGGATGAAGTACCAATAATGCTTACTGGATTTTTTTTTAATTTTTTAAGCCTTGGTCCTTAGGTCTTCAATCTCCCTTTAAAAATTCCTGAAAAGTGGATACCCTGATTTTTTTTTTAACTTGGAATATGACTTTAGTAATCAATAGTAAAATTAAATGCTTTATTTAAAGACATCAACCAAATGAGAAATATTTTTCCTCTTAGGCGTTGCATTGCTTATGATTGTTCCACTGAGAGCTGACGGTCTACGTGGAGAATGTATTCAGTCTAAGAAATGTATCCATTAGGGCTAAGGGAATTTATTTTCCCACTTTAGAATCCTCTCAGACATTTATACAGCCTAAGCTTTCAACTAAACTTGTGTTCATTGGGGTTCAATTCCATTTATACTTGGTAATTTTCTAGTCTCTAAAAAACAGGGCTTGTTAAACAGGTATAAAACATCTGATAGATTTTTATAAATTGTTTTGTTAGTTGAATGAATTGGAAGCATATGGAATAAAGGTCCCCAATAAAGGATCAAATCAAATTAATAATCACAACGAATGGGTTAAAAAGAACGGAAATGTGCTTGGAAAAAAATAGGTTTTAGAATGGTATGTGCACAAACTATAAATGGTTGAAAACTAGTTAAAGATATCTGCCAAAATTTACACTTGCCCCACCCTAGGTGCCAGTTAATTTTTCAGGACCATGTAGTGCTAGATAATGTTTCCTTTTGTTGGATTAAAAAAAAACCACCTTTTTTAATATAGGCATTTTTAAAGAATTAGTAACCTGCCCGTGGAATCTTTCAGAACAATTTCTCACTCTTTTTTTTTTTAAATTGGGGGAGAGGGAGGGATTAAACCCAAAGGATAATTTCCAGGTTATGTCAATTGGAAATAACTCACTGTGCACACTATTGATTCCACTTGGTGCCTTGATATTTTTAGTACTTAAAAAATTCTTATTACAGATGAGCAACACAAAGATTTTGACAAAAATAGTCCCCCAGCCTAGGCTGAGTTTTGAGGGTGCTGTAGGTAGCCTCAGCTGACATTACATTTGTATTTAAGAATAGAATAGAACACAGGGGGTGCGAGAGACCTTTTGCCTTTCCTTGAGCCAGAGACGCTTGCCTGCATTTTTTTTTTCTCCTAACTCCGTGAGTAGGTAGGATGTGGTGAATGAAGAAAATCTAAGGCTCTTGTTCACTACCCTGTGTTTTTGGAGAGTGTATATACTTCAACCGCTTCAGAATTTGTCGAGCAGAACAAAAGGGGGATTTAAAATTATTCACCTGGATTTAAGTCAAATAGACTGGTGTTTGACCTTTATTTTCAAACACAAATGGGCAACTTTTAAATAAGCTCTTAAAGGCTTGATTTTTTTTTTTGCATATGCTAATAGCTTCTCTGCTTTGCCCACTTCATTTTAAAGGGTTTCTTGGATCCCTGTGCAGTAGAGAGCTAAAAAAGGTAAAAAAAAAAGGATGGCAAATCAATTTCTCATCCCACAGATCCCCAGAATCTTGGCCTTCTTTTTCCCTCCCAACCATCCTGTAAACATACATATACACATACACATACACATACACATATACATGTAAACATGCATATACATATACATATACACATACACATACACACATGCATATGCATATGCATACACATGTACACACGTACACAATGCACATATATGCATATATGTATGTGTGTGCATACATCTCTTTATATAGTCCTCTATTATTAATGTGTACATATGTAAGTATATACATATGTGTGTGAATATATAATATATATAAACATATGTAACTGGTGTCATACCATTCCTAAACTTTGGATGTCTCACTTTATCTCTATTCTCTGTTTTTATCTCTGTTACCTTCAAAACTCAGCTCAAGTACCATATACCCTATGAAGTCTTTTCTGATCCCCACCACACCCAGTGCCTTGCCCACCCCAGCCCGCAATTACCTTCTATTTCTTTTTGTATATATTTCCCTTCCCCTCCCCCATACAATGTAATCTCCTTGGGGACAGGGATTGTTTCATTTTTGTTTTTCTATCCCCAATACCTATTACAGTGCCTTTCACATAGTAGGTGCTAAATAAATTTTTGTTAAGCAGTTGATTGATTTTAGATATTTGACAATAGAAGGGGAACAGTTTTGTTAAGGTGAAAAAAAAACATGCCATCATAAGGATAATTGAAAGTAGAGGGAAAAAAAAACCTGTTCCTTCCCTTGTCTTTACCATATACCCCCTAAAATGTAATTAACCTAGTTTAAATTTAAATGTCTCCAAAACAAAGTGCAGTAATTAGGTACTAAGCAAAGTAGGTACCACAACTTAATAGATATAGCATTCAGGACACTTAAGCCCAGCGAGGCAACCTCTAAGCCCAGTGCCTGAAGGAAAACTGACTGCAGACAAACTAAATTGTAATTAAATTTTGAAAGAAGACACAGAGTTCAAGTATTCCACTCCTTTGCATTATCACAAAATATTAGAGTCTAGTAAGAATGTGAGAGCCTGGGATTTGTTGATCCTATTTCAAGGCTGGTTTACTCTGATACTTGGCTCTTAATTGCATGGCTTTATCCTTTTAATTGGCTAAGTAACTTCTTCAGTTTTGGTATGTACACCCAGGTATATTTTATATACTACCTATTTCATATTCACTTAGCCACAATCTATTATTTCATTATGAGTCAATCCTTCCAGCCCCTGAATTAATTACTTTGCCCTTCTCCAGACTCCTTCTACTACCCTAGGTCTTTTCCATAATAAGGAACCCCAAACCAAATGCAAAGGTTCAGGATGCCCTTCCTCATGGAAATGAATTTCAAAATGAAGACAGCTCCTTAGCTACTTGACATATGAACTTCTTGCCTTTTTAATATTTCAGTAAACTTATCATTACTGGAAAGTGCCACCCAAAAATCAGATTTTTCACAGTAGTTAGAATTGTATGTTTAATCATTTGAACACCTCAGTGACAAACTCAGGATATCTGATTTTTACAGTTATTTAATATTTAAGTATAGTTAATTCTCAATGCACAAGCCCACAACTCCAATAAGCCTCAGAATAAATTCAGCTGTCTCACCTACTTCTTATCCAAAATTTGAGAACAGACACCTGCACAAAGCCTCATATTACTAAGATTTCATTATATTCCACAATAATAATAATAATGCTTCCCCTTCACATTATACATTTCTTCCAAGTGCTTTATAAGCATGAACCCATTAATCCTTACAAATGCCCCTTTTAACAAAGTATAATATTACCAACACACTATGAAGAATTATAATAAATAATTAACAGTAAACCATTCTGTCAAAATAAGTAGAAAAGGACATTTTGCAATGCAGGACTCTTGATTTTTATTGTTTGTTCATACATTCACTAATTTGCAAAATTCTATAATCCACAATGGGTCTCCCTGTCATTAGTGCTAATTAGTGAGCTTCTACTGTACTAATAAATCAACGTTACATGAACACACAGCATAGAGATGGGAGTTATAATATATTCCTGCATGTAATTTAAAAAAAAATAGATGGAGTTTTACTAAAGCAGCAGTGATTTTCACTTACTAGATTTTAACGTAAAATTTGCCATATGACTAGATTATTTTTTTCAGATTGAACACAAGCCTTTTTAATCAAGTATAATCATTCAAACTCAGACACTCATTCACTTATTCAATCAATGAATTAATACTCAGTGAGCCGTACTATATGCCAGATACTGTGACCTGAGGCTTTTTAGCCTGTGTGACATATTTGGTCATTTGGGTGCTTACTGAGCTGGTGGTAAGGACAGCAGTTGACCATATCTTAGTGCCATCTGGAGGCTCAAAGTTTTAACTCCTCTCCCTGCCTGTGAATATCCTATTCTCCTTTGAAGCTAAATAAGAGTTTATCTAGCCCAATATTTCCCAAACTTACTAAGAAGGAAATATTTTGATGGTGGAAATACATTGACAAAACCTTTAAACACTGGTACTGGGATCCTGGAAACACTGAAAGTGCCAGGACAAAGTAGGGGAGAGGTGTACCCTAGCCAAATAAGTATATAGAAACATAAAACTGGAAAAGATTTTGAGCCTACTTGTCTTGACTCCATCATTTTATAAATGGGGATACTGAGAACCACAGAAGTTATGTGCCCTGGCTGAGTTCACATACGACTAGCCAATTAATGGCAGAGCTGTGACTAAAGCCAGGGCCCCAACTCTCAGTCAATCCAGTGTTCTTTCCCTTAACATCATCTTCCTTGCCCACACTGGATATAAGAAAGAATCTTATATAAACAGCTTGGTCAATTAATGTGAAAAATGAATCCCATGAAAGTGGTTGCATTATTCAAATCTGCACTGCATATTTCCATTGGGTTGGGACCAGTTACCAAGTTTTACATAAATGTATTTTCTGATAGTGCGAATTGGAATACATGCCACCATTTCATGGAATTCATTATTCACACTAATCAGAACCTCTTTGTAAAGGTCTCAATAAGTAACTTTTTCCCTTGATCTAAAACAAAGAAAAACAAATTCAGAATCACCCTTGCATTCAGGCCATATCCCTTATTTTGCAACTTTCCTACCCTTTGCTTCTCAATAATCCATGTATCTGCTGTCATTGCTAATCATGCCCTCTCTGTTGCCTCAGCTATAAATCCTTGTGCTTCCTGTGTCTGTGAACATATGCATACTGTTTCCCTGATACAATGGTACAAGTATGCTGTAAAGTAAACAGACTTTATTCCAAATATATACCTCAGCTCCCTTAAGGCATTTATCTTACCTGGTAATCCTTTATTGAAGAGCAAACATTTCTTTCAACCCTAGATCATCATTTAATTACAATAAATGAAATTTTCTTGGCCAGTTGGCATGCTGAAATGTTGTACAGTTACTGACCCACATCTGTACAGCTGTTTCTCAATGACTATACAGTTTACAAACCCAAGTTCTCTGATTGGCCAGTAATGGCCCATTTCCAATCAGTGCAAATGCCTTTTGACTGTATGGTTATTTCTTAATAAATAACATTTAACAGTAGCAATGAAACACCTGGTATATCTCTGCATCTTTTACAAGGGGATGGATAGCAACTAATAGTTCCTAGATCCTAATATTACCAACCATTCACTGTCACATAAACAAACCAGAGGTCAATGAATCTCCTGTTTTCAGAGGCTTTTTAAAAAGGATAGGCAAGTCTTTTTCAGGTATGGTTTCAACACAGTCTTGCCTATAGCAGGGAGGATTGACTCAATGACCTTTGAAGGTCCCTTCCACTTCCATAATTCCATAATTCTGTCAACAGTCCCTTAGAATCATGAAATTGCCCCAAAATATTTCATGATTTTGTAAGTGAATGCATACTTATATACTGCCTATAGCCAGTTATGCACGATATGCATACTCAGTGCATTTAAAATAAGTTTTCCATCCTGGTGGAAGCAGACTGCACATCTTACTAAAAGAAACATTGGCAGGTTTCACTGCTTTGTAATCAAAGATGAAGAAAACTTCTGGTTTCTATTAGGGCTGGATAAAATGGGAAAGGCTTCAAGACCACATTTGGACAAGTACCCCAAAGTTTGGCTGCTTATTCAAACCGTGTGCAAATCTCTTGAGTCTGTAGCACCAGTCTGCGGCGATTACAAGAAGGGTTCCCTTTCAGGGGTTATGGACCTTGACATAACTTTCCATCTGTTGTTATTCCTGTTGGATTATAGGATAAACTTTGAGGTGTCTTGATTGAGTGAGGTGATGACCTCTCCACTGATTTGGGCTGCTAACTTTGAGGAAAGAATGGGGGACTGGTGGCAGCCAAATTTTATTATATTGGAGCAACTTAAATCTTCAACTTTGTGTTGGGATAAAAGATAATATATTTCTCAGAATGAAAGATCTATTTAAGACTGAAAGGAATTTCTGGAGGTGATTTTTGGTCCAAAAAGGTATTGAGTCCTAGTCATGGATTAGAAATGTAAAGAATATGGTTTCCATCTCAAGGCACCATTACTGTACGTTCTGTGTGATGGAATGATACAGTTCAATTTATTTTTACTGATTTTAAATGTCCACTAATTTTATTGTTTAATAGCAATACATATTACTGGGTTCCCTTCTGAATAATATATTAATAAATCCAAAATTATCAAAATGCTATGTGAAACAGAGTTTTAACTCTATCAGGTAAAGGAATATCAAGTTAATGTACATTTCAGTTTTATCAAATACCTATGATATAGCTTTCTCATGAAGTATATATGTCATTTATTGTAGTTCCATGTCTTTATAGAATTTTAAAGGTGACTCAGTTGAGATTTCATACTTCCAATGTCCCTGTATTTCTAACTTTCTTTTTTTAAAATGTCTTTGATTTTTTTATATCACCAAAATTTCTCCCATTATTCATCCCCCTCCTCCTCCCAGAGAGCCATTCCCAATGGCAGATAATATTTTAAAACAAATGATACTTAAAAGAAAAAAGGAAAAGACTTTTAAAAATCAGAAAAACTGATCAATACATTGAAAAAGTCTGAAATATATGTGCAATGTATCACAGATGTGGACCTCCCACCTCTGCAAAGAAATGGGGGCAAGGGCATATTATCCTATCACTTCTTTGGGGCCATGCTTTTTTGTCATTTTGCAACATTCATTTTCAGTCATTTTGTGGTGATTGTGATTGTATGTATTGTTTTCTAGTCTGCTGACTTCACTTTGTATCATTTCAAGTAAGCCATTCCAAGCTTCTCTATATTTATTGTATTTACTAATTACAGCATATAAATGTGTAATATAATGTAATATGTATGTAATATGTAATGGTACATGTTCATGTACACCTATTTCTTTAGCCATTTCCCAGGCTATAATCATTTATTTTGTTTCAAATTCTTTGCTACCATAAAAAGTGCTCTTATAAATATTTTGGTATATTTGGAGTCTTTCTTCTGAAGTACAATTTTTGTTTAGAAAAGGAAAGCAAAATGAAGAATATGAATTAAAAAATAACTTTTATGATTATGCTGCCTTCATCCATTCTTTTTTTATAAAATTCTTGAAGTAATCACATGATTAGACAGCTTCTCAGGTGTAACATAATAAACAACAGAGTAGGGGGAGGGGATTTATAAAAATGGAAGGATAGGTGAGGCAAAATAGAATACTGAATAATCAGCCCTGAATTTTCCCAGGTGATGTGTGTGTATTCCAAGGATTAGTATAGTCTTCACCTGCTCATCCAACAACAACAACAACAAAAATGCAGGCAGCTGGTTATAAAGATTCAGGACATAATTATAATTAGTAATTACTATGTTATTCTAAACAGGAAGTTCATGGGGAAAGATCTTGAAATGTTGAAAGTATTTAGCTCCGAGATTTCTTCATATTTTCAGATGTAAAAAAAGACACTGCTGTGTTTACCCTCTGCAGAATACATCTTACTATTTCATTGAAAAGTAAAAAACTCCCATTGCAGATTTCTTGAAGAACTGAAAAAAAAGGGGGGAGAGGGGAGAGCAGCAAAATGTTTAAAGTAAGAGAATATGTGTTTCTATTTGTATATGTATTTATATTAGGACAGAGAAGCCTGGCTTTCTAAAAGATAAATGTTCTGAATTTCCTAAGTGGATTTTATCAATCGCAACTGTTATATGTACGGTATACTTCACTAGATACAATCTGACATTGATTGTTCCTCCCATCAGGAAATTTGCTGTTGAATTCTTAACGAGTTGGGCCTCTCATTCTGCTGTGGTATTGTCTCTCCACTGGGGCACGTTCAGATGGTGGGTATTGTGTATGGTTAAACTGAACTGGGATGAAGGAGAACAGCCTCCAGTGTTAGATTTAACAAAGAGGCTAGGTGTCATCAGGTTAGTAACATGTGATCTAGAAGCTACAAGAGAGAATTCTGAACTGAGGCCTCCTTGTGGATAACTTTGATGGTTCTTTATAGTAGGGTGCAGGTGGAGAGAAATCTGCCCCAAGCAGAACTCCCTTTTGTCTCTCCTTATTTATCATCATCATCATTACTTTTTTTACTTTGGTTAGCAGATGTTTCTTTAGTGCTCTGACATCCTTTTTAATTTGTACATTTATTAATTTGGCTGATGGAAAGTACAGTATACTTTACCTCCTGAATTCTCTCTAGCCTCTGGAATGGTGTCATGCAAAATAAAGGAACAGGAATGGCCTACCCATCCATCCTACTAAGACATTTTTAACCCACAGCATCTTAAAATGGGATCGTTTGATGACCAATGTAATTTTGGCTTCTCTCCTATCTGACATTCTGAGTAAAAAGAACTGATTGCTCCAGAGTCCATTTACTCCTAGACCCCAGGGGAATTGTTTGGAGTCTAACGTGTATCCTCACAACATCCCATTTATAGCTATGACAAAGAAATAAGCAATTAATCAGACACTCATTCTAACAATACTGACCTGCCAGCATTCAAATGCTTTAATTAAAATCACAGTGCAATATATGCCAACGTTAACTGCATCTCGGTTCTAGCACAGGATAGAAGGATTCTTTTTTCTAACCAGCTCTGACTCCATCACAAAGTGATGATAATGTCACTGGTATAAGACCTTTAATGAGGAGAGAAGAAAGTTTCATGAGATGTGTGTGTGTGTGTGTGTGTCTGTGTTCCTGAACACCTTCAAAAGTAAATTACCCTCCATAAGGTATTAATTTCAGGTTCTTGGCCACAAAAGGATGCCCCAAAAAAAGAGACTTCTCACCTATAGGTGTCTTAATCCTTTCTATAAATTCCTGTCTTCTCAAACCGATAAAGAGGAGCCATGAGGGATTACAAAAACAATCCATTAAACTACCTATGCAACTTTTGAAATAAAAAGTCAATGCAATTCTGAGACATAACATTTAAAATAGCAGTAAGCACAGAGGAAATTCACCTTTTGCCAACAGCATTAATTTTCCCATATCACAGGAACTTTGGGATTTGATCTTCATATTAAGACTCTACTTCCTCCCTCTTATGCATAAGAATAATGTAATTGTACATTATATTCCTACAGTGCCTTCCTTCTGAGATCAGAGCTTTTCACTAATTCCCTCATTTTTATCATAATTTTTAGATTAACATATTCGTCTTAAATGCTTCAATCCTAAAATCGTAAACAAATGAATGACCATTACTTAATTCCACTTCAGTTATCCCTTACTGATTTAAGACAACAAATTTCACTATGGAAATATTTAAAAGTTAATATACCCCATCTAGCCTTTGTTTCCCAAACTCCGAAGGCTCAGAGACCTTTGGGTTTGTTTGTTGGTTTTTTCTTTTCTTTAAAAAGGATTACCATCTCTTATCTTAATGAGCACAATTCTATATTTCATCCTTTTTGCTAATTGTTTTATAAAGTCACTCTTATAGTGGCACAGTAAATAGAGTACTAATCTTGGAATGAGGAATATCCATCCTCCAACACAGAATAGCTATGTGACTATGGATAAGCCATTTAACCTCTTTAAGCTTCAATTTCTTCATAGAAAAACTCTTCAATAAAACAAGGGTTATGTCTACAGCATCCACATCACAGCATTGTTATGAAACGCACATGAGATAATGTATATAAATTCTTTCGCAGTTTTTAAAATGCTATATAAATAATAACTCCTCTTAATATTTTTCTTTAAAATATTTATCATTTGCTCTGTCCCAGTGTGTTTATTATTACATAACCTTAACACTTGTCTTTTCTTTTTTTGGTAGTCCATATACCATTCTCTGATTCTATCACTTAGGAGCTCTGTAAACTTTGGCAAATCACTTGATCTACCTGAGACTCAGTTTCCTTCACTGTCAAGTGAGAGGTATAAAATAGAGAGGTAATCTCTAACATCCCTCCTAGCTCTATAATACTGTGATTCTAATAGCCTATGACCTATATTAAACTGAAGAGTCCTATATTGGGAAAAGTCATACCATTTCCCTAACCTCCCACCCCTGGTAATTCCCTAGTCTTTAATGGTCTCACTCTTCCTTCCACTTCCAGTAACCCAAAGCCTTCAAATTCAACTTTGTTTATATACTCTTCCCTGAGGATATCTGCATGTTTTCAACTTCCTTCTCTTTCTACTTCACTCCTCAGTCCTTTTAAAAGCCCTCTTTTTCAAATGTTGACCCTTTTCAAGCTGTTATCCTTTTTCCCTTTGAAAGATTCTGTTTCTTTCTACCGTGGTTTTCAAGTTGAGAAGATGAAACTTAAAACTTTCCCTTACCTCCCTCCCACATGCTTCTTCCCTTCTGTGTTTATTAAAATTATAACACAGAAATATAATTTCAGAGAAGACCTCTGGGTTCATCATTCCCAGCCCTCCTTCACAGGGAGGAAAATATACTAACTGCCTTTTAATCATATTGGCCTTATTATCATATAAGACAATAAACAGTCTCAACAGAGAAACCATGCATTCAGTTGGCAGTAGCCAAAGGTAATTTATTTACATATAAAAAGGGGAAATAAGAATGTCAGAAGATACTGCCTGTTACATATACTCCTTAGTCTGATTTTCTTCTCACCTCTCCAAATCACTCTTCTTAAATTTGTTTTACAAATTCCTCTTCCCAAAAAGTGTCTATAATGTTTTCTTAAGTTTCTTTTTCATTTTCACTCTCATTCTTTTATGAAAGCAAAACACATATACACACACTAATCCACACAAACACATACAAACACCCACATGCAGGCATACATGCATGTACTCACAGAAACTCTTGCACACACAGAGACACACATGTGCACATACAAAATCCACACAAACACACACATGCACATACTAGCATGCCCACACATTCATGCACTAACAAACACACATGCATACACACATGCCCATACATAGACACACACCTTTATTTTTCTATTTCTCCATTTTGATCACAGTATGTTTCTTCTTATTTGTCTGGAAACCCAGAAATAGATTTTATATAGTTCATTGTACTAGAATTATAGTATAACATTTTTTTTCTTATCTGGTACTTACTAAACATCAGTCATCTTTCCCTCGATGATTCAGAAGGTACTTCAGCGCCTTATAGTGCTTTACAATCATCCTCAGCAACATCACTTCTCATTCTATTAGAGAAGTACCAACTAATAGAGATTTCTGGCTGAGAGGATCAAGACTAAATAAGGTTTTACTGCATTATTCACATATGTTTCATGTGGGCTCCACTCCTTCCCTTGATGATCTGAAAATGCTATTGCCTACACCATTGCTGGTATTTTCCTGTTTGGGCAAAGGATTAGGAGAGAGACAATATATAATGTAATAGATGTCCTTCTGGGGGCCTTGCCTCTCCTCCAATTTTCTCCATTACTAGTTTACATTTTTCCTTTCTTTTATTTCCTTTTCTTCCTCCTCCACAGTGGTTTTGATCTCCAAATCTACCTCACCCTTTCATTTTATTATACTTTATGCTTGACTTCTTATCTAGCCATAATCATTGAATAGGTATTGCCTCAGACAAACTGAGACCTGGGAAATGTCTTAGCTTAAAAAGGCCAAGGTCTCCCACTGTATCCAGGGCCATCTCTAGTCATCCTGATCTGTGTCTTGCCACTGAACCCAGATGGCTCTGGAGGAGAAAGTGAGGCTGGTGACTTTGCATAGTCCTGCCTCACTTAAATCCAATTCACTTGCAAGTCATCACCTTCCTGATGTCATGGTCCTCTTCAAGAATGAAAGAAAAACAACAGCAGCAGCAAAAGCAACAACAACAACTTTGTACTTGCTTTAAGAGCAGCTAGGTGGCACAGTAGATAGAGCAAAGGCCCTAGAGTCAAGAAGAGTCATCCTTCTGAATTCAAATCTGACCTCAGACTAGCTGGGTGACCCTGGGCAAGTCACTTAATCCTATTTGCCTCAGTTTCTTCATCTGTAAAATGAGCCAGAGAAAGAAATGGCAAACCATTCAGTATCTTTACCAAGAAAACCCCAAATGGAGTCACAAAGAGTTGGACATGACTGAAATGACTCAAGAACAACATACTTACTTTGCACTTCTGTCCTAGTTCTTTATTGTAGAAAGGGTGTGTGTGACCAGGAGGAAACTCATCTGGTTTAATAAGGTTAAAGGATAAAGCCTTTGTTCTGACAATGAAGACATTTCCCTAGAGAAGGTATAAGCATTCCTACAGATACCACACTTAGGACTTTATTCCTGCCTCGATAATGTCTCCTTGAGAAGATATGAAAGAATCCACTTGCCCTTTTTGGCCACATTTGAGAATGACTTCTTGAGTCATGGCAGTTAAAAGTGATTGATGGCTAGTCATATGCTTCACCTGGGAGAGCTGAGATAATGAAACCAGAGACACTTATAAAGAAGGGCCTACAGGGACTCTGGACTCAGTTCACTGGCCAATCTGTGGGATCCCTTCAGGGAACCATGACACTATAGGAGAAAGGGAACCACTCAATCACAGAAATGGCAGTCACCATAAACAGTGATAGAACAGCCAAAGGGTACCAGAACAAGCCAAGGAATTCCATCAACAAACCTTCTGAAGAAAAAAGGATTTGTTCTGGACAATATCAAGTTCCCAGACCAAATAGAAGAGTTCTAGAACCAAGAGGTAGGGGTGGGAAGCCACAATGAAGAAAAGCAAACACAGACCTTGGTCTCAATTAATACTGTTAGTTACATGGACTTAAGAAGTCCAGAGGGAAAAGGGGAGGGGTTGATCCAATTGTGAGAAAGTTGAATTAAAACCCCTATGGGGAATCCACCCCCCTTCTATCATGTACAGCTACTTATAGCACTGTCTGCTATAAAGAAAACGAGATGTCTTTTGGAACTTCTTGGGTAGGGCTTCTATGAGTTTGGGTCATGGATTGTCTTTACCTGTAAACTTGTACACTGGATCGTGGGATATCTTTTCCTGGGAAGGAGGTGGAAAGACCATTCTCCAAGTAAGTTAGTGAACTTTATTTCAGAGACTTCCTTTTTCTGACCTAAAGGAATCCAAGACTCACTCAAGGTTCAGTACAGTAGATTGGTCTTTGAAGAATCCTCACTGGAGCAGAAGTAAAATAATTAACATATTATGTTGATCGATTTTGCTTTTGAGTCTGAAAAGCATAGGTGAAAAGGAGAATTGGACTGTTACTTCACTGAGAAGTGGAAAGCCAGCCAGCCTGGAAGAATTTTTAAAATAACGTTGTCCTAATTTTAAACCAGAGTAGAACAGAGATGCTCAGAGAGCGGGACTCAGGCATCAGAGGTGGGGCTGAAAACTCTGCTGAGGATTTTTAGCTGAATTGGATTGATTAATAGGTTTGAGAACCACATTATATATACTGTCATGTTTTCTTCTGTACTAATTTCATTTTGCCTTTAATTTCATGCATTATTTGCAAAATTATTCTTTTTTTTTCCTTTATAACTAAATATCTTTGCTTAGACCCAAGATGGCTTTGGTATGGTGAGAGAAGGAAATGAGATCCTAAAAGATGTCCTAGTTTATGACGGCAGCATTGGAATATGAGAATCCCTGTCCCTGAAGAATGTGGCTTGGGTTTCAAATACTAGGGACCATGCAACAAGAAGACAGGTCTGGGAGCTTTGGGGTATTATAAATTCCTTGTTTTGAGTTGATCTAGATTCCACTCAACTCCCTAGTCTCTAGACTTAACTCAAGGGCTTTGTACATGAAGACTTGACTAATTAATTGTGAGTGCCCCCCCCATCACTATGTGTATGTTGCATATATGTCTGATGTTTACTTATTTGTGTGCATGTTTTATCCTCATAGTAGAATGTAAGATCTTCAAGATCAGGCATTGTTTTGTTTTTGTCTTTGTATTTCCAACACCCAGCCCAGGGCCTGGCACATGCTTATTGGAAGAAATTGCTAAGTATGATCTTGCCACTCTTCGGCAAGAATAGTCTAAATATTCTATAAGTGATACCATACATGCAGAAGACATTTCATTTTCAGATGTACTTTAAAATGGCTACTTGTATACCTGCTTCATAGAATGTTTCAAAGTCCTTTAGAAACTTTATTTAACATTTCCATGTAGCATTTCCCTGAGGTCAACAGGGTTCAGAGGAGAAAACTAAATACAAAGGAATTAATAAAGGTGGAGACTGTCATGCAGAAAATTAATTGAAATACAGAGATGACAACCCCCAAGATCATGGGTCAGGGCCTCTTTAGCCAAAGGTGCTTATTTGGCAAGCCCTAGGCAAGGAGCAAGTTTCTGCTACCAAAATCATTCCTTCCAAATCCAAATAACCAAGGAGAGGGATGGGAAGATTCCCAGTATAACTTCATAAGCTTCAATAAGAGAATCTACCCAGGACACTTTGGCAAAGGGGCAAAAGAACAGGTTACCATAGTAACCCAGAAGAGCATCAAAGAAACTTAGAATGCTAAGAGAGCAAATTGAGGGGGGCTAAGGACTTGAGGAAAAAGCTACAGCCCTTTATCATGCCCAGACCACTATCCCTCATTCATGAAAACTACTCCCTGCTCCATCCTCTGAGCTCCTGCTGGTGGCACTCTGCTCACTTCCTGCCACACCATGTTTTCTGATTGCTTCTCAGTGTGGATGCCCTGCTTTATCCTTTCACCTCCTTCTCCTTGAGGTAATACAGAGTGAACAGAACTCATAGGTGGCTCAGTCCATAGGATGAGCTCCCTGAGAACAGGACTATCCTTCCCCAAGTGTGACTTCACACCACCAGGAATTACTCAGGGGAATGCCACTCACATTAGGCCAGCAGCACTCCAAGGTGAGGACCTTCCCTGAACTCCAAGTGAATTATCCCTTAGCCTTATCTTGCCTCCATCCTTCTCCTGGCTGACCTCTTGGTCTCTCCACTTGTTCTTTAACCCCTCCCTTGTCCCAGCCACTTTAATTCCTAGTTATGGATCTGTTTTTGCATCTAGAATTTCTTCCTTCCTTGTGGAAGGAAGTCTGTGTGGAAATTGGTATCTTGGAATCCATGCAGTAATCTTGACATTCTGCCCTTCCAGGATTGTGGTTCTGAATCCTACAAAGATATCTGCTATCAGTGCCTATCATATACAGTCTTCATCATATTCCCTACCACACCCACAAAACCACAAGTTTGTATGTCTATTTGTCAGAGGAAAGAATATTTTTAGAAATAGCAAAATGAAGACTCAAGTAATCCAGAGGATATCTAAAAGAATTCTACCCAGCAATTAAACTATATGGCTCCCAACCTTTCCAAATTCATCTACCTAGCAAACATTTCCCAATAGTAATAATTATGAGGCCATTATTCCTGCTGGGGACTCAAAATATCATGTTTATGACTTCAAAAATGGAAATTTGTTTTTTTTTTATTTGAGACCTTCCTACTTTCTGCTGGTGTAAGACTAACTTAGCCTGATGCTCAGGTAGAATGAACTTCTTGCGGAAAACCAAGAGTTTTCCCACACTGAAAGCTTAAAAAGGTTAAACGGTAACCAGTTGTCTAGGATATCATAGCAGGGGTTTCTATTTGGATTTGTTTTGGACTAGATGATCTCTGAGGTCCCTCTGAAATTCAGGGATTCTATGATTCCCCACAAAAGAGAAAAAGAGAAAGCAACTGAGGCTCAACATTAAAGGTGACCAAGTTCTACAAGAATAGTGTCAGGAACACAAAAACCTAAAAATAGCTGATTCTTTTACTTGAATACTAAGGACAACAAAAACGAGGCTTTTTGAAAGCTATTTTAGGGGCAAGAAAAGGAATTGCACTACAGATTAGATTGGATGGGAGGATGATAAAAGAAAAATATGAAAAGAAAATAGGGCTACCCAATTTTAAATTTGATTGCTTTCTGTACCAAGGAGAATTATTTCAAGACTGTATAGAACAAAAATCATTAGCACAGTACTGAAATGCAAGCTTAATAAGGAGATGGTAAGTGAACACTTAACTGCCCTCCATGTCTTCAAATAAACACATTGAGTGTCAAGCAAACTACATTCTCACATTTTAGAAAGGGTATTGACAAACCGAAGCATCTCAGAAGGAGAGTAACCAGGATGATAAGGTTATTCAAAATTACACTATAATAGAATTAGTTAAAAGAACAACAGAGGGAAAGAGAAGTGAGGAGAGGACTTGAATGAGCTGAAGAAAAAAAATTAGCTGTGACAAAAGAAGGGCCTTCAAATAGTTGGAAGACCATAATGTGGTAAAGGAATTAGACTTGATTTAATTGGGTCCAGAAAATAGAAACAATGATAGAGGGTTATGAACTTTATATCCCTTTGTAAATAGTAACGAGACAGATTTTGGCTCAATATAAGGAAATAACTTCCGAATCTTTTAACAATTATAGAAATTCAAAAGTGGAATGGGTTGCCTTGAGAAGCTATGAGATTCCCATCTTTGGAGATCTTCAAATGGAGGCTAGATGACCAGTTACTGGGCATGTTTTAGAAAGTTTTAGAAAGGCTTCCTGTTTGTGAGTGAACTAGGTTCCCCAATGAGTAAGGATCCCAAAGGTGTGGCAAATGAAGCACTTCCTTCAGGTTCACAAAACTGAAAGGTACAAACATATATGAAATATGCAACCACTATCCCCAATACACCATGCCATCTAGCAGGGAGAATCAATTGTATATTCTTGCCATGGATGCAAAACTAGCCAGTTATAGTATTACCTCCTTCTGTCGAGATTCTATGATTCTATGAATTTTTCATTTAGGTGCAATCACAGATGCACTTTTAGTCAATTAGGAAGCCTACTGATTGATGGTGTTCTATCTACACCTTCCCAACAAGCTAATATTTGGGTAACTACATCTCTTCCTTCCCCTAGGTCAGAGCATTATATGACCTTGGATATCACATGACTAGAAAAGGCAGCACATAATTCCAAATGTAGATATAAACTCTTTTGCATTCATTACAAGGACACCCTTTTTTTGTGACAGGTGAACTTTTGGCCAACAACTGTTAAAGAATCCATGACATTCCATATGTAACCTACCACCACCTATAGACATTTTTAAAAGACCCAATACTTCTTGTGTGTAATATTATTCTCCTCAGAGGGATATTGTGATAATTAGGATATTTTGTATCTTACAATGTATAATACAATAAGATTATTGTATTAAAAGGCATTGATCTTGGGGGGAAAAAAGCACTCCATTAATCTAAGGAGTAATTATTCAACATAGTAGCGTGGTAATACGAGAATGAGAGCAAAATTAAACTTAGAGAAGAGATTTTTAAAACTAAATTAGCACATTAAAGCTTTTTTTATTTCTATAGCACTTGATTGTGTGTACATATCTTAAATAGTGCATACTCAGTTTTTTTTTTCAGAAAAATAAAAAAAAAACTAGGACACTACAGAAAGGACTACTTTGAGAACATAATTTTCAAGTACAATGTTTTCAGTGTGTTATGTTTTTGTTTTGTTTTCAAAATTAAATGGAATATTTTTCCTCACTAATTTTTAAGTCAAGAATTATGGGAACTTTCTCCTAAGAGTAAGAGAAATCTTCAGATTCTTTTCCTAAATTTTGATGTAATATAACTTTGAGGGCTCCCCATGGAGCACTGAAATGTATATGATACACCACCACCACCACTACTACCATCGTCATCATCATCATCTTCACCTATTGCCCGCTCACTGAGTACTTAACACAGCTCTAGATGTCAGGGAGAATTTACAAAAGGAGATTATACTCCTTATTTTAAAATAATTTTTGTAATTTAATGGAAAAAACAAAGAATATACAAACAAAATGCACTAAGCCAGAAATAATAATAGCTGACATTTACACAGCACTTTGAAGTTTACAAAACACTTTACATTATCTCAATTGATCTTCAACAACCATGTAAGATTGAACTATTATTAACCCCATTTCATACAGGAGGAAACTGTGGTTTCCCTTTGGTCACATAGTTAGTATCTGAAGCAGAATGTGAATCTAAGTCCTTCTGACTCCAAGTCTAATAATTTATCCAGTCTGCTATGTTGCCTCTCATCAAAATCTAAGAGGTATATTAATG
The DNA here is from genome assembly GCF_900497805.2 of Vombatus ursinus. NCBI lineage: Eukaryota > Metazoa > Chordata > Mammalia > Diprotodontia > Vombatidae > Vombatus > Vombatus ursinus. The sequence continues at coordinate 21,771,302 of NW_020954559.1, read as the reverse complement.
TACAGGACATGTACTAAAATGGTAGTTTAGAGAAGTTTGGGCAAATACAAAACATAGAATTCATACCAGTTGGCTTTGTCATGCCAAGAGGCACCTTTAATCCTTAGCCCCTAGACCCAATGAGATATTATTTGTAAAGTGTTATATAAAGGATAGAATGTTGTTGTTACAACAGGCTAGTTCAGGAGGTCTACCAAGAGATCACATCTTAATCCAAATAGCACTAGAAAATCCCATCCTCCTTCCTCCCACTCCACTACTGCCAATCTGCTTTGCACTTGGCCTTGCCCACAATCTTCCACAGGTTGGTTAGTTTGAGTAATTTTTGAGTTCCCATCTTTCTTGGGAGAGAGCTGATGGTTCTGGACAAATTCAGGAATTTCACAGAACTAGCTCCTAGGGAATGAATTAAAACTCCAGGAATATGCAGTAAGGAAAAACCCCCAAGTGAGTAGTATCTGACTGATCAGTTTCTTTCCTGCCAGAGCTCACTTGTTTTTCTTTAAATGTGGTTGCAGCAGTGGGATCCATGTAAATAAGCAGACACAAGTCAGGAAGGAGAGCAGCCAGATCCAGTAACACCTGGGGTTTACTTCCTTTTTTGTATTTCCTCTTTACTTGCCAGTGCCTCAAAGCTATTGAATAAGTCATAGTTAGTGTAGCTATCCTATCACTGCCACCAGTTTGTGTATATATACAAACATACATAATAAACCCAGGCAGTAAAAAGTTAGTGTTCATGTCTCTTGGCTTCCCTGGCTTTCTTCAAGTCCCAGCTAAAATCACGCCTTCTACAAGAAGCCTTTCCCAATTCCCCTTAATGCTAGTGCATTTCCTCTGAGATTATTCCCAATTTATCCTGTATATAGCTTATTTGTATATAGTTGTTTGCATGTTGTCTTCCCCGTTAGAATGTGAATTCCTTGAAAAACAGCACCATCTTTTGCCTTTCTTCTTCTAACACTTAGCACAATGCCTGGCACATAGCGAGTGCTTAATAAATATTTATTATTTGACTGACTGATATATACATGCAATTATAGGAAAGGGAATTAGACCTGTGATTTCATTGGCATAGGGAACTGGGTTAGGAAACGCAGCTTCTTCCCTGTAATTTGCAGTCTTCTAGAGTTACAGAAAGAGGCAACTTATGTACACACACACACACATATACATATATATATATACATATATATATATATATATATATATATTTGGGGTGCCCCAGGAATCTTAGCATAGTTTTAATGTAGTGCAGTGAAATGTTTACCTCAAAAATATAGCAAATGTACAAACGTTGCCCTACCCACCACCATCACCACCACACAAAAACATTTGGTATCCCTCAACTGCTGCTCCTGGTCTAGGCTCAATATGGATGTCCTCATTCTCCTCTCTCTTTCTCAGTGCACCACAAACAGAAATAGAGCTTTCTAGAAAGAGTTTAGTACTAAGGGAAAATAAAGTAAAAATAAATATGAAATTAGCAGAGCACAGAATTGTCCAATTACAAAGAGTAGGAACTTCAACACACCCTTTATTCATCATGTAACAAGGGTACGGTACATGCACAATGCCTTCACTTACGTGTCTAACACAACTCTAACATACTCTGAACTCCACTGGTTCCACCAAGTTCATTTAAGATGTGGCCTGACTGCCAGATGAGTCCTACTCTGAGCTTCATTTGGTCACTTCCTAAATTCACTCTTTCTTCCTCAAGGCATCGATACTGGACTGGCTAGAAAAATTGGGCTTGAGTCAGATTTTCTGATTCTTGTAACTGGCTTTCCCAACCTCCAGATTAATTACCTTCGCTTAAAAAGGAAAAGAACAAACACAGAGACTGAAGACTGAGACCCTTTTATAGGGCTGCATTGCCTCAGAAAGGCGTGGGCTCCAAGGCCTTTTCCTTTAACACAACATCTCTAACTTAATACAATGAACAAAGGAGTCACTGAGCAAGGTAAAGAGACACAGAGAAGATAATATAGGTCCTTTTTAAGGCTCCCTAACTTTTGACTACAGAGTCATTTGACAAAGGTTCTCCCAACCATAGATAGAAACAAGAATGTTCCATAGACTGGAACCAGTTACAGAACGTTTTCGCGTGTTCTAGAGTCTCTCCAAGTCTTTCCATGCCCTATCATCAAGACTCTCTGAGAAGCATGTTCCACAGCCTGCATTAGCCACACAAGTGAATATATTACACATGTACCTTGCTCCTTTTCATGATAAATAAAGCATGCCTTAAAGTTCTTCTTCGTTGTAATTGGATATTTCTATACTTTCTAAATTTCATGGTTATTTTTACTTTGTTTTCCATTAGTACTAAAGTTCTTCTAAAAAGCTCTGCCTCTCTCTGTAGTGCACTGAGAAAGAGAGAGCAGAGTAGGGGCATCTGTACTGAGTGTAGGCCTGGACTGGTGGCAGCAGTTGAGGGATACTGAATGGGCTGCCAACCCAATAGCTTTTGAGTTTCAGCTAATATAGAAAAGGAATTTATCAGACTAAATTAGGCTGCTCTCCTTCCTGCCCAGGGTCCTTTCCTTTGCATACCCAAGAATAGATTGGCTGACACTGTGGGCATTCATTAAATAATACTTGCGTAGACTGACTGACTAATTGGCTCAAACTCAGAGAAAAAAAACCCTTGGCCATCTCTAGACCAGAAGAGATCTCCTCTAATATCTACCATGCAGTACTTAAGAGATGTGGAAATGAGGGAAATGTGCCTGGCAGTGAAGGGGTGCCAAATGGCATTTGTGCCAGGGCATATGCTTTGAAAACCAGCCCCTATATGGTTCCAGTTACTTTTGCCACATAGGAAAGTAGGCAAAGTTGCTTAAATAGCAGGCTTCTGAACTGTTGGCTTGCCTACCTTACTTAAGTAAAAATTATTCCCTTGAACTGGAAAATAACTTTCCTTAAAGTTGTATGAGAGGGAGCATATTTTTATATAGAAAAGGTAATGGATTTTAAGTCAAAGAACGCTGGTTCTACTCTCCTAATTCCAGCTCTACTATTAAATGTTTGTATGCCTTTGTGCAAGTCACTTAATCTTGATCAATTTTAAACATTACTCAGTTTCCTCGTTTTAAGAAAGAACAGTTGGACCAGATACCCTCCCTGCGAGATCCCTTAACAAGACTTATTTTATTTTTTTTTTATTTTTGTTTTATTTAAGACTTTTTTTGAGTCATGGACCCCTTTAACAATTTGATGAAGCCTATGGACCCCTTCTCAGAATAATATTTTTAAATGTGTGAAACCAACTATACTGAAAAACAATGATCAAAATATTTAAAAAGAACCAAATTCACGGGCCCCAGATTAATCTAGCCCTTTGACGAAGTGACAAAATTATATATGTATGCTTATACTCATCTTTTTACAAAACTGAACCAGTTTAAACACAATTTGCTGAAATACTGAACATTTGGGAAGAGGCCAAGTATAGTACAAGCTGTTTTAACCTATTCATCACAGTAAATCAGTGTCTCTGTGTATTTGTACGTGTGTGTATGTACATGTGAAAGAGTATTCAGAAAAATATAAAGAATTGTCTACGCTTGAAAACTTGCCATTTTGCATTATGGGCAAGAGAGAACATATAGTGACACCTCATTTATCCAGCTATTATGTAACCATAGAATGAAGTGTTCTATATAAGTGAATTTTCCTTATAGCAAAAGTTTACCATTTCGAGTGCCAAAAATTTTTAAACCATATTGCAGTGAAACCTTTCTCAAATGTTTTTCACAGTTCTTTGCCTCCTTAAACAGCATATACTTAACATAAATGAAAACTCTTCTTGATGACCAAGGGTCATTGTGAACAGCAGCTACTCTACCATGCAGATATAACAGTGTCTCAAGGAATTATCAAGATATGTAGAGCTGTGTATTCCTCTAGTGAATAGCTCCAGACACAATGAAAAAAGAAACAACTCTTGTGTCTATTTGTTTATAGTTATGGAATGTTAAAAATGGGAGGGAACTTGGTTTCTCTTTCCTTCCATTTTCTCAGGGAGTCAACTATCTCCCCCTGGTCCTCTCACTTTGGTTACCTCTAGCAGGCCCCCTTCTTACTTGCTCCTTCTTGTTGATTATTGTCTGAGAAACCAGAAAAGCTTATTAAAATTTTAAATAAAATAGCATAAATAGGCTCTGAATGAAGGTATATCTTTCTCCTATAAATTTCATAAAATCATAAACTCGCAAGATACTTCTGAAATCAGCTAGTTTAACCTTCATGCAAATCATAAAGACCTTGGCTGACATTCCTAAAAAACTTTGCATTGACTCTTTGTATGGAGACCTCCATCAATGGGACTCTCACTGTCTCCCAAGGCAGCTGAAAAATGGTAGGGGAGATTTTCTTTCTGTTAAGCTGAAATCTGCCTCCTTGTGACTTCTACCCTTTGGATATTGGTTGGGGGTGGGAGGAGGAGGGAAGAGAATAGTACAGAGGCAAGCAGAACCATTCTGATCCCTTTTCCACTTTACATCCCTTCAGTTATTTGAGAACAACTGTCATGCCCTTCCTAAGCCTTCTTTTCCTGACTAAACCTTCCCAATTGATCCAACTGATTCTTATATGGTTAGATTTGGAGTCCCTTATTCAATCTCCTCTGGACAATATCCAGCTTGCCAATATGGCATCTAAAACTGAATCCACCCCCTCTAAATGTATCCTGACTGGACCAGGTCACAAAATGACTACTTCTGCCTTTGTTTTGGGGACTATGTTTATTGTTATTATTATAATTACCACCTAAAAACTACATGAGCATATAAAGTAGATAAGCCTCTGTCTATATTTCATGACATGTATTCTGGCTACTCAAAAATGTCTTTTTTTTCCTTCTGGGTTCTCGATTTTGTTCTGAATTACCAAGGTTGCTGGAGAACTGAACTCTAGATAAGGGAAATGTTAACTACTATAATTAGACTGACTCTGAAAATGATAAACTTCCTGCAATGTTGGTCATTTTCCTTGGCAAGGCAGTTTCAGAAAACTTCACCCTACTCTGTGGCTGATTGTTTTTCTAATAGCTACCTGGGTATCCTTGTGAAAAACAGGAAAACCCCTCTCTTGAATTATAGGTATAGTTCAGATCCTACTCTCATTTTTATAATGATTTCATAACACAATGACAGATAAAGAATTTTCCTTTTATTGTATTAAATGCTGGTTTTACATAAAATAGACCATAATTCAGAATCTGTAATGTCTATCGAAAGGTTATACTCGTTACCATCCAAATAGGCTGAGCTAATAAAAATTATATTTGTTACAATCCAAATAGATTAACTGGCCTTAAGGGCTTAGCTATGTATTACACTTTTCAATTTTCTTATAATTAAATTAACATAAAATAGTCTTCACAAATAAATGACTGTATCAGAAACAGTTAAGCTCTGTTTAACAAAAATAGCCACTCTGTTTATATGTGCAGGTGGACTCGGGACAGGAAACAAGGACCTCCTCTGCAGAGTGGGATGAAAATGGCAAGCCCAGTGGGACCACGTGGGCTCAGTATCCCTCGTCTCTCTTACCTTGGCTTCAGACAAGTTGCTAACTAGCCGCCAACTACAAACCACATACGTTTCTTGCCTGCCCTCCCTGGATTGCAGAGGTCACTTCAGTATATCTGCCTCCTCTTCAATGGGTGCTCTTAGCCATCAGTCAGACTATAGACTCTGATGGTGTGCTTTTGGTCCCAGTACTATGATATCCTAATAGCTTTAACAGCTCCTCAACAAAGGTTATACTGATATTTCCTTAGCTATAGCCCTTTCAGAATATTTTGTTCCTCTTCAGCAGCATTACCTCTGCCTGTTGGCTTTCCAGCACTCATGATTTTTGTTTTTTTGTTTTGTTTTACCCCTCTTTTTCCCAGTTACAATTACTATATGGATTTTGAAATCATACTGTTCAGAGCCACCACATTTCTCCAACTCATAAACACTTGCAAGTCTGAGCTCTGTCTTATGATCTTAGTCTCCCTGCTGAGAACCTCTCTGGATAAAAGATCAGAGACCCCCAAGTCTGCTATGTGTGTGGGGTCATGATTCCCACAAAGCAGTCTGACAAATTTGATTTCTCCTCTTTGTCTTGTGCTTCCTATCGCTTATGGAGTGTTTAAAAGGCAAAGTGGTAGGGTGCTGTGGGCTTGTTGCTGTTTTTAATCATTAAAATTCAGTTTCTTCAACTGTGAAAAACAAATGTCAGGGTAAGCATGGATCCCCAAACCTGAAGGGAAGAGAATCACTGAGGAAGGCAGGAAGCAGAGAATACATTTTGGGAAAGCACTGAGTCACAGCATTCCAGGAAACCTCAGGAATGAAATGAAACTGTCACTCAAAGATTAAAATAGGCAAAATTCATATTAAACTTGGTTTTACAAGGACCTTAAGCCTGGTCAGAAAGGCCTCTTCCTCCCTCTCTCCCCCCTCCCACTATCCCCAATTTAAAAGGAACACTAGTGGAAACACTAGTGGAACACTCAAAAACCATCCTAAGGAGGGTTCCTCCCTTGAGCTGCATCTCTAATCTGACTGCATCAATCACTGGGTGTAATTCAATAGTGCTATGTAATATAAAAATATAATGATACAAATACTATTACCATTCCTCCTACTGGCACAGCGCCTTGCATTTTATGGTTGTTATTGTGGCTGTCTCAATAAAAAAAAATGACTTAACATGCAAAATATCTTGATCATTCCAGAATGGATTATTTTGGTTCTTCATTTCTGTTTTCGATCTCTACTGACCACCTTTTGGCCATCACACTGCTCATTAGTACTTCTACCACCAGGGGAAGAGAGGAAATAGAGATGAAATTCAAATGGGTCCATTTTGCCACTTATCAGTAGTTCTTGCTAAAGGTTTAATGAAACAAGGGCCCCAAAGGAATGACTGAACTATTTGTAGCAGAAAAAAAGAAAGGGAAAATGGAAACAAAATAGGTACCTATCAATTGGCAAACAACTGAATAAATGATGATATAGGAATGTATTGGAATGTGAACTTGCCATGAGAAATGATGAATATAGAAAGATGTGTATGAAATTATATACAGTAAAAAAAAAAAGGCAGAGGCTAAATAACAATATATAAATTGGATATTGCAATGTAGTTAAAGTCTCTTTGTTGTTTGAACAAGTTGTTGGGTCATTTCACTTGTGCCCAACCCTTTGTAACCCCATTTTAGGGATACCTTGGCAAAAATACTGGAATGGTTTGCCATTTCCTTCTCCAGCTCATTTTGCAGATGAGGAAACTGAGGCAAACAGAGTTAAGTGACTTTCACATAATACCACAATTAGTAAGTATCTGAGATTGGATTTGAACTCAGGTCCTCCTGATTACAGGGCAGGAGTTCTATCCACTGAAGCATCTAGTTTTCCCTTCTTCAAATATGATGCATTTCCCAACTCCATGTATTTTCCTTGGCTTTCCTCTATGTTTGGAATTCTCTCCCTGCCTCCTGGCTTTCCTGACTTCCTCCAGGTCCCAGCCAAAATCCCACATCTTGCAAGAAACCTTTTCTAATTCTACTTAATGCTAGTGCCTTCTCTCTAAAGTTAGATCCAATTCATCTCATCAGTATTGTAGCTTTGGCATTGTTTTCCCCATTAGACTGTGAGCTCTTTGAGAGCAAGTACTAGTCCATTTTTCTTTTATTTGTATGTCTAAGGCTTAGCATGTTGTCTGGAACATGATAGGCACTCAATGAATACTTGTTGACTTGACAACAGTAACAGTAAGAAATTCAAATTATACATTCAGTAAACAATGGCAGAAAGGATAAGGAAAACAAGGACAATGAGGGTCCTATCTTAAAGTGTATGTATGTGTGTGTGTGTATTTCCTTTCTGGCAATTAGTCAAGGGACCACTAAGGCAGAATTCTATATATGTGAACAGATGTAGTTACTGTTTTCAGATGCTTTTGATTAATTGTTTTTCTATGTCGAAAGGGTTCAATCAGAAATATATTTTCCAGAACTGGCTATGATGGAAAAACAAAAGACATCAATAAAATATATCTTAAAAAATAAAATAAAACCATTATATGCAACTTTGTGATAGGAGTTATCAAATGAAAATATCATTTATAACTATTTTATTTTTAATTTGTTGGTTACTACTTACCTGATCATTTTTCTCATATTCTTTTCTTATGCTTTTGCTCATGTATTTGAATGGCCACATTTGCCAATGGAAATAAAAATAGAAAGTAGAAAGAATGAAAGATAGATATGTGAATATATGTTTAAAGAAATAATTGAAATGAGATTTCTAAATAATCTACAGATTTCATTTATTCATGCTTTATTCCCCATTGCCATGAATGGTTCAGAATTGGCTACATATACAAATAAATTAAAATTCTTCATTCAAAATGTCCCCAAAATAGTTAAGGAGTTTGGTGAGGCTAGGATAGGTCCTGTTATTTCATTGGTACAGGAAACTTTCAGATGAGGAAACTCCTTGTGCCATGGAAGGTTGACACCTCTTCTACGACTTATCTTCTTAAAGGATGGCCTAAAATACTGAGAGATTATGTGATTTGCCCAGGGTCCCACAGAGTTGTACCCTGAGCAGTATTGTCAGAGGTAGGACTTAAACCCAGGTCTTCCTGGCTCAAGGACAGTCCACTATGCCATACTGTCTCTCTAGGGATTGGTAAAATATACTATAATATATATTTTGTAGATGTAGAAATTAAATATTTCAGGCATTTTATTTTCACTTTTTCTCTTTCATTATAGTGTATATTTGGAAGATACTACCTGGAAGGCCTCATTTGAAGATGGCATCAGAGTGGAGACTGAAAGTTGCTAAAAGTGTGCTTGCCCTAGAACAGAGCGATTGGTACTGATCAATGAGCAGAGGTGCCGTGAATGGAAAAAACAAATCCAATGACCTAAGAAAGCTGCCACTGAGTGAGAATGAAAAAAAAAAATTTGTAGTTAACTGGGGGGAAATTTTGCAGCAAGTTTCTCCAATAAATGTCTCATTTCCAAAATATATAAGGAACTGATTCAAATTTATAAGAAAAGGAGCCATTCCTTAATTGATAAATGGTCAAAAGATATGAACAAGCAATTCTAAAGGGAAGAAATCCAAGTTATATAAGGCCATATGAAAAAATGTTCCCTATCACTAACAATTAGAGAAATGCAAATTAAGACAACTCTGAGGTTTCACATCACACTCTTGAGATCAGCAAAAAATTAACAAAAATAGGAAATGATAAATGATGATGGGCTGCAAGAAAATAAGTGCATTGATGCACTGCTGTAGCTCTGATTTAGTCTAACCATTCTAGAAAGTAATTTGGAACTATGCCCCCCAAAAATATTGAACTGTGCATCCCTCTTTGAACCACGAATATCATAACTAGACATCATAGCTTTTCTGTGGTGGCAAAGAATTATAAACTAAGGTGGTAGGGTTCCCATCAATTGAGGAATGGCTGAACAAATTATGGTATATGAATGAAATGTAATAAGATATTTTTGCTATAAGAAAAGAAGAGATGGTTTTAGAAAAACTTAGCAAAACTTATACAGACTGATGCAGAATGAAATGAGCAAAACCAGAACAACTTATACTGTAACATCAACATTGTAAGAATGAACAATTTAGAAAGACTCAATAACTCTGACTGGTGCAATGAACAATCATGATTCCAGAGGATCAATAATAAAGAATGCCATCTATCTCCTGAGACAGAAGTGATGAATTAATGTAGAATGAGACACACACTTCTGGACCTGGACAACATGGAAATTTGTTTTACTTGACTATGCTTATTTGTTACAAGGATTTTCCTTTTCCTCCTATTTTGAGGAGGAGTGCTGTATGGTGGAAAAAAATAAATGTCTATAATGTTAAAAAATAAAGATTTTGAGGGGAAAATATGTAGATCCCTGATGCTCAAGACCAGAGCTTCCCATGACTTAAGCAGAAGTCTATGAGACCAATGAACTTTTAAATAAAATACTTACATGAAAAATTATTTACAAATTGTCATACAAAACTTTCTGAGTTCAAACTAGAGAACTTTTACCAAAGTTATTTTTCCTACCTCACAATTTCCATGATTTTTTTTTTAATTTCCTTCAAACCACTTTGACATATACCATCCTTGACTAATTTTCTAGACAGGAGAGATAAGAATAGCATAAAAGCTTCCTGGTCAGGGTTCTCCTTGGGAAACATCATCCTTAAACTGAATTCACTGTGTGTGTATATCCATAAATTCAATAAGGGAATTTCTTTTATATGTATATTACTCCTATTCCTTAGATTCCATTATCTTGAGTCTTGGAACCCTGGTCACCAGAACCATAGCAGTGACATCTTGGAAGTAATTCTATGAGGTTTTCTATAAGCACAACTAGAGCTGCCACCCAGCTAGCAACCATCTATCCCTAAAACCTTTATGTTTCCTCTGCTTTTTTGTCACTTACTAATCTGATCCTTTCAACACGTGTGGGAGCTGACTGAAATCCCTGGTTTAAAGTGTATCAGCTCATCCAAATGGTCAAAAGTTAAATGTTGGATGCTTCCTACTACACTTTTCATCTTCACATTTTTTTTTTAACTGGAACTTGTTTTTAGCTGGTGCTGTAATTCTAAACTTCACCATTGTCTCAGCCAGCCTGTGATTTCAGTTTCAAGATACACTTTTTTCCAGCCCCAAAGGTGATCAATAGATATGTATACAAGTATATGCTTACAATTCTACTGTGTACATTTCCACTGCTTCATACACTTACTAAATATAAGCAAATAGACTGAAACAAAGAGAAATAATGGAATAGATGGGGTGGGGGACCTGTGTCCTTGAGGTCACATGTAGCCTTTTAAGTCCTTGCGTTTAGTCTTCTGACTGGGTCCAAATTTTACAGAACAAATCCCTTTATTACAGAGATTTGTTCTGTGAAGTTTGGATTCAGTCAAAGGGCCACACTTGAGGACCTAGAGGGCCACATGTGGCCTTGAGCCTGCAGATTCCCCACTCCTGGAATAGACAAATTAAAATCATACTGAAAATGTGTTCTCAATGCGTATATCAATAACTATAGTCAGCCCATGCATCTGCAAGTCTGTGACTGGCTTGTTATTGGTTGTCAAGTCTGAATGAAATTCACCTGTGCAAGCCTATGATACATGCAAAACTGATATTTAGTAAGTGTTAAACTTTAGATCTGAAAGAAACCTGAAGGATACAAGCTAGACTAAAAGAATAATCAGTCATCTGGCTTAACAATGGACAAAAGAACACCAGTGAAGTTATGATATTATCAATCAATCAACAAGCATTTATTGTTTGCCATGTAAGCCTGGAGGCACAAAGACAAAAGTAAAACAGTCCCTGCCACACAAAAGTGTACATTCTAATGTAGGAAATATTTATACACATAAGTACATGCGTAATATATACAAAAAGAATAAAAGGTAAATTTGGGAGGGGTTGCCCCGGCCATTGGGAGGGCCACTGAGAGAAAGGCTTCATGCAGAAGCAGGTGCTTGAAGATGAGTCTTGGAAAAGCTTTACATTTTCTCCCTGCCATTTCAAATGAACATTCTTGTCAGTTCTTTGTTTCATTATACTTCCTCATCTTAAGAATGTTTTCCCTATCTTTCTTTGAAAGAGGGAATCTATTTTCTTTATTAGTTTCCTATTCCAATCCAGATGTTGCTTTTTTTTTGGTATTAGAGCCTATATACTAAAAACAAAAAACTCACCAAGCCTCCCAGGATAATTGTTGTAGCTTCATCTGTTCGTTGAAAAAAATTAATGATGATTGTGGAGAAGATTATTTATTATACTGTTGGGGGGAATTATGCTATTTGAATCCAATTTTATGTGATTAAAGGTTATCCACACCAGAATGTTGCTTGACTGTAGTAACTCTTTAGGATTGCCCAAGAAGGCTACATGGTGTTTCTGATTCTCCCAGACCCTAGATCCACCCAAAGCATTCATGTTTTGGGTTAGTTACTCATACCTATCACAATCTATTTTGTTTTTAGGCTGCCCTCTTGGCAAAATTGCCTAGTTGGGTACATGGGGTATGTAGTGTGAGAATTCCGGTGTGTGAGAATTCTTTGTCAAAATCCCAAATCTTCCTGAATCTGGGGAAAGAGGCATTCTCTTTCCAGCTCTCTCTCTTGTCTTTACCAAATGACCTAACAAATTTCTTCCTAAAACCATTTCAGATTTGGGGGTCTGTTCTCATGGAGAATAGGACCAAATGCTACTATGAATTCAATAATGTTTTTTAATGAATGTATACTTTATTACATTATAACAACATGTATGTCCATTTGAAGAACAGTCATGAATATATGAGGCAGCTAGGCAGTGAAGTGGATAGAGTGTCAGGTCTGAAGTTAGGAAGACTCATCTTCCTGAGTTCAAATCCAGCCCCAGACTTTTACTAGCTGTGTGATCCTGGGCAAATCACTTAACACTATTTGCCTCAGTTCCTCATCTGTAAAATGAACAGGAGAAGGAAATGACAAACCAGTATTTTTGCCAAGAAAACCCCAAATGGGGTTACAAAGAGCCAGACATGACTGAAATGATGGAACAACAACAAAATACATATATGACTATATGCATGTGAGTTTTCAGACCACTTGCAGAACTCCACATCTCCCAGGGATGCACAGAACCATGATTTTTGACCAGTTCCTCATTTGTAAAGTGGGGATAGGAAGACTCAATAACATGAAGGGACTTGTGCAAGGTCACCTGAGAAGTTAATGAAGAAGCTGATCTCCTTACTCATGTTTTATGTCCATTCTCTTAGACCACACTGACTACCTTTATATAAGATTTCCCTTGTAAAATCAAGTAGCAAAAAAGATCTCAAAACTAGGATAACCCTAGAAATCTGAAGAATTGTAAGAGAATTAAAATATTTCTAGTGTACTTCACTTGTTAGTAATTTAATAGATCTTTTTATGTTGGTTTTGTCATTTCACTTGGCAATAAAATAACTTTCCTCAAATCACCATTTCTGCTCCTTATTTCTTCCCTCTTTGTTATGGACACATATCTATTCTTACTAAGTTGATAAAAATCAAGGAGATATGAAGTAGACGGATAATCAATCATATTGTTTAAATATGGACCAAGAAAAACCAATGTAGCTACCGTGTTTATGTCCATCCCCTTTCTTTTTGGGGGAGAAAAATTCTGTATTTCCTTCCTTGTCATTTCAATTGTTTGTTCATGTCAATTCTTTTGCTTCATTGGACTTGCTAAGCCTACATAGATCTTTTCCCTCTTGTATGTGTGTCCATTTTCCCTCCTAGCTTCCTATTCCTCTTCTCAATCCTCCCTGATGAAACCTAAAATAGCTTTTTATTGTACCTCTGATATTTTGTGTTCAGTGATTTTGGAGAAGAAGAAAATTTTAGAGAAAATGAAGAAGTGCTCCTCCCTGCCCTTTGTGGCTGTCTCAGCCCATGCCACTCATGGCTATAATAATAATTTTCAGTGGTCTAATAGAGTTGGTTCCAATAAGAATTCTGATGTTAGAAACCACTGAACCTAAGAAGTAATAACAAGGATTTTCCAGAAAATGTAATTTTTACCTTAAGTTCAATCTTTGTCATGATGCTAGTGTCCTGATCACTGCCTTGGAAAGGAAGCTTTAGAATAGAAAATCTCATCCTAGAAATCTAGAAACTTAACCATCATTCAGAGGTTCTCTCCAGGACTTAAAATATCTCTGGCTAAAAAAAATGAGAGTATAAGAGAATGTGAAAAAATCTTAACCAGAGCTTACAATATGAGGACACAATACATATCTCATAGTAGTCCACTATACCTCTTGCCACTCATTTCTTTCTTTGGCATTTCTTGGAAGAACCCCAGTATTATCTAATTTGAATCATGTCTTCAATATTTTAACATTTCCAAAGAAATCTATTATTTTATCAGTGTGAGTACTCCCATCTTAATGAAGATTGTGCCCTTTCTTGTGCCTTAGTAGATAGTCATGGTCCGATACAGTTTTTAAAATATTTATTAAGCACTTACTATTTGAAAAGTACTTTGTTAGGCATCTGTAATACAAAGACAAAAATAAATAGTCTCTACATTTAAGGAGGTAACATTCTACTAAGGGGATATATAACATGCAAAATTTAGTAGATAGAAATTTGAGAAGGGAGAGAAATTACACCAAAGCTATGCCTTGAAATAGGTAATTCGGAGAGGCAGAGGTGAGGAGGGAGTGGATTCCAAACATAAGAGATGGCTTATGCAAATGTGAGGAAGCTAGAAAAGGAATTCTCCAGAAAGTTTGGGAAAGTTAACTAGTACTCTAATACACTGGAACACAGAGAACATGAGAAGAATAAAATAAAATAAAGCTGGAAATGTACATTGGAACAAAAATTTGAAGGGCCTTAATTGCAGTTCAGTTTGCAGGTTGCAGTCCAGATGAGATTTAAGGAATGAACATCCATGTTGGAGACTGATATGGAATGGAGCCATGGGTCCTGGGAGCTGAGAGGGATAATGGACTGGGAAACCAAGGTGTCTGATGGGGCACCGATATGAATAATGAAGTCTAACTGCAAGGTAATGCAGTGGATAGAGAATTGGAGGATCTGAGTTCAATTCCTGTCTCAGATACTCACTAGCTGTGGGACCTTAGACAAGATACTTAACTTCTGTGTACCTCAGTTTCCTTATCTGTAAAGTGAGGATAATAACCCCTACTTCCCAGGGTTGTTGTGAGGATCAGATGAGATAACATATGTAAAGCATTTTGCATTTGGCACCATATAAATTGTGTAGTAATGGTGGTAGTAGCAGCACTATGTATGGTAGTAGTCATAGTAGTAGTAGCAGCAGCAACAGCAGCAGCAGTATGGTAGTAATAGTGGTAGTAGTGGAAGTATAGTAGTAATAATAGTAACAATAGCCACTGTATAGTCATAGTAGTAATAGTAGTAGTCATAGTAGTAATAGTGGTAGTAGTAGTATTTTAGTAATAATAGTAGCAATAGTAACTGTATAGCTGTAGTAGTCATAGTAATAATAGTGGTAGTAGTAGCAGTCTAGTAGTAGTAGTAGTAGTAGTAGTAGCAGCAGCAGCAACAGTATTGTAGTAGCAGTCATAGTAGTAGTGGTGGTGGTCATAGTAGGTCACAGTCTTAGTAGTAGTAGTAGTAGTTGTACAAGTAGTTGTAGTAGTAGTAGCAGTAGTAGTGGTGGTGGTGATGGTGGTGGTGGTGGTGGTGGTGGTAGTAGTAGTATAACAGTAAGGATTGGAGTCAAAAAGATCATAAACTAAAAGAAACACTGAGAAAACAGAAAAAGACCCAGAGACTGATCAACTACTGTAACAGTGTTTTTGACAGGGTGATATAGATAGAGTGAATCTAGAAGGCATAGGATTCTGAGTGAAAATTGTAGGTGGCATTTGAGAACAAGGAATATTCTGACTCTACCTCCTGATCTGACACAAAGAGGAACATGGGAAAAGAAATAGGCAGCATTGTAAAGGATAGTCAGAAATAAAGTGTTATACAGAGGGAGTCAAGGTTCCATGAACATAGAAGATGGAAAGAATGAGAGAGGAGAAGATATAAGATGAAGAAGACTTTGCAAATGGTGAACCAGGAGGTCTAGAGAGCATAGGTGAAGGAAAAGGCAGAGGACAGAGACTGAGGAGAGGAGGGCCTGAGTTAGACATAGATATGTTGACCTGGTAAAAACCCTTCCTCTCACCTCAGGAATAATAACCTCCACTCCCCTATGCCCTTAGTAATGACAGAATTCTCAAGGCATTGTTTTCTTGTAGGGTGGGTAATAGCAGACAACACATAGAGCCGGCAAACAAAAGACCCAGAGCCACACACCTCTCTACTCAACAATGACAGATATCCTTCTACCTACCTGGGCCCTTGCAAAAGAGCAACTTCCAATGATAAACCTCCCCATACTGAAGGTCATTTAGGAGGTTAACTAGACCGGTCATTGGATGGCAGATATACATCCAAGGAAGAGGCCAAACTCTCAGCCTTTTCAGCTTGGTAAAACATGCCAATGCCTGTGGGCTGTTGGCATAGCCTTTAATAACATAGGGTCAAGGCCACACTATTATGAGGAGTTGGTATAGGAATTTATTGGAGAATATAATTCCTGTCCATTTTAAATTGGGTTAACTTGTTTATTCCAGGGCATTTCCAATGTGTCTCTACTATAATCTGATCCCCATCCCATTCTGACTGGTTTCTGTCTCAGAAGAAGGGAAGCAGATCCAGTTGACTCAAAGTGTACTAAGCCTGGGGCTGACCCTGGCACTAATAGGAGACACAAAATATTTGACTTTCTAGACTAGTCTGAAGCTTTGAGTGAATTGTTTGCTCTGAGGGATGATACAGGGAGAATCAGCAGACAAAGACACTAGCATTTTGCTGTTGTATCTGAGACCTCTATTGCAATATACATTTTAATCTAGTGATTTGTGCATCTTTTACATATTTTTCCCAATATAATTTGTGTTTTTAAGTTTCCTTCTTTTATATGCACATTCTTTAGCTCCTGGGGGTCCTGTGACCAAAGTAATGTGGCTAGTACCACACACACCTCCGACTTTTCTTATGAGGAAGAGTTAATTGGCTGATTTCTATTTAACTGAAGCTTTGAATAATAATCAGCTTATCAATCAAGCCAGAGAAGAAAGTAGAAAACTCAAAAGCAGCAGCCATTTCATACAGAAAGAAGAATAACTGTGGCTTTCAGACATATGTCTATATCTTCCTTCTCATCCCTTCTGGAAATGGCCCAGGTTGGGTGGTAGCTACAGGTCTCACGATCAGCCAGGACCAATGTATTGCATATTTGTCTCTGGGGCATGTTCTTTTGGCACAGACCATGAAAGCTTTATATAAACACATATAGAGGCTTTCCCCTTCATTCTGAATTATTTACAAAGAGGAGAATCATCATAGTGCCCTGAAAGATACTTCTATTGCAGACACTGTTTAATCAAGGAAAAGTCTGTGCAGAGGATAGTCCATAGTCTGGAGGGAAGTAAAGGGATGAAGGTGGAATAGATAAAGTGTTAGAATATATTTATTATTATCTATTACTTTATGTTACATTGTTATATGTACATATAAGATATTAACATGTATTAATATATTTTAAAATTTGAAATTATGATTAAAATATATAGTTATTGGTATCCTATTTGATGGAAATAGTACAAGCACAAGCTCATGCTTTATTGTAAGGTAAAGAAGATGTGAGTTCCTATGGCTGAAAACAAACTAAAGAATCCATTATTCATTGAGCATTATTCATTCAGATGTGACCATCCAGAAAGCTGAAGGATGAACTCACCTTGGGTAATATTTTCAGAATTAGTTTTGGTTATGTATTTTGTTTGGTTTTTTAATTGAAAGATCCTAGAGGTTGAGTGAGATTGTTTACTGGAAGGACGGAAGGAAGGAAGGAAGGAAGGAAGGAAGGAAGGAAGGAAGGAAGGAAGGAAGGAAGGAAGGAAGGAAGGAAGGAAAGAAAATCAAGAAATATGACTGAGAGAATCCCAGGGACCATACTGTTAAGATCCTATCTCTCCACCTCCCATCTGACTATCAGATACTAACCAATTTGAGGGAGGGATGAGGAAATAATCGAACAAATTAATATAGTATAACCATGTTATAACATGATTCATTACACAAACTTAGATATAACTTAGGTCAAATTATACTCCCTAAAACATGGCTGCATATATTAAAAGTCTAATAAAACACTCTTTGTAACAGTCTTATTTTCTGACATCAGCGTTATAAAGAGATTCCACAGTATATGAATATAAATGCATTCAATGCATTATGAATTCATGCCTTGCTCTTTATCTGGAGAATGGGGGACTTCACATATTTGAAAGATCTAGGCCCCAGTAAGTCTTTTAATTTTTCCCATCCCTGATCACAGAACTTTCCAGTTCATTAGTATTGACATTCGATGTGACCTTCTTAAGGGGAACACAGTTTTATAGTTAATAGAAACAGTTCAGATTAGGTTACAGAGGTTGTTTTCCTTTAAAAATGGCACATTGAACTGTGGGAAAAAATACTTCCAAGATTTTTGATGTGAATTAAAGCTCTTGGGGTGGATTTCCAAAGCTTCTGTCATCTTGTTTTCCTGACACATCATCTATTATGTAATGGACTTCCTCAGAGCCTAAGATCCAAAGCTGATATTGTGATTATTCAGTTTGATACATTCCTTCTGAGGCGACAATATGACCTGCAGATTTGAATCTTCTAATGATGTAGTGAGCAAAAACATCAAGGGGAGAATTAAAATGCATTTGGGTATGGTATCCCAAGGAAGGATAAAGCTAATATAATCAAAAGGGTGATAGAAAACAGTGATGAAGCATCCTTATTTAGACATTCTGTTTGTTTTAAAGCATGCCATAGAAAAGGAACACAGGGCATACACAATTGAATTTAAATTTTGTTTATCCAAAATATTCAGATCTTATTTATAGGAACCTCCTATGAGGACCAACAGGACAAAAATGCTGCAGATTACCATATTAAAAACTCATATTAGTTAAAGATAAAAAAGACCCTTGAGTTCATTGATTGCACTCCCCTTCCAAAACAAGACAATATCAACTTTCAATTATACACATTAAAGGAAAGGACCATTAGTGCAGATTATCTAAAATGATGCATACTCCAAAAACCATTCATAGTTGAGATTGTGATGCATTTTTTGTTTTATTTTGGAGAGATTTTCAGATTTGTGTTTTTCTTTAGTCGATAAAATAAGTAAGCATACTTCAGCTGAAAGTGAGAAAGAGATGGCCCTAAAACATGCTCAATGGAAGGAAGAAGCCAGCTGAGCATTAGAATGTCATTGCTGTCATGCACAACTAAAACACTAGCCCAAAGGTCAACTGACCAGATTTATTTTAAGATATTACCTGCAAACACTTTATTGAAATTACCTGAAAGCTGAGGAATATCATCTATCAAAAAATAAATATTTGAAAGGATATTTCAAAATAAAAATGTGATCACTCCCTAGCTATACCTTGTAAAATTTTAAACAACAGCAAGGATTTTCAAGGTTATATTTTGAAGTGGGAGAAAATATTTTATCAGTCTTAAATACTGAACAAGGTACAAATAAATGCACTGAAAGTGCTTCATTTTCCCTTCCAATAAGTAGTGTACATAGCCATGTATACAATGCCAGATGTACAAGATGAGAAAAACATAAGCCAGCCAACAAAAAACAAAACAAAACAAAAAACAAAACAACAACAACAACAAATAGTACAGTTTAGAGATGGGTGGGGTAGGGTTTTTAGGGTATAAATAAGTTACTATCTTAAATCTACTGAGACCTAACTAAAAGAATGATCATTATAAGAAGCTTTTCTATGTATATTTCTATAAGCTCAAGGGTGGATCAGAAAACAGCTGGCTAGAGCAGGGGGATATAGAATTCCCCTTCCCACAATTCCATTGGGCAGCTTTATCACATGTACAGTCCTGTTTATTCCCTTAAATAAAGAGCACACAAGTTTATACCATACATGGGGAGTGTGTGAAGGAGGGGCGGGGGCAGCCAATTTTTGTAAAGAGAAAAACTTTATTAAAATTCAAGGAAAAAATAAATGGAGGTGATTTAGAAGTCATTATGCATTTATTGAACAAACACTGCTAAAGACATTTCAGCACTCTGTATGTTTAAAAAGTAATAAATAGCTATTGTGCTTACTTCATAAACTTGTCAGACTGTCTTCATTTTATTTTCCTGAACAAACTGAATTTCTGTACTGCTCATCCCCAGCCAGTTAATAAATATATCACCCTAAAAAGTGCTGTGGTATTAAATTTACAGCAGATAAAATATGGATGAAGTTGCTGGGCTTCAGGTACGTCAAGTGTGATTTAATATCTCTCACTACTCTTATGAGGAGTAAAAGATTACTCTGCTTCTCCAACAGCTACATTCTGACCTCTGCTCCCAAGTAACAGCCACTCAGCAAATAGTACCAAATGAAGAAGTAGAATAACATATAGATTTTCCATAAGAAAAAAATTGATCTAAATCCATATATATCAAATCTGCTGATCAGAGCTCTGTAGAAGTACCTCGTAATCTTTAGTATGCAATTTCAGAAACTTTGGGTGGAAAAGAAACTGCTTTGCGTTATGGAAATTAAATGGGGGTTGGGTTATCGGAGTGAGAGTTCAGCCTTTATGTCTCTTTGGGACATATCCACAGAAGAAAAAGTTCATTGACCTATTGGTTTATTGGTGAAAGTTGTAAAGATTAATGGAGGTCCCCTTTATTTTTTTTTGATAGAGATATAGAGAATTGTAAGGTATTTGAGAGTTTCATTATATTGCAGATTCTTATAAATGAGAGAGGTCTTACCCTGGGAAATTTCACAATAATCTGATTTAATGAATATCTTAAAAACAAAAGTTCTATCTAAAGGTGATACACTATCCAAGGGAAACGTTTGTTAGCTAAGAAAATAAATATTTATGATTTACATGTTGTCATAGAAAAAGGCTGAAGTCAGAAAGTATTTTTCCTGAACTCCAAAACATTGTAGAGGTTATAAGTTTTAAAAACAAGCCCCTCATCTTCACACACACACACACACACACACACACACACACACACACACACACAAGCAAATTATGTGCTGAACTATTTTTATCTCAAGTATATTAAAACTGTCAGGAATAGTCACATATAATTCTTCAAAGTACAAATTACAAGGAGTCTTCCTCTAAAAACTGCTTTGAAAAAAATAAACTTCAGCAATTAAAAGGGATTTTTCCTTTCACCATGGAAATGATCTGAGTGGCCCAGTGGCCTGGAGACTCCAGATACTTCTGTATTCTCAAGAAGCAGGGTGGTTAAATCCAAAGTCCCTGTAGCTCTGTGGGCCTTTGCAAATAAAGCCTTTTGTTTCCACTCCAAAATGTGTCATCTTCATGACTAGAAGTTTTTTATTTGTTTATTTGTTTTTCACTGTGCACTTTTATACTTAAGAGGTAATTGGTTTTACTGGGCCAGAGGGGTTGGGGACAAGTCTGTTTATTTCAGATTCCTCTGAACAGTAAATGTTGAGGCCTTGGCAATAACAGATAGGTTTGGGCAAAAAACTGATTCTTAAGAAGAAGAGGAAAAGGAGCAGTGTGTGGCTGGGATTTTTTCTTTTAACCAAAAAGTTAAAAAAAAATGGGGGAGATTTGTTAGTGGTTTGGAAATGGGGAGGGGCAATGGACAGATACTTTAATAGAGGACCATATACGTATCTACATGGAAGCTAACCTATTAGAAATTAAAGCTTCTTTAGAAAAAGATCAGCTAAACAGGCATCCACCCCTCAAGTCCCATTGGCCCAGATGTCACTGGTTCAAACACAAGTCCATCCATAAACCTATCTAAACAAGTGCTTTCTCCATTCCAATTGTACAATGGATTTGCTTGAGTAGGATGACATTTTCTTGAATGACAGATGTGCGTGCTGCAGCAGCTCCACTGACGCTCATGGCTTCCTTGCAGAGCAGCTGTTCCTTGAGGATCTTAGACTGCTCCCTTTGTTTGAATTTGTGGCAAGGGGAGGTAGAGGTTGGGGGGAGAGAAGAGTGGCAAGGGATTGAGGTTAGGAAAGGGAGAGAGAGAGAGAGAGAGAGAGAGAGAGAGAGAGAGCATCTTACCTCCTTATGCTTGGTGTTTGTGTGTGTGTGTGTGTGTGTGTGTATCAGGGATGTGAGCTGGGGCCAGCTGGCAAGGATTTAGAAAGTCAGAGGGCTTCTGGGTGTGCAGGGACCATGAACATTTTAATGATACACCACTTCAAACCACCACCACACACACAAAAAAAAAGCATCGTAATGGACATGTCTTTCTCAGACTTATAAGAAATAATAGTCATGAGAAAGATATCAAGGGAAGGAGGGGGTTAAGAAATAAGTAACGGGTAAATAATTTCATATTTTAAATTATACAGTATTTTTAAAAGACTAAATCACTATGGTCATTCTATCACCTGTGTTTCTTTTCTTGCTTTAACCTCTGTATCTTTGCAGCAAACAAAACCGTTGGAAATGACATTGAGACGTGCTCACAGGGGAGGAGAGATTACTTAGTTTAGCACTACCCAACAAATTGAGATTATGTCATACTTTGTCCAATCCAACGGATTTCTTCCTTAGCCACTGCCCCTTTGGTTGAGCTTATTTCTCATATCTACTCAGAACCATTTTATGAGAAATTTTGACATGGGTTTCCAACTATATTTGGATCATCATCATCATCATCACCATCATCACCATCATTGTTATTATAAACTTGGCTAACTGGAAATGTTCTCAAAATCATTCATTTGCATTTCAAAACAAGTAGTGAGTGGCCACTTATTGTCTAATTTTGAAAAAAAAAAGCTTACAGTCTTATTATCCCTTTTTATGAATCCAGCCTAATGGTTGTTTACTTGCTTGGAATAAGCAGTGCATTGTAATCAACTGTTGGTGACATCATGTTATAGCATATTACAGCATCTCTGGTTTTAACATGCTGCAATGTGGTCCTATCTAGCTGTTTCCTAACATGCCAAATGAGAAGAGCATCTTAAAATGGCTGGTGCTTCAAGTACTCTATATGCCTATGTTTCTTCCTTTAACCCTTGCCTGGCAAATAAGCTTAGTTAGTGGAGCATACATTTCCCATATTAAAATGTAAAACACCATTGTTTTGAAACATGATGATTACTCAGAACTCCCACTTCTTTCCAAATCAATTGCAGTTATGGACAACGTAAGTGTCTTCTTTATTTGGACTTAAACTAAGTTCATGTCATATGTGCAAGTATTTAAAAGTTTATTTTCCCTTAAATGGCATGACCGTTTTTAAAGACCCTAGAAACTTTAAGTCTGATTTGTCCAAACTTTTTTTTTAAGAAAGAAGATTCTCCCTGCCTTCAAATAGCTTACATCCTAATGGGTATAATTAGACATGAGGTGGGGAAGAAGTATTTTGGTCTGGGAAGTCATAAAGAAGGTGAGTGGAACCATGGAGGAATTGATTGACATATTCTTTCCAGTAACAATGGAAGTATTCATTTGATTATCATTCAGGAGCTGGAAGGGGGTGGGGAGGAAAGAAATGAGGTAGGAATTGGAGAAGAGAATAAAAGTAGGCAGAACACACATGGGAGAATTGTGGGTGGCACAAAAATGGCCAAGATGAGATGGGAAGTATGAGTGGAGTTCACTAATTGTAATGAGGCATATGACCCGTTCATCAGTCAGGATAGGTTGGGCCTCAGGCAAGAGTTACAGAGCTGAGGAGTTAAATCCCGCAGAAGGGTGAAATAGAAAAGTAAATAGCAAGAGACATGGGTGGGGGAGGAAGTTATCTTATTATTCATTTGGGGATTGCAAGAACAATAACTTATATTTTTATGTCACTTAACATCTTAAAAGTATTTTCACATTGATTGACTGAGTGACTATTTAATTTAATCCTGAACAACCCCATGAAGTAGGTGGTATGATTATTGTCACTCCATTTTTATCATTAAGGAAACTGAGATCCAGAAACATAACCAAGATCACACAGCTTAAAAGTAGAACCAGAATTTGAATATCTTTAAATTTCAACACCAATCAGTTCTTTATACAATGATCCGTATTGTTTCTTATAAATGACAACAGTGCATGCTGGTTACTATTCTCCATAAGGCTGACCACCCTGGCACCATACAATCCGTTCTATTGAACCTGTACTAGAACTGAAGGGGTTTGAAAAAAGTCACCACTCCACCCTGTTAACACAAGGATAAGACTTTTCTAACAATGCTGTATTGTTTCAGCCTTCTTTTAAAAATTTGTTATCATTTTCCATGGATGGTGTTAAAATAAAGCATGAAATTAATCTGACTCCATGTTACCCATCAACAGTTTATCAGAAGGCAAATTTCTTCCAAACAAATTTCAAGAAAGAAGTTAAGAATGAAGGCAATGATAGTATCAAAAGAATTCAGTGTTTCCACAATTCTTCTCACCTCTCCATTCCCAATAACACACCCTTTGGATTTGTTTGTATATTTCTGAGAAAAATAAGTGGACTGGTTAGTTTTTCTTTTAAAAAGTCATTAT
The DNA here is from genome assembly GCF_900497805.2 of Vombatus ursinus. Classification (NCBI taxonomy): domain Eukaryota; kingdom Metazoa; phylum Chordata; class Mammalia; order Diprotodontia; family Vombatidae; genus Vombatus; species Vombatus ursinus. The sequence goes on along the minus strand of NW_020954559.1, from coordinate 21,747,087 downwards.
AATCAATTCATTATATTTTAACTTCCATTGACAAGTATAAGTATTAAATCAAGAGCAAAGGAAAAGAAAATAATAAAAATAAACACAAGCACAATAAAATTAAAGCGACTGAGAAGGTAACTATAGGCTTCAGGTAAATTGGATTTAAAATATAATATGTATATACACACACACATATGTATAGATAAATAAATAGATAGATATATTACTTTGAACAATATAGCAAAAAATTGTCAGATTAGTTTCTTATGAATTTCTTTTTTGAATAAATGTAAAATTTAGGGCTTTTATTGTATTTGCTAACATTTACATAATTATTGTTGGCATATATGTGTCCCTTTAGTTCATTTTACACTATCTCTTCATATGTCTTCCTTTATCTCTATTTTTCTTATTATATTTATGGTACAGCAATATTCCATTAAATTCACATACCATCATTTGTTCAGCTATTTATTTCCTAAATGTTAGTCTTATAGTTAGTTTCTGTTACTTTTTTCTATTATAAAAAAAAAGTGAGGGCAAATTGGTACAATGGAAGGCTTAATAAGCCTCAGTTGTCATCTATAAAATAATGGAATAAGGCTATATGACCTCTAAGGTCTCTCACAGCTCTAAATCCAGGATTTTACTAGGAATATTTCTTTTGTCTGTAAATAGGTCTTTTTGTTTTCCAGTCAATAACTTTCTTAGGATATAGTCCTAGTAATAGGATCACTGGGTTAAAGGTTATGAATATATTTGTAATTCTCCTTGTATAAATCCATATTATCATAAAAAGACTTAATTCAAAAACCATTAGTGATATAAAAATGGATCTCTTTTTTTAACCATGCCAACTTTGAATTTTGTCATTTTTTTTTATCTTTGCCATTTTGATAGGTTATAAGGTATTATTTTGGAGTTGTTTTAATATGCATTTCTCTATTTAGTAGAGATTTGGAATGCTTTTCTCATAAAGTTGGTGATAATTATGTATCTTACTTTTTGTCTGTTCGTATGCTTTGACCACCTACCTATTGGAGAATTTACTCATAAATTTGTATCAATTCTTTACAAATTGTAGATGCCTCACTTTTATTCACATGATTGATTTAAAACATTTTCTTCTTATTCTGGAGATATTGTTTTGATGTGTAAAAGCTATATATATGTATGTATGTATAAGTATTTGTATCTATATAATATGCAATTTAATTCCTTTGATTTTTTAAAAAAATTATTTCTCCTAATCACAAGTGGCTAAGACATTTGTTCTCCTCTCTAGAGTTAGAAAGACTTTACCTTTCTTCTTTTTATGAAGTGATTTTTAAAATATATTTAGATCACTGATCTATATAGAGTTAATTGTGACACATGGTATGAGATTTGAATCTACTGCCTTTTCTTTAATCCAACTGTTAACCAGTTCTCCCAGTTTTTGTTGAATACAGAATTCCTTCCTCACTTTTGCAACCTTAGGCATACAGTTGGTTCATATGATGACTAAAAGGTTTTGTCAAGAGTTGTGAAAAACATTAACCATTTTGTTTTGCTTTTAAAGCTCTTCATAACCTAGCCCCAACTGATATTCCCAGTCTTATTTTCCATTACTCCTCTTCCTATACTCTAGAGTCCAGACAAACTGGCCTTCTTACTATTCCTCACACTTACTTTAAAAAAAAAAACAGCAATAGCACTTCTAGGCCTATATCTCAAAGAGATCATGCAAATGGGAAAAGGACCCACATGTACAAAAATATTTATAGCAGCTCTTTTTGTGGTGGCAAAGAATTGGAAATTGAGAGGATGCCCATCAATTGGGGAATGACTGAACGAGTTGTGGTATATGAATGTAATAGAGTGCTATTGTGCCGTAGGAAATGATGAACAGGCTGACTTCAGAAAAACCTGGAAACACTTGTGTGGTCTGATGCTGAGTGAGGTGAGCAGAACCAGAAGAACGTTGTACACAGTGGCAGCCACGTTGTACGATCACTAATGTTGATGAACTTAACCCTACCCAGCAATGCAGAGATCTAGGACATCTCCAGGAGCCTCGTGATGGAAGATGCTGTCCACATGCAGGGAGGGAGCTGCGGAGTTTGAATACAGATCGAAGCACACTATTTGCTATTTTTTTTCTTCTGTTGAGTTTTGTTTCCTCTTTCTGGTGGTTCCCCTTGCCTTATTGGCTCTGGTTCTTACTTGCAACATTGCTAGTGTGAGGATATGTTTGGTAGGAGTGTATATGTATACACTATATCGGATTGTGCGCCTGTTGGGGAGGGTGGTGGGGAGGAAGGGGGAGAGAAATTTTAAACTCGAGGGCATATGGAGGTGATTGTTGATGGATCAAAGTAAATTGATAAAGAGAAAAAAGAAAAAAATTTAAAAAACAGAGAGTTAAAATATCCAAACATCGATAGAAAATTAAGTTATACTGCCATCTATTAAAACAAAACAAAGCTGAATGAGAGCTGCGACTGGTCTTCAAGGAATAAAGATAGCAAATAGATAGCCGTAAGACTACATTTCTCACATTCATTTGTTACTATGTAATCATCACCCACTCGTGGGTCTTTTGTTGTTTGGTCACTCTTCGTGACTCATTTGGGTTTTTCTTAGCAGATGCTAGAGTGGTCTGCCATGTCCTTCTCCAGCTCATTTTACAGATGAGGAAACTGAGGCTAATAGGGTTAAGTGACTTGCTAAGGGTCACGTATCTGAGGCCAGATTTGAACTCAGGTTTTCTTGACTCCAGCCCAGCCCTCTATCCACTGAGCCGTCTAGCTGCTTCCTCCTGGGTCTCTACCTCATGGCTATAGCAAGTAGACAAATCAGATATGAGAGTTGAGATGTAGCAGGCATAGGCTGAATAAATGTAACTATGGAAAAAAAATGTGTTGAAATAAATTTGATGAAATCATTAAAGAACAGATTAAGTACCCTATTTTCCCCTCTTCGTCTAGTTTGGTTTTTTAAAAGCTATATCCTGTAAAATATTATCACCTAAATAACAACAAATGTCAGTTTTGGTCAATGACCAAAAGAAGTCACGATTACTAAGGCTCCTTAAATCTCTCAGCCAGTAATGAATCAGAAAGTGGGTACATTCTTGAGTGAAGTATTTTACTCTAAATTAGGCTCATCAAAGCTTGGAAAGGCTTTTTGTTGTTGTTGTTCAGTCATTTTTCAGTTGTTTCTGACTGTTTGTGACCGCTTTTGGGGTTTTCTTGGCAAAGATACTGAAGTGTTTTGTCATCTCCTTCTCCAGCTCATTTTACAGATGAGGAAACTGAGGCCAATAGGATTAAGTGACTTGCCCAGGCTCACATAGCTAGTAAGTGTCTGAGGCCAGATTTGAAGTCACGACTTCCTAACTCCAGGCCTGGCACTTCATCCACTGCCCTTTGGAAGAGCTGAAGGTAGTCCACACCGAAGAGATTAGGGTAACCCAGCAATCTTTACCTCCATCAAACTGCTAATTCTAGCTATTTTTGAAAGGTATGATAAAATAACAAATAAAATATAATTGTGTATTAAAATACTATATAGAAGATGATGTTTTAGTGTCCCCTTTGGTGAGCTTAAAAAGCAGTAAAAGTGACAAGACTCCACTTCTATTTGAGACATAAATGTTTATATTTCGGCTATCACTGAACAAGAAAAAAAATGTTTGCGAAGGAATTAACCATTGAACAAAAAAATTAGTTTCATTCTCACTGTACCAATCAACCCAGATTCAGGAGCTGCTCATTCTGTATTCTTTGTAAAGAGAAGAAGGTGCGGTGTAATGAAAAGATCCTTAGATCAGGATTAACAGAACCTGGGTTCCAGTACCATGTTAACCACTGGCTACTGGGTAAGTCACTTCACCTTAATGGGCTGGGTATTTGTTTCCAAGTTTTTTTTTTCTTTTTTTTTTTTTGGTCACTTCATCAATTAAAAAAAAGCACAATCCTAATGTAAGTATATTTATTTACAAATTATATACCTGTACTAGTGTACCAATACATGCTATACAGCATATTATGATACATGAACAAAAATAGAAATTTTGAAGGATGAGATAAAGATTAAATCAACTTACTTCTTATGCTCATGGAACTGTGAATATTGTCATGTAAGTTTAAGTTATCATTTGAATCTAGCTTCTTACCAATGGTCACTATTTGGATACATTAAAAAATTATTAAAATAGAGCCCCCCAAACCTTTTATTAATTTTTATCTCTGAAATAAAAGATAAATCCATATTCAGAAATTATATTTAAATACATATACATATATATTCTATGTTATGTTATTGTTGTTTAGGCATTTTAGTCATGTCCAACTCTTCTTGATCTTATTCAGGGTTTTCTTGGCAAAGATACCAGAATGATTTATCATTTCCTTCTCCAGCTCATTTGACAGATGAGAAAACTGAGGCAAACATGGTTAAGTGATTTGTCCAATATGTGTCTGAGGTCGGATTTGAACTCATGCAGATGATTCTTCCTGACTCCAGGTCCAGAACTGTGTCCACTGCACCACCTAGCTGCCATATACTATGTAATACATATATTAATTAAAAATTACAATTTGAAGATAATGGGTATGATTAATGTTTTTTTCTCACTTACTCATACTGTCCCAGAAACTAAAGTGTTACTCCAAAATATAGAACAGGTTAAATGCCAACAGATCTCTTTGTTTTGATTTTATTATTGTCAAAACATTTTGTCTGTCTGTTTTATATTGTTTTGCTGCTGGTCATTTAAAAAACAGAAAACCTAGGGCAGCCAGGTGGTGCATTGGATAGAATACCAGGTCTGAAGTTAAGAAGACTCATCTTCCTGAGTTCAAATCTGGCCTCAGACACTTATCAGCTGTGGCAAGTCACTCAACCCTGTTTGCTTCAGTTCCTCATCTGTAAAATGAGAGGAGAAGGAAATGGCAAATCACTCTCGTATCTTTGCCAAGTAAACTCCAAAGGGAGAAAAAAAAGAGTTGGACATAACTGAACAATTTAAAAAACAATCAAACACAAAATCTTCATTTTTTTTCAATAATCATTTTAACATTACTTCATTGGGAGGAGAAGATGATGATGAAGAAGAAGAAGAAGAAGAAGAAGAAGAAGAAGAAGAAGAAGTTACTGGTTCTCCACTGTAAGTTTATAACCTGTTTTTGAAATTGTCAGTAGACTGTATTAACCTAGCTCTGCAAGTTTTGACCTTTTAACATATAGGTGCCACCCTGTGACGGGGAGGATTGTAGGAACAGAGATCAGGTGGGAAGAAAGATGGTAAGGCTAAGAGTGAAAAGTAGAGCCACATATAAGAATGAAACAAATATTGGATATGGGTATAAGCTATTAATCAAGATGGAACCGAGGAAATAGAAACCTGGCAGGCTCTCAATAACTATAAAACACCATAGCAACGTAGATCCGCAAAAGGAAGATAGCCTAGGAGGCTATCTAAACCAACTTTCTTATTATAAAGATAAGGAAACTGAGACTCATGAAGATTAAATGATTTGCCCAAGATTAGATAAATGGTAAACATTGGAAGTGGGATTTGATTTCAGGTCTCCCCAGGCTTCTAACTCCTGAGCCGGTGCACCAGTGCACTCACTTCATGGGTATTATAAATCAAGGTAGGAAAATGGTTGCAAAAAAAAAAATCTAAAGACACAAAATCAGGACTGCAGACATATGGCACCAGGAAGGAGACTTTGAAACAACCAGTTTCTAGCTACGATAAGATTTCTTTAATATATTTTATACTAAAGCAGAAGCCAATCACAAGACTTCCATCAGTCCACAGGCATTTATTAAGTACCTACTAGGTGCATGAACTTTGACCCCGAGAAACACAAAGAAAGAAAGAAAAAACAGTCCCTGATCTCATGAAGCTCATAATCTAAGGGGCTAGATAACATGAAAAAAATATATATATTCAAACAAGATATGTGCAGGATAAATTGTGAATATATACATATATACATATATATGCATATATATACATATATGTATAATTATCTCAGGAGGAAGGCACTAAGGTTAAGGAGGACTGGGAAAGGCTTGGAACAAAAGGTTGGATTTTAGCTAAAATTTGAAGAAATTTAGGGAAGCCAGGAGGTAGAGATGAGGAGAGAGAGAGAGAGAGAGAGAGCTGCAGAGTTGAGAGAGACAATGCAATGTGTAAAAGATGGCAAGAAGGTCAGCGTCATGGGATCACAGTGTACTTGGAATAAGATGCAAGAATACTGGAAAGGTGGGAGAGGGCCAGGTTATAAAGGTTTCTAAAACCCAAATTGAGGATTTTTAATTTGATCCTAAAAGTAATAGTAAGTCAGTGGCATTTGTTAAAATAGCAGGGTTGGGGTCGGGGGAGGGGGTTGACATGGTCAGATCTGTGCTTAAGGAAGACAAATTTAACAGATGAGTGGAGGATAGCCTGAAAATGGGAAGAGATCTGAAAAACAGGGAGACCAACCAGATGTGGCCATCACAGGGTCTGTAAATTGTCCATGAAACAGATCTGAGTCACATACATCTTCAGCTGTTATCCTTTTTTCAGTTGTTTTTTGGCCTCATTTAGCTTGTAAATTATCTGGGCAAGACCAGGCATAATTTCATGTTCTATGAAGCCCTTGACACATCATGGACACGATCTTAGGACTAATAGTTAGGGATCTTAATCAGATGTACCATAAAATCTCTCACCACAGGCTGGAGTTGTCCTATGTTCTCTCTAAGGAGGGTTCAGTATTTTCAAGTCCAAAATTCTTTGGCTATGATACATTCTACTCCTCTCCTGTTTCTTTTGATAATAATCAGAACACAAGGAAACATACCTCACCCCACGCGAGTAAGACAGTTCCCAATGAATAAGGAAAGAAAGAAGGGAAGGGAAGGGAAGGAAAACGTCCAATATCACACAGCAGATCCAATGCCTCAGTTGTCTAGTGCTCTTTCCACTAATCAACTTGCTTCCTAGGCTTATGGAACCTTGGATAATGCTTGTGTAAGCCTAAGCTATTACTTGAATCTAGCTTCTTACCTGTGATCACTCTTTGGATAAGTTACAAATTTATTAAAATAAAGTCCAACCCCCCCATCCAAAGCCTTTATTCATTTTTGTAACTTAAAACACAAACCACATTCAAGAATTATATTTAAAGACATACACATACACACACAGACATATATATACACATATATGTATGTATATATATACACATATGTATGTATATATATACATGTATGTATATATTCTAAGGAATGTATTTATTAATTTAAAATTATAAATTGAAGATAACGGGTGTTATTATTGGTTTTTCTCACTCATACTGTCCTGGGAACTAAAATTGTTACTGCAAGATACAGAACAGGGTCAAATACCAACAGATCTCTTTGCTTTAATTTTATTACTGTTAAAACTTTTTATTAGTTTTTTGTTGTTTCATTGATGGCCATTTGAAAAACAATCATACACAAAACCTTCATGGATGTGTTTTTTTAATACACATTTAAAACTATTTTGTTGGCTTTTCATTTCAAATAAGTTTTGTTTTTAAAAAAATCAGTTCTTGCAGTTTGCAAAGTTTTGGATGGTTTGTTATCTAACATCTACAAAAATTTTCTGGCTTCACACTTTTATTCAATAAAAGTCTCCAAAAGCGATATCTTGGTCTTAGCAAAGTCACCACTGACTCAGGCCAAAAAAAATTAAAACAACAACGACGACAATTTTTAGATAATCAACTCTCTCTCTTGACAGACCCAAATGTTTTCCATCAAACCAGCCCATCTGGTTGTGTTTCTTCTTCTTTTTTGGGGGGGTTGGGGGGAGGGAGGATCTAAAACTGACAAGTCTGAAGCATTTCACTCATGCTTCAATAAACAAAACCAAGTAATTCCCCTTGTATTGCTTTCATTCATCTTAAAATTAGCTTTGTGTTTCATTCATATATGTTCAGTATTGTACCATACAAAGAGCATCAAACCCAAACTTTATCACCTGTGGGACCTTAGGCAAATCACTAAACCTCTCAGGGTTTCCGTTCCTCTTCTCAAAAAAAAAAAAAAAGTGGTTTGTATTAGATGGGCTCTCAGGACCCTTCCAACTTTAAATCTCTATCTTCAGTCTCCACGTCTTTTCCAATAACCTGTCCCCCATACCTACAATGCTCTCCTTCCTCACCTCTGACTCCTGGCTTTTTTCAAGTTCAAATTCCACCTTCTGACAGAGGCCTTTCCAAGCATGCCCTTCTCCCCCTCATCTCTTAGTGCCTTCTGTTTGAGATGTAATTTCCATTTACACTCTATAGATCTTGTATGTTCATAGTTCTATAAATGTGTCCTCCTCCATTAGAATACAAGTTCTTTGAGGACAAGAACTGTGTTTTTGTCTTTCCTTGTATCTCCAGCACTTAGCACAGTGCTTGACAAAAGTAAGTGCTTAATAAATGTTTGTGGCTGATGTAGTTGATGATATCTGTAATCCTATGAGGTTGATCAACACAATACAGTGGGCAGGAAATCATTAAACACAGTAAGTAAAAGAAATTCATGAGCCCACTAAAAATAAGTATTGTAAACAAACACAAGGGCAGTGCCACTAGTTCAGACCAGATGAGGGATCCACCCCCTCAAGACGCTGAAGCCAAGAAATTGAGTTAACACTGCTCAAGTTAGAATTTTATTTACCTTAACTGTCAAGTAGTTTTTGTTTTTGTTTTTGAGTTTACAGGCTGTAAGAAATAAAGACTTATGTTAGTCAAAATTCTGAAGATTGCTAAAAATCTGCAGGAAACCCGCATACTTAGAGGTTTTTCACTCCAGAACACACACACACACACACACCCATACACACCCACACACACACACACACACACACCATACCAGAGCAATAGTTTATAAATCTCCTATATATCCAAAAAGTGCTATGGTTTAAGGATGGTTACATTCTGAAGAGTTCTTCATCATTTAATCCTGATGAGAATCTTTGAAAACCTAAGAAATAAGTGTGGGAAAGAAAAATGTCAGAGTGACAGGGAACTACTTGACTATACCTGAGCAACAAGTAAACACAATGTGAAAATTCCTGAGGCATACCACCATCACCGCCACCCCCTCTGAGATGACCGCAGTAGTGAAGCAATGTGCTCCCTTAGCTTATAAATAGCACCATGGGGGCAGAGCCAAGATGACAGAGAGAAGGCAGGGATGTGCCCAAGCTCTTCCCCGAACTCCTCTAAAGACCTTTAAAAAAAACAAATCCTGGAGTGGCAGAACCCACAAAAGGATGGAGTGAAACATTTTTCCAGCCCAAGACAACTTGAAAGTTTAACAGGAAAGGTCTGTCGCACCAGGGTAAGAGTGGAACACACTCCAGTGCAAGCTATGCCAGCACAGATCAGGGACCAGCAAACCAGAAGCAGACCTTTGGAGTAAATGTCAGCAACTGCAGTAGCTGCTTCTGGAGCTCTCAGCCCAGAGATGGTAAAGGGGTCAAACAACTGGTCAAAAGGAAATCACAGGAGTTTCTTTGCTAGCACTGTTGGCAGGACTCCTGTTTTGCCGATACTCATATCCAGGTTACAATCCTGGGTGGCAGACCCAGGTCAAGGAAGAGCACTAGCACATCAGAGATTGTAGCCAGAGTGGAGGTTGGACCCTCATCACAGTTTCAGGGCAGAAAAGAGTGTTTGCAGTAGCTCACAGACCAGAACACAAGCCAGGAGAGTAGTACACAAACCTCTCCTTAGATCATGCCACTTTGGAAAAACTGAAAACTTACAGGGCCTTAGAAGTATCTCTGAAAATAGTTACACAAAACCCCTGAAGCTTGGAACACCATGCCCTCCACCCTGGAAGCAGAGCCCCACTTTAGCAAAGAGTTAAAAGTCAAGAGATAGATTGGGAAAATGAGCAAACAACAGAAAAATAATTCTGACCATAGGAAGTTACTATGGTGACAAGAAAGATCAAGACACACACTCAGAAGAAAATGTCAAAGTCAAAGCTCCTACATCCAAAGACTCCAAGAAAAATATGAATTGGTCTCAGGCCATGGAAGAGCTCAAAAAAGGTGGACAAAAAATTAGGAAGAGAAATGAGATAATGCAAGAAAATCACATAAAAAGGTTCAACAGCTTGGTAAATGAGGCACAGAAAAATACTGAAGAAAATAACATCTTAAAAAAACAGAATAGGTCAAATGGTAAAAGAGGTACAAAAATCCACTGAGGAGGAGAATGCTTTGAAAAGCAATATTGGCCAAATATAAAAAGAGGCATGAAAGTTCACTGAAGAAAAAAAGTCCTTAAAAAGTAGAATTGGGCAAATGGAAAAGGCAGGTACAAAATCTCACTGGAGAAAATAATTCCTTAGAAATTAGAATTGAGTAAGTGGAAGCTAATTACTCTATGGGATGTCAAAAAACAATAAAACAAAACAAAACCAAGAGAATGAAAAAATAGAAGACAAATATTAGAAAAAAAACTGACCTGCGAAACACAGTCAAGACAGATACTTTTAAAAATTTTGGACTTCTTGAAAGCCACGATAAAAAAAAAAAGAGCCTAGACATCATCTTTCAAGAAACCATCAAGGAAAAGTGTCCTTATATTCTAGAAATCAGAAGATAAAATTAAAAGAATCCACTGATCACCTCCTGAAAGAGATACCAGAATGAAAACTCCTAGGAATATTATGGCCAAATTCCAGGGCTCCCAGGTTAAGGAGAAAATATTGCAAGCAGCCAGAATGAAACAATTCAAATATTGTGGGGCCACAGTCAGGATAACACATGATTTAGCAGCTTCTACATTAAAGGATCAGAGGGCTTGGAATATGATATTCTAGAGGGCAAAGGAGCTAGAATTGCAACCAAGAATCACCTAATCAGCAAAACTGAATATAATTCTTCAGGGGGTAAAATGGATATTCAATGAAATAGAGGACTTTCAAGCATTCCTGATGAAAAGACCCGAGCTGAATAGAAAATTTAATTACCAAATACAAGCCTCAAGAAAAGCTTAAAAAAGTAAAAAGGAAAGGGAGATCATAAGGGACTTAATAAGGTTAAACTGTTTACATTCATCCATGAGAAGATGATACTTGTAATTTATAAGAACTTTCTCATTATTAGGGTAGTTGGAAGGAGTACATATTAGGCAGAGGGCACAGGAGTGAGTTGAATATGTTGGGATGATATCTTTAAAAATAAAATTAAGAGGTGAGAAAGAGGAATGCACTGGAAGAAAGGGAAAGGGAGAGTTAGAATGAAGTAAATTATCTCATTAAAAAAGGCAAGAAAGGGGTATTATAGTGGAGGGGAAGATGGGGGAGGTGACAAGGAATACTTGAACCTTAGCCTCATCGAATTGGCTCAAAGAGAAAACAACACACACTCAACTGGGTATAAACATCTATCATACTCTATAGGAAAGTAAGAAGGGAAGGTGATAAAAGAAGGTGGTCCTAGAAGGAAGGGTAGATTGGGGGAGGCAATAGCCAGAAACAAAACACTTTTGAGAAAGGACAGGGTGAAAGGAGAGAGAGAATAGAATAAACAGGGGAAGTAGAATGGAGGGAATACAGTTAGAAATCATAACTGTGAAAAATTCTTTGAAGCAAGTTTCTCTGATAAAGGCTTCATCTCTCAAATACATAGAGAACTGAGTCAAATTTATAAAAATAAGAGCCATTCCCCAACTGACAAATGATCAAAAATGTGAACAGTCTGTTTTCAGATGAAGTAATCAAAGCTATTTATAGCTATATGAAAAAATGCTCTAAATCACTATTGATTGGAGAAATGCAAATTAAAACAACACTGAGGTATGACCTCACACTTATTAGATTGGCTAATAGGACAGAAAAGGAGAAAGATAAATGTTGGAGGGGATGTGGGAAAATTCAGACACTAATGCACCATTGGGGGAGTTGTGAACTGATTCAACCATTACATAGAGCAATTTGGAACTATACCCAAACATTTAGAGCAGTTCTTTTCTGGTGGCAAAGAGCTGGAAACTGAGGGGATGCCCATCAATTGGAGAATGGCTGAACAATTTGTGATATATGATTGTGATGGAATACTATTGTGATATAAGAAATGATGAGCTAGACGCTCTCAGAAAAACCTGAAGAGACTTACATAGACTGATGCAAAGTGAAATGAGTAGAATCAAAACATCATACACAGTAATAACAATACTGTAAGATGATCAACTGTGAATGACTTAGCTATTCTAAGCAATACAATGATCCAAGACAACTCTGAAGGACTTATGATGAAAAAATGCTATCCATCCCCAGAGAAAGAACTGATGGAATCTGAATACAGATCAAAGCATACTTCTTTTACTTTCTTTCTTTTTCTTGGGTTTTTATTTTGGTCTATTTTTTTTTACAACATGACCAGTATGGAAATATGTTTTGCATAATTACACATTTATAATCGATATCAAATTACTTGCTTTCTCAATGAAGGGAATGGAGAGGAAGGGAGAGAATTTGGAGCTTAATTTTTAAAACGAAGGTTGAAAATTGTTTTTATATGTAATTGGGAAAAAATAAAATATTAAATGAAAAAAAATACTATCATGATCATGTTGACCAGATTTGGTTTGACTCTTATTCTGGAATGCCTACAGAGAGGGTAGTATGCATATGATGTGGCTTTCTTCATGCCACTCCATTCCTGCCCCCTGTTTGTCCTTCTTCCCCAGGGATCATATCTCCCAGGTCTTCAAATCCCAAAGCATAGGTAGACAGACAGAAAACATTTACTTATCTCCATCCTTTTATATTTTCCTGACTCCTTGGGCTTGGCTTTTGGGCTTCTCAATATATTAAATGTTGGGAAATGTGATGATGTCTCAGATCATGTTTCCTAATCATACCTTTAAGGTTTACCTTGGACCAACTTCTCAACTTTGACAAGATAGGCCTTTTATAAATACGCTAGAAAGCTAACAAAAGCTTGACAAATACATTTTGCCTAATGATATACACATTTTTATTTTATTAGGGGTGATAAGCAAAGGAAGTAAGGTTAGAAATTCCCAAATGGGAGAAGTTTGCCTTTCCAGGATTAATGAAGAGAATAAGTATTTTTTAAAAATGTATATCATTCCAAACACTGTGCTAAGTGCTTCATAAATACCATATCATTTTATCCTCACAACAACCCTGGGATGTAGGTGTTATTATTACCCCCATTTTACATTTGAGGAAATTGAAACAAATAGAGGTTAAGTGGTTTGCCCAGACACAAGTTAGTGTCTGAGTCACATCTGAACTCAGGTCATCTTTACTTCAGGCCTAGAACTCTAGACACTAAGCAACCCAGAAGACTGTGTATAGTGATATAGTGGTATAGGGATCCTGAAGGACAATCTTCATCATGAGAAGTTATAGGCATACTATTCAGACCTCTCTTATCTTCTGGGCCTTAATCAATGATCTCTGTGCATTGGGAGGAAATTAAACTAAGTAGTGGTCAAAAAGAAGAGAATAATAGTTAAAAAAAATAAAGGGCCACACAAGCAATAAATCTCCAGTCTAGACACACACCTGACCCTAAGATAAGACCCAATAGTTTGTTATATATTTTCCTAAAGATCATTCCTAAGCAAAAGTAGGATTAAAAGATAAATTAAATTTTAATTTTTAAATTAAAATTTATTTTAAAATAATAATGGCAAAATACAGTATTAATAATGTATTAGTTAATTTACTAATAATTATTTATTGTTTTATTGTTCATTTATTCTTCATTGTTAATAATTATTATTTATTGGTTGATAATTTCTTAACAATAATTATTACATTATTTAACTGTTATATTACTCATTAATTAATAACAGACATCTATATTTACCTAATATGTTTTTAAAACACTCTAAATACTCATTTGATCCTTACAACAAGATATATATGACACATATAAAGCAGATATTAGAGAAGAAAATGACAAACCATTCCAGTATCTTTGCCAAGAAAACCCCAATTGGGGTCACAGAGTCAGACATGACTAAAAAATAACTGAGCAACAATGACAAAGATAGGTATACCAGTCATTATCCCTGTTTTACAGATGAGAAAACTGAGGCTCAGGGACATTAGATAATGGGGAGAAAGATTCTCCTCAGAACTATTATTACTCTATACACCAGATCCTTTTTATTGGCAAAAGCACCTTCTTTACCTGCAATTAGAACAGACTAGGGCTGGGAAGCCCTCCCACTCTCTTCAAGGAGACTGGAGGTTATGGAAGCATAATTCACAGGATGCTAAACATTCTCCTGTGGAGAAAGGGCAGCTATCCCCACCAACTGCCAACCAACTGCCACATACAGGGCACAAAAGCCAGCTTAGCTGAAGTAGCAAGTCTCCCTGAGGGAGAGACAGGAGGCAGCATATGACAGACAAATCAAGCCACCACCACTCCCGCCTTTCCCCTCAGAAAGTGATGAGGACAGCTCAGGACCCTGAAACCAAGAGTCTTGGGAGTAGCAGTGCTCCCAGTCCAGTGCCCTCTACCATCATCCTGGGAAGCATCCCTTGTGGAGATAGAGCCTGGCAGCTGCTACTGCAGGGGTTACGGCCACAGCTGCTGAAGACCCACTAAAGAAAGTTCTTGCCACCCAAGACCTTGGCACTGTGAAATGGTTCAGGCTGATATCATTTGTCAGTGGGAATGACATTAAAAAGAGGCATTATCATCTGATTTGCCATTGAACTCTAAGGACCATGGGACTTATCCATCTGACTTGGAGATAAAACATTCCATATATCTTTTCTCCACCTTAAAAGGGAGCTCCTTGAAAGCAGGGATTGTCTTGCTTTTCTATTTGCATCCTTAGCACAGGGCTTTATACATAATAATCACTTAAGAGTGCTTTATTCATTCATTGGTTCTTTCATTCAAATGATTTGCCCTAAGTCCCATAGCTAATAAATCTCAAAAGTTGGATTAGAATCCATGTCTCCCCAACTCTGGGTCCAATACCTTTTCTATCATTGTGCCTCTAGTCTAGAGCACCTTGCATATGAATACTTCATCAATATTGTCCAATTGAATCCATATCCTTCACTTTCATTATCCAGACTGCACACCTCATTTGTCTGAGAACTGTCCTTCCTGACTCTTCACATCAATGCCGCTGCCAGCTACCTAAATCCTACCTATGGCCTCCACCAAAATCATTTCTTCCCACTCAGGCTCCCGGGCTTGCTCTTCTCATGCTGACTCCTCCTTTGACACCAATTCTATTCCCACAGTCATCCCCCATATAGGCCTTCATTACCCATCCATCCATAACCTAGACTATTTCAATAAATTCCTAACTCATCTTCCCACTACCACCATCCATCTTAACATCCTTCATAATGCTCTAATCCGTGTTACTCCTCAGCTAAAAAAATTTCATTGGCTCCCTATTGTCCGTGGAATAAAGTTCTGATTCCTTTGCCTGGCATTCAAGGATCTCCCCTAGCCTTCTAGTCTTTCTCCTATTAACCTCTTCTACATACCATGTGTACTACTACTCTGCCACAGACACACACACACACACACACACACTACTCATTCTTTACTTCCGTGTGTTCGTCCACATTCCTAGAGTATGTCTTTGTTCACTCCTGCCCTTGACCACTTGAGCTCAGCTCCAAATCCATCAATCTTTCCAACTTACCGTTCTGCCAAATTTTTAGACCTAGAAAAGACTTTAGAGATCATATAGTTTAAATACCTCATTTCATAAATGAAGAAACTGAGGGACACTGGCACATTGACTTACCCAAGGTCATTCAGTCAATAGCATAGTTGGAATGTGGGTCTCCTGATTCCCAGGACATGCATTCCTATAAAGTTAAGCACAAAACATATAGTATATATGTCATAGTCATATTGTATAGTCATATTTTCATATTGGTTTTTATTATAATTTCAAAAATTAATTCATTTGTGGGGGAAATAGTCCTGAAATATAATAAAAGTAACATTAGCCTAATACTCACTTTATTCTTGTTCTTAGAATGCCTTCTTAGCCCAACTTCACCTACTGGATTCCTACGTACACTTTAAAAGTCAGCTCAAATGCCATCTTTGGGAAGCCTTCCCTGAACCTCCTACTTAAAAACAATCTTCCCCTCCTCGGACCTCATGTAACACTTTTCATTTTACCTCTTTGGCACATTTGCCATGTAATATTATGTATTGCATTGAAAAACAGTTTGGGGTAGCAGACAGAAAACTAGTTATGGAGTCAGGAAGAATGTAGGTTCGATTCTCATCTCAGATACACATTGACTGTGTGACCCTGGATGAGTCATTTAATCTGTCAGGGCCCCAATCAACTCTCTAAAAGTTTGAAACAGAACAGTAGAGAATCTATATAGATAGAAACAGTTTCCTCCCAGGCAGCTCCCTACTCAAAAAAAAAAAAGATTGTATATTGTATTTATCTGTATTTGGATCTTATCTCCTGACTAGCCTCTGAGATTCATGAGGACAGGAACATGTCTTCTTTAGAAATTGCATCTTACTCTAACCCTCAGCTTGATATTTGATGTACAGTAGGCAAATGCTTATTAAATGTGAATCAAAGAATAAAACCCATCTATGTGAATGAGACACAACTAGAGGGGAAAAATCACTCTCGTTGCCAAATCAGTATTCTCCTCCTCCTAGGAATGTAAGCAAATATTAGCAATGGCTATCTGGAGATGCCTGCAACCATGATGGCTACTCAGGTCCAGTCACTGTCAAAAGTATGAAGTAGATAAAATGTACTCCATCCTCTCCCCCCTTTTGCCCACCACCTCCCCTTCCCAGGTTCTTTTCCTCTTCCTTAGCCCCAGCCCAAGATCTGAATTCCCTTAGGCATCTCCAATCCTATCTCCTAGCAGAAAAACAAAGCTAAAATATATAAAAAGTATTTGGAAACATTGAAAGATTTATCCGTATGAAGCAGCACCTACCTTACAGAGTTGTGAGCATCAAATGAGATATTTATAAAAAGCACTTAGCATAGTGTCTGGTATGTAGTAGGTACTATATAAATGCTTATTCCCTCCTTCCCTATTAAGTGAAAAATTAGTTCACAAGAAAATCCAATTCAGTTCAACAAACATGTGTTGAGCACAAATGTATAAGACATTATGCTAAGTATAGGGAAGACAAACAGAATCCCTGCTATTATGATGCTTACTTACACTTTACAGGAGGGATACAGTATGTACACATGTAAACAAATGCTAAATAAGTACAAGGCTATACAAAGTAGATTCAAGAGGGAGAGAATGCAACAATAAAAAAAAAGGATAAGGGGCAATGATGGTTGGGAGGGGAGGGATAGAACCAGAAAAGGCTTCATGTGGCACCCAAGCTATGTCATAATGGATACTAGAGGTGCAAGCAGTGGAGTACATTTCGAAAATGGAAGGCCACTTGCAGAAATGCATAGATGCCCACAAAAGAGAAATGTCCTAGGCCTCAATGTTGCCTGGAAAACGAAGGTTAGGTTGTTTGTAATGGACAATGGAAAGGGAATAATATGAAGTAAGACTAGAAATGTTAGTAGGAACCAGGTTTTGGAAGGTTTTAAAAGCCAAGCTGAGGAATTTATATTTTATCCTAAGAGCAATAGAGAATCATGGATACGTCTGTCTGTGGGTTATGTGTTACCTCTCCTAAGGATGTTTATATTTTAAAATAAGACCACCTAGAATCCTTAATTCAAAGGACTTTGACCACATGGATATTCCATGAGAGGTATAATGATATAGTGAATGGAGTAGCCTAGAAACCAGGAAAATATGAGTTCAAGTTCCATTCCTGATACCTACTGCCTATGCGACCTCGAGTCACTTAACTTCTGAGTGCTCTAGGGTAAGCAGCAATGAGCTGCAGTGAAGATGAGTTTTAGAAAATTAGAATCTAGGGGGCAGCTAGGTGGTGCAGTGGATAGAGCACTGGCCCTGAAGTCAGGAGGACCTGAGTTCAAATCCGGACTCAGACCAAACACTTGACACTTACTAGCTGTGTGACCCTGGGCAAGTCACTTAACCCCAATTGCCTAAAAAAAAAATCAGAATCTGAGGGACTTGCCTTACCTGAGAATTACATAAATCAATATAATCATGTGGTCAGTCCCAACCCCCTCTAGATATTCTATGTCCAGCATAGAAATAGTATGTAATAAGCATGTGACATACCATATAAGCTATCCCCTAGTCCACTCCTAGAGTTGACCCATATCTATCATCTAACCTCCACATGCTATCATGGTTATACCTCATGTTTTATAAAAGAATAAAGTCCTTTTCCATAACGCCCATCAAACATAGTCTACAGAAATGTAAGAGAACCAGGAGCTCGGTTGCATTGAATAGATGTTCTTTTTTTTTTCCCCTCCTCACTTTTGATATATCCGTTAAGACTGTGAGGAGGATACGTAGCACTTCAATTTCCAGGCAACACAACGCTGAGGTCGATCTATCAAAAGCTGACTGGAGTGGGTGGTGAAATACAGTAGGAGGTGGCTGGCTACACAGTTGTACTATTAAATTACAGTCTGTCCAAGGAGAGTAATCTCTTGTTTCAGCAGCAGGTACTAGTACAAGAGACTGTAAAAACCTCAAGCACTCTAAAATAGGCTGTCACACAGAGCATCATAAATTATATCAGTCAAATATTCCATCATTCATTCATGCCAGAGACTCAAGCTGCAAAGAGGAGTCGGCTTTGGGTGCGGGGGGGAAAGGAGAGTTCTGGTGCAGCAGAGAGAAAAAGGGAGAGGGAAGGAGGGAGGAAGGGGGGAAGCACCAACAATCATATTTCTGATTTATTTTTATTCCTTTTCTTAACCACTCGAGGGGAAGCTATGGAATGACTTTATTTAATCAAATGAAATGTTTTTTGATTTATATGACTAGGGAATATGGATATAGATCCTAGGGCCATAGCATTAGATCTGATCATGACCTTAAAGTTCATATCCTCCACCCCCTAATTTTACAGATGTGAAACTGAGGCTCAGTGAAATTAAACAAACCAAAGTCCCATGGATAATAATTAGAGCTGGGATTTGAACTCAGGTCCAAATCCAGTGATCTTTTCACTTTACTATGCTCATAAAATTTTAGAACTGGAAAGTGCTGTAGAGATCATATCATCTAACTCCCTTATAACTATGAAAACTGTGGCACAAATAGGCACAGTGACTTGTCCAAGGTCATACAGCTAGTCAGTAGTGCAGTTGAAATGTAGGTATCCTGATTCCCATGGCATACACTTCCATAAAGTTCTACACAAAACAAATTTGCATAGTCCTATTTTTATATTGGTTTTAATTACAATTTCAAAAATTCATTCCCTTGTCAGAGGAATGATCCTAAAATATAATAAAAATCATACTTTATAAGCCTAATCCTAACTTCAAGAAGCATTCTGCCTTGGTTGAAGTTTGTGTGTATTAAATTTCTCATAGCTCTTCAAAAATAGTCAATTTGCCTCATGATCATTAAATATGCTCAACCTTTTTTATATCTATTTCCTTCTCTCTGCTCAAGTGGTCCTCACCTTAACTCAGGCCCTCATCTCCTCTCACATGGACTATTGCAGTAGCCTACTCATTGGTTTCCTTATCTCAAATTTATCTCCACTCTAATCCACCTTTTACAGAGCTATCAAAGCAACTTTTCCAGAGTGTAAGTCTGACCATGGCACTTGGTTACTCAGTAAACTACACTGGCTCCCTATTGCTTCTAGAATCACATAGAAATCCCTCTGTTTTACAGTCTTTCACAACTTGGCTTCAAACAATTAGTCAATAAACAAGGATTTTTAAGTGTCTATTAGGTACCAGTCACTGTGCATATTTCCAGAGACATAAAGACAAAAGTAAAATGGCCCCTATTTATGCTCAAGCCCTCAAGGAGTTTACATTCTAAGATGAGAGAACCTGTGCATATATATTACATATGTGTGTATATATATATACTTATATTTCTATATCCATATATTTATATATGTAGCTATAAATGCATATGTAAACATTGTTGAGATGCCTCCTTTTTCTCTGTCAAACTACCATATATTCATCCATTTATTAACTTATCCTCCTGTGCTATGAATTAAATTATAAGCTCTCTAAGGGCAGGAAATATAATGTTTTTTATCTTTGTCTTTTCATCTTCATAGCACCTGAGAGGCAGCTGATAAATGGTTGGCCTTAGAGAAAGGAAGGCAAACATATATGTTGATTGAGATAGATAGATAGATAGATAGATAGATAGATAGATAGATAGATAGATAGATGGATGGATGGATGAATGGATGGATGGCAAGATAAATCTATATAGCTAGATATAAACAAATATAGATTAGATTTAAGTATAGCCAGATATGAATATGGAAATAGAGGTATGTCTGCATGTGTTTATGCATATGTACATCTTCATATGCATATGTGCCTATACATGCTTATGTGTGGATACATGTATGTATATATCCATATGAATGTAAGTATATACAGTTATATATTCAGAATTAATTCAAGGTACTCTAGAGAAGGACTGCACTCGCAGGGAGATAAGAAAAGATCTTCCAACTTTAATGTACATTTTTAATGTACAAACATTATTTCCATTTTAGCACTCCAGGGTCCACCCAAACTGGCCTTCTTGATGTTCTTTCCACATTCCTAACTTCACATCATTGCCCTGGAAGTGTCCTGGAGCTAAAATACTCTTCCCTCACTTTAGTCTCTTAGAATTTCTTGTTCCTTTAAATCTCTACTCAATCACTACCTTCCAGATAACACATTTCATGATTTTCCTAGCTCCTAGTTCTCTCTTTTCCTCTAAAAAAATTCACTTTGCATTTATTTTAATCTATTTTATATATACCTATACATGCTCATATTGCCTACCCCTATAAATATAAGCTCCTTATGGTCAAGGATCACTTTTGTCTTTATATATTCAGTACATCACCTGGTATATAATAGGTGCTTCATAAATGCCCATTGACTTATTGGTTGATTGACTGAACGCAATAGTTATAATCTAACAAATGTCATTGATTGATTCCATGAAAACAAAATGTTAGGTGAAACAATGTTATACAGTGCAGATAGTTTCACAGGAGTAAGGTTGTATTTTAAGTAGTAAATCATCCAAACAACAATACATTGACATTTCACTACTTTGTGGTACATTAATAAGATTATTGTGAAATGACATTGATGAAGGTAACAGTATAACACTATATATACATGTGTGTGTGTGTATTTATATTTAGATCTGGAATCATATATTTTAGTTCTGGAAGGGACTTAAGAAGTCATCTAATCCAACTTCACGTCACTTTGTTAATTAAAGTAAAATGAAGTACATGAAGAAACTGAAACTCAGAAAGATTAGAGTACTTGCTCATGGTCACATAACTAGTTAGTGAAAGGACAAAGATTAGAGCCTTGGTCTTTCCAATCCCAAGTTTAGCACTCTATTCATTGCACCAGCCTGCCTTTCATTAACATGCACCACACAATTCATTTCTAATTTATTTGGGTGTCTCCCCATTTTTATCAGACTTAAATACTGCAGGCACTACATTGGCTTGCTTATGCTTCAGTTATTCAAAAGAATTTACTTATTGGAAGAGCTGCATGGAGGCATAGAAGGTTTTTCATAGAAAATTTTTCACATTGAATTCTGACTATGATACTTTAGTAGCAGCCTATACACATAGTGATCAACTGTCAGTGCAATGTGAGAAAGTGCTCCTATCTCTTTAAAAGACTTCTCAATCCTTGTCTACAGTGGCAAAAGTCCCAATGGCAGGAATCCTTTAAAGTGAGAGAAAAGAGGACCAGGAAGCACAATTTCTATGGTCACTTTTCCAGCTCTTTTTATATTTCTTCATCAACCATGGACTGAAAAGACAGTCAAGATGGCATCCAGAATGACCTGAAATGGATGGTGACATTTAAATTGAGTCACTTTTATAATTTATTAACTAAATGGAACTACACTAAATTAATATATAAAAAGTTAACCTGTTCTAGAAAAAAAGAAATTTTACTCATGTCTTTAGGTCATTGGATTATAAGCTCATAAATCTAGAACAGGAGAAGACCTTAGAGGTCATCCTGTCTAAACCTGCTTTATAGATGAGGAAACACATGACCAGGGACATGAAGTGAATTGTTCAAGGTCACACAGGTGGTAAGTGATCTCTCAATGAACGTGGAATTTTTCTAAGGGAAGAGACTCCTCAGCAATCATAAGCAGTATCCCAATCATGGTGAAGTTTTTTCATGCTTTTGTTTATTGGGAGATTATGTGAAAGAATGTAGATGACTCAATAGATTCCGTTATGACTACTGGGGGAGAGGGGAGGAGAAAGCACATATTCTTCTCAAGCTACACTAATAGTTGAGCACCATGTGCAGGATGCTCCTGAAATATCATATTAGGTCAGTACTATGATCTATAAATTATGGAAAACATCAGAAAAATAGCTGTCAACATTTTTGCACAAACAAAACCAATGCAGCCAAATTAGAAGGAAAACAGGAAAATGGGGGGAGGGGGAGGCATTTACAGAAATTTTTTTCTCACAAAGGTCTCTATTCACATATTTGGGGAACTGAGACAAATTTATGAAAATAAGAACAATTCCCCAATTGATGAATGGTCAAAAGAGATGAACAGCCAGATTTCAGAAGAAGAAATCAAAGCTATCAATAGTGATAAGAAAAAATGCTCCAAATAATTAATAACTATAAGAATACAAATTTGAAATACCACCTCACACCTATAAGATTAGCCAACATGACAGAAAAGAAAATGACAAATGCTGGAGGTAATGTAGAAAATAATGGGGCACTAATGCACTGTTAGTAGGGTTGTGAACTGTTCCAACCATTCTGGGAACAATTTGAAACTATGCCCAAGGGTCTATAAAACTGTCCCACTACTAGGTCTGTATCCCAAAGAGATCAAAGAAAAAGGAAAAGGACTTATATGTACAAAAACATTTATAGCTGTTCTTTCTGAGCTGGCAAAGAATTGGAAATTGAGGGGATGCACATTAATTGGGAAATAGCTGAACAAGTTGTGGTATATGATTGTGATGGAATACCACTTCACTCTAAGAAATTACAAAGGGAATGATTTCAGGAAAAACCTGAGAAGACTTACATGAACTGATGCAAAGTGAGCAGAATAAGGAAAACATTTTACACAGTAACAGCAATATTGTAACTATAATCAACTGTGAAAGGTTAGCCACTCTGATCAATACAATGATCTATACAATTCTAAAGGACTCATGATGAAAAAATACTATCCACATTCAGAGAGAGAAATTGCAGATTGAAGTATATAATTTCCTTTTTTCACTATCTCTATTTTCTTGCTTTTTTGGCAATATGGTTAATGTGATATATGTTTTGCATGACTTTACATGTTTAATGGGTATTATATTGCTTGACTTTTCAATGAGTAGGGGAATGGATGGAGGTTGTCAGGGAATTTTGAAACTCAAAATCCAAAAATAAATTTAAAAAATAGCAGTCGTGAATTCACCCTGTCTGGTTAGGAGGAGGGTTTAAGGGAATACATCAAGAACACTGCATGTCTCCTATACTTTCTCTGTTCTGCGTTATTCTAGAAATTTATCTATGGAATCTGTTTCCTGAGGAGAGAGTCCAGTCAGAAGCCTGGATAAATATTAGGGGGTTCATGAACTTGAATTAGAAAAAAAACTAAAACACATCTTACTTTACTAGACTTTGATTTCTTTTGTAATCCTTTGTGTTTTATTTTATGCATTTTAAAATAGTATTCTGAGAAGGGATTGATAAACATGCACCAAACTGCCAAAGGGGTCCATTACACAAATTTTTTAAAAAATCCTTTAGCTCTATGATACTATGATGAGCAACCAGGAAAATAGAAGACAGATTGCAATGGAAAAGAGAATGACCATCAAAGGTGATGAAGGTACAAGACATGGAATCCAAATCTGAACAATTGAGGAAAAGATATTATTATCTAGGAGCCTAGAAGAGAAACTCCTCCATGTTTGTGATCATTAGTATAGGATGAATTGAATGGTCAGATTGAGGGAACTGGAGGTGAGTGTTGCCTAACCCATATCCTGGACTACCATATCTACAACAAAGAGATGAGGAAAGAGTTTTCAGAAAACTTAGACACCAACAGTCTTGTTGAATTGAATCTATACCAAGAGTTTACCACCAGAACTGAGTTACCAACCAGGATAACACTTGGAAGAAAGAAGATAAACAGGAAAGAATATAGAGCTATCAAGAGTGAGAACCAGTATCTAAAGTTAATTATTAGGAATAGGGTTAAATTACCAAATAACTTTTGTAATTTATTAAGTTTACTCTTTTTATGAGTGACTGTTCAATCTTTTCCCCTTAATGTTTCCCATATAGTCATTCATGGCAAGTGTCCTTTCAGACTGTTCTTTCAGGTAGCTAAGGTAATGAGTGGGGAGAGAGGAGAGCCTAAATTTGAAGTCTTCCCCTTAAGGCAGAACCAAAAAGAATCTCTATCTTAGGATACCAAAACTGAGAGGGCACCAATAATACTTGCACTCCTTAATCTGCACAAGATCACCTGTACTTAATATTTAGTTAGTAAGAATAATTAACATAAGAAGCTACTTCCTACCCCAATAACCTGATAGTCACATCTTAGGTGACTTCTTCCTCATCCTAACCTTGTACTGCACTCCAAACTACCACATCTCAGTGTCATGGAATCTCCACCCACAGTGTCCTATAGTCTCCATCTCTTGCACCATGGTACAATATCTGGATGCCACGTCTTGACCTCAACAACTAAATTCATCATAAAAAGTTGATTTGAGGATATATCTCAAGCTACTGGCCTTTGATATTGGCTTTGTGAAACCTGTCCCTATCCCAAGTGCCAAAATAGTTGTTTTTGGTTGTTGTTTGTCCTTCATTCTCAAAGAGGACCATGGCATCAGGAAGGTGATGTTATGAAATGCAAGTGAATTGGATTTAAGTGAGACCAGGCTGTGCAAATTCAGCAGCCTCACTCTCTCCTCCAGAGCCATCTGGGTCCAGTGGCAAGATACAGATCAGGATGACTGGAGATGGCCCCAGATGCAGTACTTTGGCCGATATAATTAGAGTTCTGCTGAAAGGAGAAGTGAGCGTTTGAATATTAGAGAACCTATGGAGATAGAAGTGATGGCAATGAGGAACCCAGGAGAGGGCACCAGAGAGCAGGAGTATGGAGTTGTGGGACCAGAAAGGACCATGGCACCATGAAACAAGGAGTAGTAAGTCTAGTGGAGTAGTGGAGTAAGAAGAAAGCATTGGGACACATGGTATCATGGAGTCTTCCTCTTCATCTTAAGGAAACAGAACATTTGACAGTTTGCTAAAATCTTAAATAAAATATGAAAGCTGCCAATGTATTACAAAAGCCCCTCAGCTAATGTAATACACGAAAGCTGCTCATGTGGTGCATATGCCACTAATTCAATAAGAAAATTGCAAAAAGAGTATGAAAGTCATTAATATGACATGAAAATACAAAAGTCTGCAAATTACATCAGAGTCATTGGTCCATTATACTAACCTTTTACCCAGTTGTTTTCTAGCAGATCAGATTAGCAAATTTGGATTCAACTAATCTGCCATAAAATTTTTATCTTGTCACTTTTATGAAGTATCAGAAAATTGTTACTTTGCTTATAACAAGTGGTCAATCACATTCCCGTCTTGATGTCATGCTACCAATGGAATCTTTTCAGTGGCTTCTTTTCTTTTCCCATTAATGAGACCCAAGATATAATCATTCTTGGCATAAAATTCTGGGCATAGCACTTTTGAGATTAAGTTACTTGAATCTGTAGATTTCTCATATTGTATGAGCACTAGATGAATAGACACAAAGAGAGGACTATGATAGATAAAAAGATGATTGCATGGATAGATAGATAAACAGATAATAGACAAATAAATATAACTGTGTATATATACTACATATGTACACATACAATATAATATGTATATCTGCATAACATTTATGTGTATAATATTTAGTAGGTATATATACATAATAAAATATGTATATATTCATAATGTGTGTATAATATCTGGTAGGTATGCATCAACTTGAACTTTGACTATGAATCCTTCCCAATGGAAGACAAACATCGTTTAACGTATTTTTTACAGAGTGGTACAGTGGGAAGAACACTACATTTTCAATCAGACAACCTGGATTCAAATCCCAGCTCTGGTGTCCCATGTAATTGAGCAAATAATTGAAATTCCCTGAATATGAATTCTCTCAGGTGTAAAATGAGAGTATTAGACTAAAGGACCTCTACAGTGCCTTCCAGCTTGAAAACCTATGAGTTTCTCTCTCTTAAAGTTCTTTTGTGTAGTTCATTCTGTTCTTGACCTCTTTTGAAAACAAAACAGAATTCTGATTCAATTCAATAAATTTTAAACATCATCTATGGACAAGAAACTGAGGATTCAAAGCCAAAGCCATCAAGAAAATTACACTTTACTAGGGATTTAAGAGGGATATAACATATATGTAGATAAGTATATACAAAATAATTTGAAGCCAGACAGACAGAGAGAAAGATAGAAACAGAGATGTGTGTGTGTGTGAGAGAGAGAGAGAGAAAGAGAGAGAGAGAGAGAGAGAGAGAGAGAGAGAGAGAGAGAGATTATCTGGATAAACAAAGAAAAGCTTCTATTAGAAGCTGATATATATTCTGAGTCTTGAAAGAACCTAGGCATGTGAAATAATAGATGTAAAGAAACATTTCATTTCAGGTATGTGTAACAGCCAGCCTAGGCAAAGATGAAAAGATGGGAAATGATGTGCTAAGGTCATGTAACAACTAGCAGGCCTGTTTAATTGGAGCACAGAGTGCCATCATTTAGATTCTAGATCCCCTTAATAAAAAGGATTTGTTCTGTAAGGTTCGGATTCAGTCAAAGGGTCACACTTGAGAAACTAGAGGGTCCCTGATAGAACATAGAACTTCATATGCCAAATACATACAAATGTAGGCCTATGTTGGTTGATACCAGGAGACAAAAGGCCCAGTGGCCTGGATTCCGACCAGCATTTTTATTAGCATTTTTTCAGGAGCAAGTAGAAGAGAAAGAACAAAGCTGCTATCACATAACCTATTCTCTTGAGAAACTGCAGGATCTGCTTTATAAAAGTTGTTCAAATTTCCAGAGTACTCTCCCACTTGCACAGACTTGAAGGTGAAAAAAAAATGGTGTCCAGAACATACAAATGAAATTGAGAAAAAAATAAGAGTGGAAATGAGATGGTTTTCCCTTCCATGGCACAACTGAATAACTTAGCCTGTCCCTAAAGAAAACAAAAAAGAAGATTTTCCTAAGTGTGTATCACTCTTGGAAAAACATACATAGGCTGGGTCCCACCAAAAATCTATAGTAAGATATCAATAGTTGGATTGCATACATTCTATAGTTTGTTAGAAATTACAATATTCTTTTTTTCATAATACCCCTGCATCATATGTAATGCAAGTATTATTACTCCTATTTGGATTATGACAAAATCAGATTAGAAAAGTTAAACGATTTGCCAAAAGTATCATAGCTTGTAAGTGGTGGGATCAGGACTAGAATTTAGGTCTTCTTCTGTTAAAGCCAGTCCTTTTCTCATTAAACTATATTGGAGTATATGTAATATTATAACAGTTCATGGCAGAGCTAAGAGAAATAGCTGAAAGTTTGTTGTGAGTCAACACTGATATGGCAGTAAAAAAAACCCATTATCTTTGGCTACATTAATAGAAGTATAGAGTCTAAAATAATGGAAGTGCCAAAGTAATGAGTGTTCATCAGACAGTACTGCTTAGTACAGTGCCTGGCACATAGTAAATGCTTAAGAAATGGTGTATGACTAACTACTTCTAAAATATTGTGTTTTGTTCTTCAGGACATATTTCAGGAGGGTTATTAACAAGATAAGGTACATCTAGAAGATGATGACCAGTATGATGAGAGAACTAGAAAAATATATCTAAGAAACTAGAGATATTTAGCCAAGAAGAGAAAAGGCTTGTGAGGGATATGTGTACTTACCACAATGCCTGGCACATAGGTGATTAATAAATATATATTGATGGATCAATTGATATAGTAAACGTCCTTAAGTTTTTGAAGACATGCTGGATTTATTCTGCATAGTTCCAGAGGGAAGAACAGAGATCAACTAATGGAAATTAAGAAAGGCAGATTTTAATTCAATATCAAACAAAAAAAAATATCATAACTGAATCAGACAAAGTAAAAGACTCAAGAAATCTGTGTTTCCATGACTTAGGAAGACTGCCATATGAGCAAGAGAGACTGATGTTGAGACTCTATCATTTGCAAAGCTATGTAGCTTAAAAGGGGTAAATCAAGTTCTTTCAGATGATATGACTTTGCCACAATGTGTTTTGATAATCTTCAATTCACGGACTCACAAAGGTAAAAGAAATATTAAGAAGTCCCCTACAAGCCTCATGCACAGGGCTGGCCTTAGAAGCCAGCAGCCACCTTTGCCATGTAGTTTCAAGTGTTTGAAGAAGGCTTTTTCCTTTAGCTTTCTAAAGAATGCCTCCACCAACCTAGTCCCCAAAGCCTAAATTGGCATAATGAAGAGATTGCTCCTTCTAGCATAAGGTTTTATCAATGGGTTAAAATCTATATACTGCTTCAAAAAAATAATGCATGAAGTCTTATCAATTACATACACATTACTGCAAGTTTACCAAAAAAATTTTCTGGAAGCAGAATTTAATAAAAGGAAAGATCAGAAATTGTAGCTATTGGAAGGTCAAGAGGGAATGCCACTTGGGAAAACTGGGAGAAATGGAAGAATTTGGGAAAAATGATGAAGACTGGAGAATGAGAGCACTGAAAACAAACAATTTTTTTTTATCATGAATTTGAGCAGAATTATATGGAAGTCATCCAGGTCTGGTACAATTCTTTCCTTCTTAAAGAAACCATGGAACAACTTCCTACAACTGACTCCAACAACCTTGTCCCAGATTTAAAAGTCCCCACTGTCAGGAAAGTCTTATGGCTAATCTTATATAGCATAAATATCTTTTACTCCCCTCATTTTGTCTTCTGTGGTGGTCAACAAGAGTGATATAGGCAGCAACATCTTTACATTAACTCATAATGTTCCAAACAATAATTAGCTATAACCTTTTGATAATTTTTTCTCATCAACAAGGCCACAGCCACCGCATCTTCAAAATGTGATAAAGTAAGCATTGATCCTTCATGAGCCAAACTTCACCTACCCAACACTATTATTGTACTCTTTCTTCATTTGCCGCCCCTTTTTCCTCAACTGCAAACTAGTGAATTATGATTGTCCAGTTAGGAATAGTTTTGAATTTACACATAAAAGATAAAGTTATTGTAGCATTTTGAAGAAAATCTTTGAAGCTAATTATCTAAAGATTAGAGAAAGGATATCTTTTAATTAATTTCAAGACCCGGATTAAGTATTAAGCAGAAACATAAAAGAAAGATTTCCAATTGGAAGGGGTGGTTCTGGAAGAGTCTCCTTCCCCTTGAGGATTACTGTTTAATTTTCAACATTGAGTTGAAATAAATGCTGGTATGATCTCCAAGGAAAGACATATTTTAGTTGTAAACATAAAAGGGTGTACATAAACTGTATGATAAGCAAAATGTGCAATATTCTCTTTTGAGAGCCTGTCCACCACCATGTTATGTAGCCATGTTTAGAAAATTCTATCCCAACTTTCCTCTCAGACAAATGTTATCGTGGAGATTACACACACACACACACACACACACACACACACACACGCTCGCCTGTGAGCATGCACACACACACAAATATATACACATATATACATATATACACTTACAGATATATGTGTGTATGTGTGTATACATATATGTACATGTGTGTACATATGTCCTGTAGATACACATATACGCCTATGTATAACACCTTTGTGTGCATACACACATCTGTATATGAATTCATTTATGCATGCAAATGTGTGCTTATATTTTAAATTTTAGTGGCTAATTAGGTCAAAATCAGGACAGGCTATATTAGTGTCAGGCTAAATTTTAAAGTATGGGTTGGCTTAAGGATTTAAACCTTTAAAATTTTCAAATATTTCTGCATTATAAATCATGCTCTTATGTAATCAACATGTCCTTATTTTCTTCAAATCTTTTTGCCTCTATTTTTATTTAGTATATTCTCTCCTCTAATTCTAAATCTATGTTTAAATTTTTGTTGAGGGGAGGAATTTGTGTATATGTGTGTGTATACAAATATATACATATATACATATACACACATATACATATATACACATGTAATATGTATATACATGTATGTATCTGTGTCCATATTTCATTATTTCATTCCAAGCTATCAGTTTTTAAAACTCACTAATATTTTTAAAAATTATTTTTTACTTCAGAACTGTATTCTGAAATAAATTCTATATCTGTAGAAGTGACTCCTAATTTTCAAAAGACATTCAATTTCGTTTGCATTTGTGTGCACCTTTGGCTGTATGAAGGCCTTAACATTACCCTCTGTTCCACAGGGCCACTGATATTGCATTCTAAAGGTCAGCAAAAGTCTTCCTAGAACTGAGAATAATATGCTTTACTTAAGGAAAAGAATGAATTCTTTCCTATGATGTCAAAGCATTATCTAAGCATCAATTAAGCTCCATACCAATAAATTTATATTTGTTTTTCTGATCCTCACAGTATCATTTTTTTAACATTTATTTTTAAAACTTTGGATTCCAAATTTTCTCCCTTCCTCCCTCCCCACCCAACCTCATTGAGAAAGCAAACAACTCGATACAGGCTATAGATATGTAGTCATGCAAAATACTTTCATAGTAGTCATGTTGTGAAAAACTAACTATATTTCCCTTCATCCTATCCTGCCTCCCATTTATTCTATTATCTCTTTTGACCCTGTCCCTCCACAGAAGTGTGTGCTTCTGATTACCTCCTCCCCTAATCTGTCCTCTCCCCATCCCCCCACCTCACCCCTGCTCTCTTATCCCCTTCCTTCCTATTTTTCTGTAGGTAAGATAGCTTTCTATACCCAATTGAGTGTGTATGTTATTCCCCTCACAGTATCATTTTGAAAATTTAGGGGAGGAGGCCTCAAAAATAATATGTTATAGGGAAGGAATTTTTATCTCTGTCTTATGGAATCTGTCAGTCACTCAATCAACAAGCATTTATTCAGTTCCTTTTAAGTGTCAGGCAAAGCACTGAATGTACAAAGAAAAGCAAGAGACAGTCCCTACTTTCTAGGAGCTCACAAGCTAAGAGACAACATGCA
Source organism: Vombatus ursinus (assembly GCF_900497805.2). Classification (NCBI taxonomy): domain Eukaryota; kingdom Metazoa; phylum Chordata; class Mammalia; order Diprotodontia; family Vombatidae; genus Vombatus; species Vombatus ursinus. The sequence goes on along the minus strand of NW_020954559.1, from coordinate 21,715,650 downwards.
AGTAAGTCTGTACAGACACCATAAATAGGAAAAACTGGAGATAGTCAACAAAGCAAAGGTTGTAGCATTAGGAAAGATCAGGAAAGGTTTCTTGTAGAAGGTGAGAGTTTAGATAGAACATGAAGGCAGCCAGGGAAGACAGGAGCCAGCCAGTGAAAATCCCTGGGGTCTAAAGATGCAACGGTTTATGCAAAGAATAGCAAAGAGGCCAGTGTCATTTGATTGTAGAATATGTCCAGAGGCAGGAGAGAGAGAGGGGTGGAAGGAATTAGATTTAGGAAGACTGGAGAGGTAGCAGGGGGCCTGGTTATGAAAGACTTTGAATGCTCAGGAATTCTCTATTTGAGCATGTATCAATAGAAGTGAGAAAGTGTTGTGTGAACAGGCTTGCATGTTCATCTACTAAGAGGCTTTCATATATCTAGGAAAAGAAAACATTTCCCATAAAAACACCTAACTCAATAACCCAGTTGGCAGTGACATTTGACTAAAATAGGCTCAGCTCAAGGTTGGAGACCTATATTTGTTTACCTAAAATGCTTAGTGTGTGTTACATAGTTGTGTTGAGCTGTTTATGAGGAAAATACTAGACGTGTTTTAGAGCCTTCTCTGCCCCACCTATATCAAGTGTTTGAGGATTTACAAGGTTTTCAGAAAACACTGAAGTCATATATTTGATCAGAGTGTGGAAGAAAACCTTCTACACTAACGCTAACCGGTGCTTGCATCAATACATGGAAAAGAAAAAAAAAAACTTTAACATTTGAAACTCAAAAAAGCTCAGTTATTTCAATTTCATACCTTGTTAAATTTTTCTGTATCTGTTATCGATGTTCCTTATCATTCTAAAGCCTTTTTTAAATCATAGAAGAAACAGAGCATGCATTTCTACCTATAAGGACCAAATGCATCGTATGTCTTTATGCTATTGACTTAAATAAGAGGAAATGCTCATATATTTATTTCTATTGGGTCATTTCTTTTCCCATATTAGTCTTTTAACCTTGGAGAATCCATAAAATTTTTCCAACATTTATAAAACTTTGTGAATAATTTATAAAGTAAAATAAAATTTTATCTTTGCATGTAGTTTCCACTATTTTATTAATTTATTGTTTCTGTTTTGTCAGATTTTCAGAATTTATAGTTTTGCTGTCATAATAATATAACTTTAATTGTATCCTTACTGATCAAATACCTGAGAGACTCTCTGACAAATAGAATATTTGACAAATAGACTATTTCAGAATATGTTATTTAACTCATTGGATAGTGAATTTTCAAATAGTGATTTTGATTACACAAATGCCACAGTTGTGTGAGTCAGAGAATGAGTGTTCTTCATCTGGTTCCAACAATATCCATCAATGAAGTTACTTCTGCAACTGACAATCTAAAATGTAATAAGCAACATAGAGCTCATTGGACCCAAGTTCACAACAAAAGAGATGAAGAACCACAATGTCTGAAAGGCAAAGACAATTCTCCTTGACAATGATTTGTTGCTTCTCAAAGCAGTACATGTACAACAACCAAATATTATTGCACTTTCATCTGACCCTACAGCACATTCTACAATCTGTGTTGTAGCAAAGTCCTATTTTTTCTTTTCAAATTTCATTAGTGGGCCAATGCTTAGAATCAGTCAGAACTATATAAATTCTGAGAAGAATGCTAACTGGTCTGTTATATTAGAATAATTAGAAAAGTTCATGATCTAATTGTCATTTAGAAGAAACCTACTCATAAAAAGTTTGTGAAATCGCTCCGAGGGTGTCCTTTCACAAAAAAAAAAAAATTGTGGATGAATGGAGGAAATTTTCTCACTTGGTGTTGCTATACTAATAAAATTACAGGTCTTGTTTAAAAAAATAAAGAAAAGAAAGATTTCTAGATATAAGGCACCTTTGTTTTGATCTGAAAACTAAAAGGAAGCAGAATCCATCCCAGGGCAAGTTTTGTCCAACTTTCTCACTGTGGAATGCTTTTATTGAAAGTTATCTGAAGGTACTTATTCCTGTTGTGTAAGTATAATGGTCGATAAGGTATTGCTGCTTTTTTGCAGAGGCATGCATAAATTTATTCAATATATGTTGAATAAGCCAAACAAATTTGGCCTGAAATTTTGGTTGGCAGTAGATACTGAAAACAAATACTTGTTCAACAGAACCTTTTACTTGGGAAAAGATGATAGTAAAAGCAACAATAACAGGGCACCTTACTAATAAAGTATTGAAGCTCATGAAACCATTATTTAACAAAGGCTAGAGCATAACCTTTGGCAAATAATTGACAATGGTCAATCTTACCTAGGAACTTGCAAAGCAGAGATGCAGCATGCTTGGGAGTATTCATCAGAACCATAGAGAACCTGGAAAAGTAACAAAGACATGTAGGCCACTGCATGAAACTCTAATTTTGAAATCTAGAGAAAAGATTATAGTGACTGACTTCTTATAGATGTGAGACATCCCAGGCTATTAACTATTATAAATACCCTCTATCCAGATTTCAGATTGCAGCAAAAAACAACCCAAAGCAAAAGCAAGATACTATCCTGTTTTCAATAAGAATAATGTTAGAAGCAGATGTTCTTGACCAAATGGCAAGGTATTACTCAATGAAAGCAACAAGGAAATAGCCCATGTGTGTGTTTTCTAAAATATTCTAGACATGGCCCTCATCAACAGCTGTATAACATATTAAAAGGCTTGTAATTCAAACATCAGTCATAGAGAATACATCCGAAAGGTGAGTGAGGAAATTACGAGAAAGATTCCAAGTAGCAAATCTGAAGTTAAAGCAACCATAGTTGAAGATATAAATGCTCCTCCAGTCAAAATAGACTACACTTAGGATGCTACAAAGTGCTAGAACAGGACTGCAGATCCAGACTAAAAAAAAAAAAACTAGTTGTGGCAAATGTAAGGTAAAGAAAGTTCAAAATGAAATTCCAAAATAAGTGATCACAAGAAAATACAGTTGACAACATTTTATTTCTCCTATCTTTGCAAATCAACTTTAACTATAAATATTTACAGATATTACAAATTTAAAGGAGATATTATAAATTAAATTAAATGCAGATATTATAAATTTACTTTGAAATAAACATTTTCACCTTATCTCTATTTTCCTTGCAATATGTATTAAGAAAAAAAATCACTGTTTTAATTGATAAATCTTGGTTTGTTTGTTTTAAGGCATTCATAAATTCCAGTTCCTCTAGTGTATCTTTGCCAATGGTGGATTTTTTTTCTTTGTTAAGATTGTTCGATTTGATCTTAATATTTATTTAGTTACACTACATCTACATTTATCCCTCTTCTCTCCTAACAATCATCTTCCAAGATTGGAAGTGAATTAAGATTGGAGTGACCAAAATATAGTATTGGCTATAGTCTAGCTAGGGGATAAAGAGCTGGCTTCAGAATGAGTAAGACCTCACATCAAGTCTAGTCTCTGACATGTGCTGGACTGGTTGTGTGACATTGGGGAAGACACAACTAAGTGTCACAGGAAGTCTGGGGTCTCTTAGTCTCTAAGACTATAATCTGAAGAGCTGGTGTTAATCTGCATTGATAAAGGGAATTTCCTTAATAGTGTCCCCTGTACTGATAAAACCATGACTCCTGTTAAAAAAGGAGAGAAAGGACTTGATAAGGATGAAGATTGAAAGGATTTTTTTTTTTGGTGGTGATCATGATAAAGAGATAATTACTTCCCAAAAAGAATTCTCTCAAAACCTCCTGTTGTCATCATGTAAATTGTAAAGTCTGTGTCAGACTATGAATAATTTTAATCAATTGCCCAAAAGGCAATTCCTTCATTGCCATTTCTCATAATATAAAGAGTATACTTTGCTTCTGAAGTGTCATCTCATACTTCGCCAACTTTCTTTGAAAGGAAACATTAAAGCAATGAATAATACCAATGCTCTTGCTTTGCCTATTTGTTAAAGGCTTAACACTTTTTTGAACCTTGCCTTTCATATATCCCCAATAAGAGAACTTTTAATGTGGCCCAAAGCAAATGTATTTAGTTTTCTTCCTACTGCAACTTCATGTCTATCTATTACATGATGGGGAATGAAACTAAATGTAGGTATATGTGGATGGATATGGGACAGCCTTGTTCAGAACAATTTCACCAGAACAAACCCATTTCTATCTCTTATGTCATAACAGCAACATCAACACTGTTTTCCATAAGCTCTGATTGCCCTAATGGGTCTGTGTATTGGAACAGTTGCAAGGACCTATAGAAACCCCTCTGGCCAAGGGCTTTCAGAGAAAGATAGTTAAGAGATGAGATTCCAAGGGGCCCACAACTATCCCAGGTGAAAATCTCTCTATCCCAGGGATTTGGTTCATGCCTTCAAGCAATCTGCAGTCTGTGACTTTGTTCAGCTGCATATGGCCCATTGACAGTCAGCAGCTGTCAGACCTCCCATACCCAGCTGGCCAACTGAGACCTTGTCTAGACATGTGTAACCAATGGACACAGCTCATCACTTCAGTTTGACCATGGTAAAAATTGCTGTTCAGATGTACCTGATTGGTTCAACTGGAATGAGAAGTATTGATTAGAAAATCAGGCAGGATGAACCAGTCAACCAGACCACATTAAAGTTTTCCCACCATGAACAATGAATATGTCTATACATGTATGGCCCAAATCACAGGCGAAGAAGGATAAACCAACATGCTCGTCAACTGGTTCTTCTTCATTGGTGAATTAGGTTCAGAAATCTATCTTTTCACAATTGAACATGTCAATTACTTGCTACATTTCCAAGAAATGTTTTGCTAAAATAGTATTGTTTGGTCGTAAAGAAACCTGTGCAAGTTCAAAAAACCCACTTTACTTAAATCCAGACTATAAGGAAAAAGGAATGAGATTTTGAAGAGCAAGATAGTTGTTGTTTTTCTAAGTTACATCTTAAAACAATCACACTTTAAAAAAAAAACACTTTTATGTGCCAAATATTATAGAGGGTGTTCCAAAAGTCTTAAGTCTTAGTACAGATTTAAGCTTTTATAGCTTCAAACTGCACTATGACCTCTCTCTCTCTCTCTCTCTCTCTCTCTCTCTCTCTCTCTCTCTCTCACACACACACACATACACACACACACACACATGCACACGCACACACACGCACATACACACACATTAAGGAAACATAATCCAATTCACGATCATATATTCAGCCTGAGATACAAAAGAAATTGATAATTTTTCAAATAACGGATTTCTTTTTGAAGGATTTTAGAGCTTATTTTCAAACTGCTTTCCAGTCATAAAATATTTTGGTAAATTGATTCTATGAAGAGTTTATCCTTTGCTGTATATGTATTCATGTATGTGGTTTTTAAAAGTCATTCAAGTATCTAAGAAGTCTCTGCCTGTAAGTATATATACATGTGTCTGTGTATGGGGAGACGGGGAGGGGAAATTAAGCAAAATTCCAAAAAATATGCTAAATGAAAAAGTTGCACTGGCTCCAGAAACTTCAAGGCTGAGAAGAGAAGCTGCAAGTATCTCACCAAACATTGGGCCCCATACAGCAATGTGCCAAAACAAAACAGTTTGGTGCTCATTGTATCCTAATTAATACTGTAATGAGCTTCCTTAGATAGCCAAATCCTTAATCAGCCCTATCAAAACTATGACTGCTCAGAAAAAAAAGACTCATGTTAATTCTGCTTAATTTCTGACAGTGGTTAAGCACCATTAATACTCCATAATTTCATTGTATGTTATTGTAATCATATCAGCATATATCTCAGCAGCTACAGAAGGCTCAATAGGCTGCTCATGAATTATCAGTCATGTGACTCTGTTTCACTAAGAGACTATCTTCCATCACAGCCAGACCTCCTTTGCCCTCCCCGCAGTCAGTAGCCTAAGCAGGTATTAATAAAGGTCTCCTTTTTTAAATTGCACTGCTCTAAATGGTCTTTAAGGGACCCAGCAGTAATCTCAAGATCCCTATATTTTAGCAGGAAAGCAGGACAGAGGAATTAATAAGAGCCCTTTCTGTGTAAACTGCTCCCTGCTCTAAGGCTATATCCTGATGTCAGGGCGCTAAGAGAATTTTAAATGCACAGGATGGATTGTTTGTGTTGCAAAAGCGAAACAGGGGGCAAAGGCTAAGAGACTTGAGAAAATTGAAAGACTGCCAGGGATGCTGGGATGCAAATAGCAACAAAACAGGGATAAATGCTGCTGCTCACATATGCAGGAGTCCTGCAGAAAAAAAAAAAAAGGTTATTAATTTTCACCAGGCTGTATCTTACAGCTGGTAGCTCAGCATCAGTTTTTGGTGTAATGAAAATGGTCTGAGCAGAAGATAAATGGTTCATAAAGTGGACCATTTAGATGCAATCGAGGCTCAATCTGGCCAGTGACTAATCACGTCCCCCCAGTAAAGCTGAATTCCACTAACAGACTTTTTTTTTCCTGCTGTACCAGTGAATTGTAGTCGGGTCTAAGTTCAAGGCAGGCAGAGAATTATCTTGATTTATTAGAGCACTGCCTGGCCGTGCCACTCGCTCTGCTGAGGCTTTGTGGGCTTCTGCCCTGTTGCTGTCGGAGTGTAATTTTTACTGTTCCCCTGTGAGTAGTACACAGCATCATTTTCAGCTGCTAGAAAAATGGGCTGCTTTTGCACCTGTAATTTTTCTTCTTTTGCTGCTGAAGGTATATAATATATCTCTAAAGTGCGTAATAAGTTTCTGAAAAACGTGTTTTTAAAAGAAATTGATTCCAATGGTTTATAAGCCCAAGCAAGGCCACATAAGGAAATGCACCAGATTGCAAAGGTATGCTTGGTTGAAAAGGCAGCCATTTTTTCCCTTCCATTTAGTAAATTCAGACTTCCAGTCCAGGGTGTAATTTCAGACATTTCCTATACAGTAGCTGCTTCTCATAATGAACTCTGATCAAATAAAAATGTTGTTTATATTGAGACTTTACAAGTCCTGATTACATATAAAATAGAGTAAAATCTCTCATAATGACATTTAATTGTGAGAAAGAAAAGATTCCAATAGAAGAGCATTCAGCTGCATTTGTTCAATGTTCCTTTGCATAATGTCGTTTATAGATAGTTCAATTATGACATTATTATGAGCTGCATTTGAGTAACTAACAGGCTCCTTGTATTTTTAGACCTATGGAGAAAGAACTTGGGTAGGAGTTCCATTATACTTGCTGGGAGTTATTCACAAAAGGCGCATTATTTTTACTAGGCTTTGTAATGTCAATTCAGCTCATTATTTTCGAGGTTTAGCCCAAAATCTTATAAGCACCATCCAAAGGAAAGGGTTCAGGCAGCCGCAGGAAAGAGGAGGAAGGCCAGCTCACCTCCTTGAGATTACAGAATGAGCCTGCTGGCCATTGTGAAGAGGACAAATGTGGGAAGCTTTTGAGTTGGTTTGTATTCTGACTCTCTAAGACAGGCTATTTTTTCCTTTACTCTGAAGGACCTGACAGATATGATAGGTAAACGATCAGGAATAAGTGGGAGAAAGTGTGGCTGTAAACCTTGGTGATCATACATCTTCCATAAAAGGAGCTCTGTTCCATCCCTTGCCCCAGATCTCTGGTGTTAGACTCTCAATGGGGAGAGCTTTCTGAAGGAGGTAGAAACTTGTGAATTAATTATCTCAAGACCACCCTGTCAGAGTTGTCCCCTTCCTATTTAGCAAGAGGAAATATTCCCTGCTCATATGCTTCTTGGAAACATGGCACTTTGACAGTGTACCTGTGAACTGGCCTGCACAGTAAGACAAATATACCCTTACAAAAAAGCACAGACATACATTTTTGGTAGAAAAACTACTCCTCCAACCCTTCCAATTACCAGTTAATCCAGAAGCATTTATTAAGCACCTAACATAAGTCAGGTGGTGAGGATACAAATAAGAAGAATGAAACAATTATAATTGTTATTGTATCCCTAATTATAATTTTTGGTGACCCTAATAACAGAATCTTAGAATAATTGCTTCTAGGTGTCTGAATTATTCTATAACCGTTCTCCTGTACTATTAATAATATCCTTCTAATCCCTACTCCCTATCTCTCTCCCTCCAATCTATCCTTCCACAATTGTCAATATAATCTTACTAATGTACAGGTGTGACCATATCACTCATCTGTTTAAGAATCTTAAGGTTCTCCCTATTGCCCAAAGGATAAAAATCAGATTCTTTGACCACTTATTGAAGGCTCCAACATTAGTATAATTAAGCTCCAACATACATCTCCAGAGTTATTTTCCATCACTTCCTTTGTAATTAGTTACTACATATATATATATGTATTAGTTCACTTTATATTTATGCTGCATGTATTTATATATGTCCTTGTTATCACCCCTATGAGAATGTAAACATATTGAGAGTACGGATTATTTCACTCTTTGTATTTGTATCCCAGACACCTAACACAGTGCCTGGCCCAAAGTCAATTGATTGATTCATACATTCTATTTTCCATTGAGAATAAACTATTCTTCTTATTCTCTTCTTTCCTGCCTGCATGCATTCCCACAGGCCACCTGATTCCTGAAGCACGTTCCTGCTCCATCTCTGACTTCTAAAATCCTTGTGTTCCTTTAAGGCCCAGTAACAGCAACACCTGCTCCAAAAAAGTCTTACCTGATCATCACCAGATGAAAGCAACCACTCTCCTTTCTTATTTATTATAATACTTTGTCTAGGCTCTTCTTTTGGCATAACCACCAAAATTAAAATTTAACTTCAGTTCCTCAGTTGGAAGTAAGTATGGTGAGGGCATGTCATGTTATTTTTCATCTTTGCATTCCAAGGTCTAGCAGGTAATTATTAAATGTCAGTCAGTCAGTCAATAAATATTTATTAAGTCCCTACTATGTACTAGGTATTGTCTGTTGAATTGAACTAAGCCATTTCAATAAATTACACCTGGTATCAGAAAAATCATTGAACTAATAACAGGATAAATAGATTCAGGGCTTGGCTCTCCAAACTTCACATGTAGCATGGAGTAATGGACAAAATACTGGACTTGGTGTCAGGAAGACATGAGTTCAAATTTTTACTAGCTACATGAACCTGGGGCAAGTTATTTAATTTCTCTCTGCCTCCGTTTGCTTATCCTTTTCTTCTGAGGGGGTTAGATTTTGAGGGTCTCTCTAATCCTTTCCAGTTGTTCAGCTTCATCTTTTGTAAAATAGGAATAAAATTACCTGCCCTGATTACTTTGTGGCATCATTGCAAAGATTACATGAGACAACATATATGAAAGCATTTTATATACTATAAAGTTCTTTGCAGATGAAAATTGTCATGATTCGTTTGAGTGAGTCATTGTCAAAAGAGTTTTAGGGAACATCCTGCCACTGAGCAGGAAGGTAGAAATTGGCTAAATGTCTGAGTCTATCTTTGTTTAAATTATTCACTACATAGATCATTTACAGTGGGCAAGAAAATATTTCTCAGTCAAATGGCATGGTACATATTTCCCATGTAGGCATGCTCTTTGCTCAAAGGTCACAGCTATGTAAATGCATGTGGGGTAAGAAGCTCTTTCAGCTAAAACAAGTGCATAATCCAACCATGAGATTGCTCGATCCATTTATTGAATGACATTGAAAACCTATCTCAGGAGGACCTACAGAATTGTATTAGTGCAAGGCAAAGTAGATTTGAGATAATCTCAGCCTAGAATCCTGTAAATTGTTATTCAATGGCTTTCTATATTTCTCTTTTGGATTCAGATTTTTTAGATTCCAACTGAGAAAAAGTGGTTTATACTAGGGGGCATTTCAGCTATTAAGGACCATATGAACGCTTGTGTTTTCTTTTTAATTGAAGCTCTTGAGCAAGCAGAGAAGCCTTTAGGTAAAGGAAGACTAGATCAGGAATGGAGGATCTGACAAGAGTGAAATATGAATTCACAGAAGTCAAAGTGGACAGAACCTCATATCCACTCATTTTCTGTGAGAAAGCTGTAAAAAAAATGTGAAATAGATCTTTGGTCAGAATTGGGGTAAGTGATAGTGGGCATGAGGTTGGATAGAGGATAAGGAAAGATAAATACATTTAGTTTATATGATATATAAGTCTTGGAAAACCAATTGCTTGTTTGCTCTTCTATAAAGACAATCTGTAATGATTAGTCTAAAAATCATAGGACTATAAATTTGGAGATGAATGGAATTTTAGAGACCATCTAATCCAATTTTCTTGTTTTACAGGAGTAGAAAATGAGGCTCAAAGAGATTGTGACATAATTCAGGGTCACACAGTTAGTAAATATCTGAAATGACATTTGAATTTGGGTCTTCCTAACTCTAAATCCTACACAATATCCACTACTGCAGTCTGTCTCTTCAACTTTGAATTAATATAATAGTACTTGTTTAATGGCAAAGATTCTCAGGATAACTTGGTAAAATAATTAGCCAAAGTAGTTTGAATCCAAATATGACAATATGGCCATTCAACAGCTTTTTACAGTACAAACAAATGAAAATTAAAATCCAAACTTGCTCTAAGGACATTCTCTAAGTTGTAAATATTAGAGAACATATGGATAGACTGGATGTGATAATGAAAATGGAAAATAAGAATGAGAACTGGTTGAAGCAGAGACTACTGGTCCAGACATTCCCCTTATACATGAAGACAATCTGTATGTATCTGTAATTCTTTTCTACATTTTCTAGAACAATGTGTTTGTACACTAAATTTGTGCCTCAGTGTACAAGAGATAGAGAAGAGAGGAAGAGATAGATCAAATTATCTATTTCTTATTCATACTGGAATTCAAGCATACTAATTAGCTAATTGTCCCTTGGTTAGTTAACTTTAAATGATTTTTAAAGGCCAATTGGCCCCAAATTATTGAATTTTCTTGTTTACACTCACCTAGTAAGTGGTCTGTAAAGGCAATATAATATTAACAACCATAGTCATCCTCACGTAATGTGATGCTGGGTGTCCAATCTCCATACTGTCTTGCCAAACCATAGCTTAAAGGATTTTAATAAGCAAATACACCAATACATATCTTCTAGCTTGGTAAATAAAATGTTTTAGCCTATTACATACAGCAAGTATTGTCCATTGGTCTAGGGCTCTAGGTAGAATGTAGGAACTGATAGGATGAGCCCAAAAGTCAGAAAATCTTCCCTCTCCATGTCTCCCTCCACTCTCCCCTGCAAAATGCTATGATTTTTCCAGATTTATTTCTGTTTAGATTTTCTGCCTCAGCATAACTAGACAATTACCTAAAAATATGCAAATGTCTAAAGCTAGAAAATAGGGATATAGGAAAGCTTTGCCTATATAAATGGATGAGGCTATGGGCTTACTCACCCAGTAACTAAGGTATCAATGCATGCTGCTTGGACAAATAGCTTCATTGCACAAACAATGACCACCACTCTATTCCTCAGGACCGCCACACTAAAGGGTTTGGGGGATACTGCATTATGGAGAAACTGCCACTTCAACATGTAACAATACCAAAAGTACTCAATAGGAATGAACTTACTACCAATGTGCCAATATCAGAGTCGTCTTTTCCCCTACCCTATTTGTTGATGTCTTCCCCTGCTAATCAATGGGAATCGACTTTGTTCTATAATTTTATTTTCAAAGTCTTTATTTGACTCTCACTAAACACACATTCACCAATTAACAAGAGTAGGAATAAATTTGGGAAGTGAAGCATTATCATGTTAACCTTCTAAATTCACCCTCAGAGTTTAAAATTTCTAGCTTTCCTGCACCATAAGAAAAGATGACTATGAAGACTACAGAAAGGCATAGGAAGACTTATGAACTGATGAAGAATGGAGTATGCAAAAACAGGAAAATAATAAACAAAAAGACCACAACAATCTGAAAAAAGAACAAAATATTAGACTAAATGGTATGTAATTATAATGATGAAGCCTAGCTCTGAGGAGAAGAGATAACATACCACCCTTCCTTATTTGCAGAAGTGGAATATTATTGGTGTGAAGCTTTATATTTTTGCTGTCAGATTTGTCTGATGTGTTGATTAGTTTTGCCTAACTTCTTTTTTTCTCCCTCTTTCTTTTTAATTCTTTGCTTTTTAATATTTATATTATATTTTTCTTTTCTTGTTGTTCAGTCATTTTTCAGTCATGTCTAACTCTTGGTGAACCCATTTGGGGTTTTCTTGGCAAAGATACTGGAATAGTTTGCCTTTCCTTCTCTAGCTCATTTTACAGATGAGAAAACTGAGGTAAACAGGGTTAGGTAGCTTGCCTAGGATCACACAGCTTGTGCCAGAGGTCAGATTTGAACTCAAGATGATGAGTCTTCCTGGCTCCAGGCCCAGCATTCTTTCCACTGTGCCACTTAGCTGCCCTAAATATTAATTGCTCATGGGTTGTTGTTCAGTCATTTTAGTCATGTCCAACTTCAAGACCCCATTTGGGGTTTTCTTGGCAAAGATACTGAAGTGTTTGCCATTTCCTTCTCCAGTTCATTTTATAGATAAAGAAACTGAAGCAAACAAGGTTAACTGACTTGCCCAAGGTCACACAACTAGTAAGTGTCTGAAGCCAGTTTTGAACTCAGGTCTTTCTGACTCCACATCTGGCACTTTACACACTGTGCCAACTAGCTGCACATTGTCTCCTTCCCCCCCCCATATGAACTCCTTAAATGCTTACCAAATCTTGTTGTTTGATGAATTGATCGGTTGGTTGGTTGGTGGATTGGTTACAATGATAGATTCTCTGGGGCGGGAAGAAGGATAGATATATTAGTAAATGAAAAACTCACTCATTAAACAGGCACTGAAGGTCTCTACAACATGGGTCCAAGTGACCTTTCCTAACCATATTTCATTCTATTCCCCTTGCTGCTCCCCAATCTTCTTCTTTCCTCTCTTACATTCTCAGAGGTGGTCTCCTTGTCCAGAATGCACACCCTCTACTTCTCTGCCCATCAAAATCCTTTTCCTAAAAGACCCAGCTCACATGCCACCTGCTCCAAAAAACCTTCTTTGGTGTTCCCTATATCTGCCACCTGAACTTTTTCACAGAAATATAGACCTGGAGATGGAAGAGACTTCGGAAGACATCTTGTCCAAATCTCTCATTTTGCAGATGAGAAAACTGAGGCCTGTAGAAATTCTCTTCTCATATTTCTTATAGCATTTATGTAAACCATTTTTCTCACATCACATTCTCTACATTGTATCACACTTCTTTATGTACACATCTTTTGTCTTACAGTGGCAGAGACTATAGCATTATTTTGTCTTTGTGTCTCCAGTATTTTATACACAGTAGGTGCTTAACGTTTCTTGCTGTGAATAGAATGGAATGCCTAAACATAATCAAGCAAGGAGCCTCTGAAAATGGGTGTCCTGAAAGAAAGACTTCCCAGGCTGCCAGTGCATCCCTCATAAAGGAAAATTTATCAGCTATTAACTGAGTCTGGGGTACTAAAATGGTTAATTTATCATAAGTGATGGAGGGTTTTCTTCCCAAGGAAAAGCTTATTCATCCAGTTCTGTCATTGTACCCATCCATGGGATGGGAAATATTCTCAACTTCCACAGGGTAAAAGTGAAGGACCTCTAACCAGGAGTTTTAGAATTTCCAGGGAATTAATGTATCTTTGGGGGCAATGATTACCACAGCTTTTGAAATAATAATAGCTAGCATTTTACAGCATTTTAAAGTCTGCAAAGTGCTTTACAAATAATGACTCATTTTTTCCCTCTCACAAGAGCTCTGGGAGGTAAGTACTAGAATTAGCCCCATTTTACCAATGAGGAAACTAGAGATATTAAATGGCTTGCCCAGAGTTACACAGCTTGTAAGTATCTGAGGTTGAATTTGAATTCAGATCTTCTCGAATCAAGATCCAGCACTCTATCCAGTGTTTTTGGTGTTTAAACAGTTGTTTTAACTAAATGGGTGATTGATAGGTTGCTTTGTCTGATAAGCCACAGAAAAACATTGTGACAAGACAAAATATCCCTTCTGAAATCGAAGAGTTTTCAAACCAGAGTTCTTCTCCAAGGTGCAGTGTTAAGAATTTCAATAAGGTGAGTAAAAGGGTCATAAAGGATAATGGTCAAAGAAATCTTCCATTTCCCTAGCTCAGACAATGAAGAGAAACCCGAAATGGCCAAGTCCAGTCAGTATCACAGCAAGCCATTGCTGGTAAAGGAGCAGGTGAAGGTTCAAATCTTTTCAGCCTTAACCTTTTTTCTGCAATGGTTAGCAGTTGCAATGTGGACACCTACCCCTCTGGGAAAATGACCAGAGACCACCAACTTAGCTCATGCTCTTCACTCACACAGACATCAAAAGTATTCTTCTGGTACTTACTGAATGAGGCTGGATATAAGGCAGTCATCAAGAGGTGAAGGGGTCTCTGGCCTGTTACTAGTCCCCAGAACCACCCAGTCCTCCTCAAGAGAAAAAGCCTGTATGCATTAGCTGCCTTTCTCTTTTTCCTTCTCCATTTTTTATTTGTCTTTATCAATGGCCGTCTGGAAAGTCTAATTGCTCTGAGTCCCATCTTGAACATTCTAATAGGTATCACAGATGGGAAGAGGCTTTTTTTTTCCCTCCCCTTGAATTTACTGAGATTTTCTTGTCAAGCAAAAGCATGCCTAGATAAGGAGGATATAACTCAGTCTTTTCTGCCTTCACAAAATTTGTTTTCCTTAAAAGAAATGCATTACATAACTCCTTGTTTGCCTTTGTGTGTTATATTTACTAGCATAAATAAACCTGCAGCTTTATAGCTAGGAAGGCTGCTATTTTAAAGATGACAAAATATCAGCTCCTGGATGGTTGCTTTCATTTAACACAGCTTCAAATGACTTTATGAACTGTGCTATAATGTTTTCTGCATACACCAAATGGCAGACTTAGGCAGAAATCCAATATATGTTTAGTTAGTATATAATAAACATAATATTTACATGGGCTATGTACTGTATTAAGAATTGAGCAGTTACTGCCCATGCTGATTTCCTTAATTCTTTAACATAAAACTGTAAGCAAAGTCATATACCGAGATCCTGGAGAAATTCTTGACCAGAGACTGTTCTTTCCATGGGACTCTATGTATGTGTTTCAAGGCACATATGAATGCCCAGTGTGGATGCCATCCTGTGTCTCCTTCTTTTCCAAAATTGCTTTAACCTGACTTTTGACAGTGATCTTGTTTCCTCCTACAGTGAGGTTGACAATGTGGTTTAAGATATTGTTTCTTAACTTTGAAGAGTCTCTGTGGTTTTGAAGACCATTTCAGGAGCTAAAGAAATTCTCTGGCAGACAGAGTATGCTAGCTCATTTCTTAAGCAATAAACAGAAAGCAGGGCGTGCTGAATAAGCATGCTTATATGGAATTTGTCTTTGAAAAGCCCACTAGTTAGGCCCTCTAACATTTCAGTTGATATTTCTACAGTGCAAACACGATAGTGAAAATTAAGTTGCCCCAGAAAATTTGGTTTAGGAGAAATTTGTTATGAATGAAATGCTGCTGCTGGTCCTAGAACATTGAATTTATCCACCAAATAATATCTTGGAAATACCACTTCAGAAGAAATCAGCTCTAAATAATTGATAAATTTGGTTTGTTTAGAAACCTTTTGACCCCTGTAATAGAAAGTAAAAACACATTTCAGTTATTAAAGTCACATATATTCCCTTTGGAAGAGGAAGCTTTTAATTTTAAGCCGGGCTCTGTTGGGGCCATTTGATAAAGCTTGGAAAAATCTTTTCAACTGCTGCTGTTGGATTTGGGTCAACTTCCCCTGGGAAAAAGGAAAAAGATAAATTTGTAGCTTTTCACAATATATAAGAAAACTTCAGAGATTTTAAACATTAAGCACTATTAGAAAAAAAGGACAGACTTTCTTGTTCCTCCCCCACTTCTTTTTCTGTTAAAAGGTTTAAATGCTCTTATTGTTATACATTAAAAAAAATAACTAAAGTACCTAAACCTTTATAGAGGAAGATTCTTTTCTAAGTAAAAGTCATATTATAGTAGTAGTGGGCTTTTTTTTCCCTTTGCTTTATATATGTTGTTTACAGATTTAGTGGTATTTAAAGTTCACATTTTAAATGTTTTTAATCTCCTTACATTGCATAGAGTATTTTTCCATTAATTTTTGTCTATAAAATATGTATGTTATTTATGTGTGTGTATGTGTATGTATCTCATGGCAGAAGACACTTACATGGATTGTCAATCATAAATAAAGATAAAATCTAGTTTAAAACATTAAGAAATAAAATGAGTAGGTCTATATGTTTGCTTTCATTATTCATATAATGTTTAATATTTTTAATCTGTTATTTCAACAGTAGCAGATACCTTCTACCAATACGGAACACAAATTTTTCATGCCTTAATAGATGATCTCCATTGCTGTTGCCAAAGGATGGCTATAGATAGAGAGAGAGAGAGAGAGAGAGAGAGAGAGAGAGAGAGAGAGAGAGAATAGAGATAGAGATAGAGATAGAGATGTAGATATAGATGTAGATGCAGATGTAGATAGATAGATGGATATTATTTAGCCAACCTTCTGCTCATGAGCTTCATTGCCTCATCCTGTGGGGGAATATTTTTTTTTTTTTGCAATCCAGACCCTACTGTAATAGATCCTGAAAATCCAAAGTTATCTTAAATATATATTCATATGCATATATATTCATACACATGCACACACACACATATAATGAAGCCTCAACATTAGTTGAAAGCATTTGTGACTGGCCCCAAGCATTTACAAAATGGGCAATCATGGATTGTAGAACATGGGTGATGTTCTGTATCATTGGACAAAGGGCCTATATTGACAGATTCATGGATCCTTTAAAACATTTAGAAATATAATGTTTCTAAATAACTAGGTATTCTTTTTTCCCCCAAAAATGAAAGAGACAGAAAAGGTTTCTATTCTGTAGCTATTTATTAGTGTTGTATATTTCAAGGATGAGAGAGAAACATTTTACAAACAGCATGAACTCTTAGCCACTCCCAGGGTCAGTATAACTATTTGGAAATAAGAACTATTTAAACCATGGTCTGAGCCCCTACTTGATATTTCACTAAATTTCTAGGCATACTAGAGACACGAAAATTCAATAACAAAAGCATTTAATTAAGACATAAAACAAAGGAACTAACAAGGAAATGAATCAAGTAGTACAACATTCTTTGTACCCATAAACAAAGAAGTACAAATCTCCTACACTTCCCAGCATGTTATAAATTCATTTTTCTTCAGTTCCATAACTCCCCAGAATAGCAGGAAGCCACAAATACTTTATACTCACAGTCTGAGAAGTGAATGCTTAGCATGCAATGTATTCTACTTCTTGGAGCCTTTCCAGGTAGACCTTAGATCAAGCTGAAGAACGCTTATAGCTTTTCCCTTGATTCAATCTATTATCATGATCCTGATAGGTAACCAGAATTCAGGATGCCTTTACCACTGCTCCATGTGTTATTCATCTCTTTTTCTTTATATATCTGCAGTTTAGTGACTTTATTCTCCCATCTGATTTGCTTGAGAATCTTAAGCTTTGGTTCTCACAGCACCTTTTTAAAATTTCTTGCCTTTGGCCGGTCAGAGCCCTCTCTTGGTCAAATCATAAACTGCATATACACAGCCCAAGCACTGTGGAAAGTGAAGTAGAATACAAATGTACCACAAATTCTCCAACCAATTATAAATTGTAGTTGAACAGATGCCAGGTGTTCAAGTACATATGCAGGTATACATCATATACATTTAATTTATAGATATAAGTGTGTGTGTTCATGTGTACACACATACACACACACATAGAAATATATATAATATATATTCACACATCACAATCATAGACTCTTATCTCAAATATCTAGTATATATGGAAATATACATTACATGGCATTTACGCAAGAGTTGCATGTAGTAGACTAGACAATTAAGTCACATATAGAAGTGTGTGACATAGTACATATAGACAAGTTGAGTATTCAAATAATAGCGTAAGGGCAGAAGTTGATAGATTCCATAAATCATTCCACCTTACTTAAAGTAAATAACAAAGTACTCTAGACCAAAGATCTTAACCAGGTGAGAATGCCATTACTGAATTAGTCAGAGTCAATTAGCTAAAAATCAAACAACCCTTATACTTCCATACCTCAGAATTCCCACCAATGGACCTCTCCATTAATGAGGAGTGAAGCTCATCCTTGGCTTCTCATTCTGTGTAACTCTTGTCTGTATCTTCCCATAAATTTGTTCCAGATCTACCCAATGTTCCTGAGACCTTCACTTCTTCCTCTTGAAATCATCAACGTACTGATGAATTACCTGGGCTTTTCATTGATTATTCCTCACCTATCTTCTTTCACAATCATATATCTCTCTGATTAAATATTTTTATACCAGGGCAGCTAGGTGGCACAGTGGATAGAGTGCTGGTCCTGGAGTCAGGAGGACCTGAGTTCAAATCTGGCCTCAGACACTTGACACTAGCTGTGTGACCCTAGACAAGTCCCTTAACTCCAATTACCTCGCCAAAAATTAAAAAAAAATGTTTTATACCATTTTAAATAACTCCCCATGGCTTCGACTTCAATTCTTTGGAAGAGAGTATGATTTTCCACAACTCATGGCCATAAAATATCACCAGAAGAATGTTGGCATTGAAAAGATAAGCCTTTGTTTTAGAGATAAGTTGGTGATCATTTAAGAATTTTGCAATTTCCCGAAGGCCATTCAACTTGCTCGCTTTTTCCTGTTCAATCCTCAGTCAAGCTCACTGTCCATTTGCATTGTCTGACCAATATATGTAGTGTGTGTGTATGTATGTGCATGTGTGAACAAGTGTTTTAAACTTTCTATCAATGGATCGTCATAGCCTGGATAATAGGATTCTTCATCAACTTGATTTTCCCTGTGTAGAAAGTCTGATCAAACACTTTCCAGTGATTATGGATATTGTGTGGGATGCTCTGCAGCTTTCTGAGACTGGATTAAATCAGTGCAATGGCATCTGTACAAAGAGGACTTTGGAGAACTTCTCTATTTGTGATGATTTTCTCACTGGACTCTGCATTAAATCTCCTCTGTGACATTGGCAAACACCTTTGATGACCATAAAGTTCTCTATTTTATTCCTTGCATGATACTAATAATCACAGGGTCATCAAATAAGGTCATTCTTATTGCTATGCTTTTCAGAGTCATATACAATTTTGATATATACCTGGGAGATATATTGTAAAAGGAAAGTCTTTTAGGTTGCATTTTGATCTACTGAGTCAAAAGACTATTTATGGTCAAAAAATTATATATGGGAAGGAAGAAAAAAGGGGGAAAAAAGGAAATTGACCGGATAACTTTGTTATGTATTTAAAAGGAATAGCAAGTTATACCTAGTGAATTTGCAGTTTTATGTGTAATCATCTTTTTTATTGTACTATGTTATGACAATGCTTGTTTATTCCATAAATTTAAAAAATAAACCAGGCTAATAGCTTTCTATTAAAAAAAACAATAGGCACACACTATCAGATCTGGTTGATGTGTTGGTTAGTTTTGCTAAACTGCTTTTTTTCTCTCTTTTTTATTTTTGATTACTGGTGATGGCTTCTTGAGTGGGTGAGTGTGGAGAGGAATATATTTAGAAACTAAAGCAGTGTTGAAACAAAAATATCAACAAAAGCATTTTTTTAGGCAATTGGGGTTAAGTGACTTGCCTACAGTCACACAGCTACTACATGTCAAGTGTTTGGTCTGAGGCCAGATTTGAACTCAGGTCCTCCTGACTTCAGGGCGGGTGCTCTATCCACTGTGCCACCTAGCTGCTCCCAACAAAAGCATTTTTAAAAAGAAATTAAAAAATAAACATAGTGGGATTTTTACATTCTCTACATCTTTCAGGAAATTGTGTGTTGGTAAAATGTGGTTTACTGTGGAATATCGCTTGAGAAAGTCTCCCTGATCTTTTCTAATAGTCTAATCAAGGTGCCTTCAATGTATGTCTAGATTATTCCTAAAACACTGTATATAGATGAAAAAAACTATATTTAGATGAAAATAGACATATAGGTTGGTAGTTATCAATATTCTCTTTGGTCTTTTCTTTGGCAATGATAAGGTCAGGTTTTTTTTTTTCATTCCCTTGATATCTTTCTCTCCTTCAGATATCTCGAGAATCAGCTCCACAAAGTCTCTAAAGCTGTGTTGTCTCCTACACAGACCTCCTCTCTATATACTTGGTCCTGGTACAGCTGCCTTCCTCATCTTTGTTTACTTCCGTGCAATTCTCACTTCCTCAAGAAGTACATCAGAGGCTATGGAAAAAACTCAACATAAAAACCTTTGGAGACCTTTTCCATCTTTCATCTGCTTGTTGTCATCTTTTTAGTTTCAAACATATATGCCCTTACAGCAACTCTCCTTAGTTGAGTCTCTTTCCAAGTTTTCCTTAAAATTATTTTTTCTTTCCACTTCTTTTCACTGCTTTTTAAAGTAGTATTATTCATAATCTTTAAATATTCTTCTCTGTAAGATTTTTCCAATGTTATTCTAGTCTAACTGGTAATGCTCTTGACTGCCATATTTTTTGGCAAGTAACTGATCAAGTGTTTGATGACTCAGGCAGTTTTTAGGCTCCTTTGGCCACCTGGTTATGGTGATTAATTTAAATTAGTTTAACATCTGTACAAATTTGTTATAACTAGAGTTAATGTTCTGTCCTCCATCCATTTCTCACTTTTAGTGTCAAAAACTTGTTTAATTGTGTCAAGCTAGAATTTTTTTAGTTATATGCTATATTTTTAATTTTTTTCTATATTTTAATTTTTATCTTTGCTCTAATAATTTGGTGGTCAAACTATACAAATAATTAACTTCCCTTGATTACAAATCTCCAGGAATTGTAAATTCATCCCCCCTCCCCAGGTATCCACAGTTCTTACTTTGGAGACCACTAGGCCTGAAGTCAAGAAGACTCTTCCTGAGTTCAAATCTGTCCTCAGACATTTACCGGTTGTGTGACTTTGGACAAGTCACTTAATCCCATTTGCCTCAATTTCCTTATCTGTAAAAATGAGCTGCAGAAGTAAATGGCAAATCACTCCAGCATCTCTGCCAAGAAAACCTCAAATGGGGTCATGAAAAGTTGGACACAACTGAAACAACTGAATAAAAATTCCAAGAGAAAACAAAGAAATGTGAAGGAAACATAGGATTGTCAATAATGCTTGTGTCCTTTCTAAGACAATCCCTCTAATGCCACTTTATATATTGGCTGCAAGGAGTGATCTTGGGGATGGTGCCTAGGTAAAATGTATATAACTGACTAGAAGTAATTATCTTATTGCTCAAGTAAATAGGAGTTGAGAATCATTAGACTAACAGATGAATATATAAAACTTCGAGGTCATATTTTTCTTGGAGTACAAAAGCTTACATGACAGCCAAAAACTACTACTACTACTACTACTACTACTACTACTACTACTACTACTA
The DNA here is from genome assembly GCF_900497805.2 of Vombatus ursinus. NCBI lineage: Eukaryota > Metazoa > Chordata > Mammalia > Diprotodontia > Vombatidae > Vombatus > Vombatus ursinus. The sequence goes on along the minus strand of NW_020954559.1, from coordinate 21,694,110 downwards.
C
>NW_020954559.1:21635525-21694099 GCF_900497805.2 Vombatus ursinus | reverse complement strand
ACTACTACTACTACTACTACTACTACTACTACTACTACTACTACTACTACTACTACTACTACTACTATCCATAACAATAATTATGATGACAATTATAGTAGTAATAATAATAATAAATGTTGTTATACCAGTCTACCATTGACCAGAGTAAGAGTGACATTGCTACCACACATACAGCTCTGCACCAAAATATTTTCTCATAAGGAGACATACACCATCATCCCCATAAAGAGGGTAGAAAGCTCCCTCCCTTCAAGTAAAATAACAAAAATGACAGAGAGACTTTATGCCCATCCACTTCCCAGTAAAGAAAAAAAATTATTTCTTTTCTATTTGTGATTCCTCTATATATCTTTCACTTCTATCTTCTCTAGCCTCTGGAAACTAAGAATATAAATAAATAAGGGAGAGGAAAATAGTGGACAGAGAATTGCAGTTGCAATAAGAAAGACTTAGGTCCAAAGCCTATCTCTGATTCTTACTAGATGGATGGTCAGGGGTAAATCACTTCACCTCTCTGACTCTCCGTTTTCTTATCTATAAAATGGAGATAATAAACATGGTACCTACCTCATAGGACCAATGAGATGATGTATTTCTTTGTTTATTATTTCTTCTGTGTAGGGAGCTATAGGTAAGGTATTTCACCTACCAAGGCGGATGGCTGCTTACATTCTCAGAGAATAGGTAGAACAGTGAGAGATTAAATGACTTGCCCAAGGTCACACAGCTAGTATATGGCAGAAGAAGGACTTGAACCAATGTCTTCCTGACTTTGAGGCCAGATCTCTATCCACTATGCCAAATGTCAGTTACTATTACTATTATTATCATTAATATTATCTTTTGTTACTCAGGCCATATTTATATGGACATAGTCAAAATGGGTACAATCAAAATAGCCAGTTATCCCAATTCTTGACTCTGCAAATTTGTAAGAAATAAGACCTAGAAATACCACTTCCAGTATTCATTGGGTCCTCTCAATGGCCTTCAGTAAGCATATGTATATATGTATATACTTCTGAATCACAGGAATAGTGGTCTTCTCTGTGCATGGGTCTGTTTCCACCTTCATGGTGTATTTTTTTAATCTAGTTTAATTCCACAAATAACATTTTTATAGCCATTACTTTAATTTAATTTGACCCTTAATTTAAATTTACAATTTAATTTAATTATATTTTATAATACATTCAGAAGAATATAAGCTCTTTTAGGGCAGAGACCATCTTTGTTAGGTTTTGTAACCCAAGAATCTGACGTAGCACCTTTTACATAATAGGTAGGCCCTTAATAAATACTAATTTTACTTAATTTATTGAATTATGGAGTGCTGCATTTTAACAATGTGACAGGAAAATTAATTGGACAGTTGTCATGAAAGATTTGAAAAGTCAAAGGACTGGGAGGAGGCCATAATTGCTAATCACTTGTTGTCTTGAACTAAATTTTAAAAAAAAACCTGAAAATAAAAAACTAGTTTTGTGACTGAATTAAACCAGAATTTTTTCTAGGTCATATGCAGATAGTAGTTAATATAAAAACTTTATGATCTCTAAGTTTGTATTACTAGTCCTGTCTACTCACATAAGGTCCAGTTCTGTATGTCATTCTCCCCTATGTTCTCTTCTCTTTGAATGCCTGCGATTATTTCAAACTCTGTATTTCAAAACAAATCCATCATCTCTCCAACTAAAAGAAAAAAATTGTTTCCTTACAGCAGCTGCTATATCTGCTTTTGTAACTTACATAGCCAGTCTCCCAAATACCTATACTCAAACCTTGGGATTGCCTTTGAATTCTAACATGTACCTTCCTCTCCATTCCCACTGCTATCACCCTAGTTTAAAGTCTCATCACTTTATTATTTTTTTAATAGTTTCCTGTCTAGCATCTTTACTTAAAGTCCTTTTCTACCCTCCAATTCATCCTGCTTACTTCTGAGCAAGTCACTTAATCTTTGTGAGCCTCAGTTTTCACATCTGTAACATAGAAATAATAATAGCATCGACATCACAGGGTTGATGTGAGGATTAAAGTAGACATCTGTAAAGTGCTTTGTAAAAAGAAGTGTTATAAAAAGTCAGCTACTATTATTATCATTAATTATCTTCTGAAAACACTTTCGTTATGTCACTTCCCTGCTCAAAAGTATCTAATGTTTCCTTACTTCCTACCACGTTGAAACTTATTCATTCATTCATTCAACAAATCTTTATTGAAACTACTTGATCTTTCGTTCCTTTAAAATCTGACTTGATCCTAGATACTCAACCTTATTTCCCATACTCCAACACAAATCTAACTCCAGTGTACTGTCTACTCACTGTCCTAAAACCACTCTGTTTCATTCTAAATTCTATGACTTCAGTCATATTATTCCCTTCACCTATAATTCCATTCCCTAGTGTCCCCCTTAGCTCCTCACCTCCAACTATCAAGATCAGTCCAGCTGAAATCCCATGATCTCCATGAAGACTTCCTTGAGCAATCTAATTCTTACTGATTTCATTCATTTAAGACACTTTTCCAATGTGATTCGTAGCATTTTGAAAAGACTGAATCTGTTAGGATTCAAATCCTAACTCTGGTACATATTACTTTTTTTTGACATTGGGTATATCATTTAACACCTCTGAGCCTTAGAGTGGTCATAAGTAAAATGAGAAGATTGGGCTAGGTGATCTCTAAAGACCCTTCAAGCTCTAAATCTATGACCTTATAAATTTGACAGATATTTACTAAGTGGACACTAAATTCAAGGCATTATGCTAGGTTCTTGGCATACACATACAAAAGTGAAACAGACCCTGACCTCAAGAAGCTTAGATTTTAGCCCATAGAGAATACTGCTTATAGTATCATGCTAACAGTATGGTACAATGGAACATCCATATCCACTTGAATCTCTTCATGGGGTTCTACTGTATGACCTCAGCAGGCCACTTAACCTCCACTAAACCTGAACTTCAGTTTGTTCCTCTATAAAATAAAGGAATTAAAGTAGATGGCCTCTCAAATCCATTCTACATCAAGAAGTCACACGTTTTAATGTTTAAATATATACTACCATATGTGATTTACTATTATTTTATCACATTTGTTAATAGTCTCTCTTCAACTAACTGGCAAGCTATATTAAGACACAAAGCATGACATATTTTTTGTATTCCCTTTACCTCAAAAATAATACCTTGGGCAGTGCTGAAACATGGTAGGTAGCTAACATTTATAAATTAATTTCCCAGCTCCCTTCCGGTGCCCCATTAGAAGTAATTCATTTATCTTTCAGAGAGTTTGGTTATATCTGCTTCACCTTCTTCTTTCCCAAGAAAAACAGAAAGCAGGTAAAAATAAGTAGGGGGGATGGGCAGGTGGGTTGGACTCTTTTCTTCTTCTTTCTCTTCTTTCTTTTTTATTTCTTTCTTCTTCTCCTCCTCCTCCTTCTTCTTCTTCTTCCTCTTCTTCTTTTTTCCTCTTCTTCTTCTTCTTCTCCTGCTGCTGCTGCTGCTGCTTCTGCTTCTACTTCTTCTTGAATTGAGCAATCTCCTGAAAAGAAAATGAAGCTCGATATTCCTGGTACAAAAGCATTTGGCATTTCAGGCTGTGGCTCTAAAGTCCTTGGGCATCTGCTTTAACTATGGAATGCTTGGGTAGATGAATCCAAGGCATGGTGTCATTGTCAAATATCTTATCATTTGAAGAACAATGACTTCGCCTCTGTTGTTTCTTCCTCCATCTTCCTCCATCTCTCTATGCCTTAATATCTTGTTTTGTGCATTTCTGTGGCCTAAAATATCATTATCTGGTAGTTATATAGATTTTAAGCCTCTCTGGATGTACTAAGCTAGTACAAAATGGCAAACATTCAATACAGTTCATTGCTAGGACTCTACCCAAAGGTTTTGCTGGCACCTCATGACCTTCCAGGGCTTGTACTATGGCAGCATAAAGATTTAAATAACTCATTATCACTAACACCCCATGATGAGACATTAAAGAAAAGCGTCTTTTTTCCTCTGATATGAAGCACATGCATTTTTAAAGCAATTGAGCAGGTGTCTTCCTGATTTGGGAGTAAATTATGTTGAATACACTAACCAATTGCCCAGAAAATCCAGGTGAGAATCAACCATATAACAATAACTGAGGTTAAATTCCTTTTTTAAAGCTTTGATCACCTGGTTTGTATGTATAGAGCTAGCCACTATGTTTCTCAATATTGGGTTGACAAGACATAAATAAAGATCTAAGTCTGCAATTTCTGTATGTTTTGAAAAGTGAGAGACCTGAAGAACAGTGGGAGTGGTCCCTGCCCTTGGATATGAGGCAATTGTGTCAGCCTGGTCTGTTTTGTTCTGGCTGGATAGTGTCCACTTATCAAAAGCAGGAAATTGCATTTTAACTTGGATCTGTAGATGTCTGTGGAGGGGTTGATCGAGTTATGAAGTTAGAAGGGGAAGGGGCGGGGAAAGGGGGGAGAAGAGCACAGTAAGTACTGGGTTATTGACCTGCCTGTGGCCATCAGGACCTTGGCAGGAATAGAAAGGGCACAATTTTCCAAATCCTGATCTTCAGACATATTTTGCAAAAAGAAAAAGAACACAATGCATGCATGATACCCACCAGTTGAAGACGTGGTCAGGCTTGACTTCCCTAGATAAGAAGAAGTTTGAAGAATGGATGAGTTGTTTTTCTGATTTGTAGGAAGGTACTGTTCCCACTTTAGAGAAGTAAGAACATTACTAATATTGACTGTGATTTCCAGTGCAAATTCACCTAAGTCTATGAAGGGGAAATAAGGAACAATGTGTCTTGAATTGTTGTTACAAATCTCACAGATGCTGAAATAGGAAAATCTATACTCCTTGAAAGTGATTGCAAAACAGTGGAGGAAAAGTATGTTTTGTGAGCAATTGTTTGTTTTTATTCCATTCATAATGAACATAGGGAGAGATCTGAAGACTAATTTTATCTAATGAAAAGACAATGATAGCTAATTGAGAATTTTAATATACAGAAATAGGAATATAAAATCATATTTATTCACTCTTCTGTAAACAAAAGCAAATAAATACTAATTGGACATTTAGCAATTAAAATCTGCTCTAATGGTATGCATGGAACTGTTTCAGTGTTACCTTTTTAGGTATGTATTCTAGATGCACGATCCATTTTCCTCTTTAAAAGTTTTAGATGGGTTCTGTGTCTGTACAGTTGGGTATGTGTGCGTGTGTGTGTCTGTACACGTTTCACAGAATAGATGAGGGCCAAGACTGACTCCAAATGCAAATCATTTGATTTGCTCTACTCCAATAAATGGTAAAATGTGAAATCTGAGTTAGAAATCAAAGCAGCAGGGCTGCACAGAGCTGAAATTACATCCAAAAAATTTTGAGCTAAAAGTGTGACTTTAATCACTCCTATCTTGTTTTAGCATTCTTACCATATTTTATAGTTTGATGCAACTAACTGGTTAAACACACAATAACAGCATTTTTATTTTCTTTTTGGGGCCTCTGAACCCTTCTTTCTGTCCACCTTATTATGATAACTTCTTCGATGCAGAAATTACTGTGTATATATGTGTGTGTGTGTTTTAATTGCAACTGATGTTCCTTCCTTCTTTCTGTAATAACATTAAAGAATTACAAGTCAGTAAATAAACCAATTTAACAAACCTTTTATCTTCATAGAAAAGCTCCATAATTGAGAATTGTACACACAACACTGAGAGCAGATATTTACCACATATACTTACCATGGTATATTTTATCATTAAAATACAGGCAGAGGACATTTTGAAGGTAAAACCAAAAAAGATACAATACCTTTCTTTGATCTTGGGAAACAGCTTCAATATAATAATAATAATAATAATAACAATAATAATAATAAAGTTAATGCCTGTAAATCTATTTAATTAAAATGTAGAAGTAGAATTTCATTTTATACTGTACTATTTACAGCAAGGAGAACCAAGATTAATGTTTTTTTCCTGACTTTCATTTCTAAACCACTGTACTTTCCATGTCCGATCCTGATATTTTTCTTTCTTTTTTCTTTCTTTTTCTTCTTTTTTTTCTTTCCTTCTCTCTTTCTTTTTATCATATGTGTTGTTGGTTAAAACATAGTTAATGTACCATCTGCAATTAGCGGACTGTCAAAGGATCAACTAACAACTGCTGATAAGCTTCATTTAACTAATTTGAGAAGTGGAAGTTTGGATTTTTTTTTTCAGGAAGGTAGCTTGTTTCCTTATTTCCTGTCAAGTGAGCCAACTCCCGTGACCTGTAGTTAAAAGGGTTCTTTGTAATTAAGGCAGCAAGTCTCCAAGTGAACAGTTCTCACAGTAGGAGGAGGGGAAAGAAAAAGAAAAAGAGGAGGATGCATGATACTGCTTAACGAAGTAATCGGAGCTTAGCCAATCCCTATCCCTTTCAACCAGTGAGCATCCCCATGCTCATTGAATCTTGGCTTCTATTGGCCTCTAGTCCATTTTATGGCCCACAAAGTCTATTAAGATCTTGGTCAGTGGGCCTATCATAGGGTGGTGTTCTCTCTTCAGTGACTGCTCATAGACAACCAGAAACTGATCAACCGTGTTATATCAATAACATTCTCACACCAGGTTGTGTAAATTGATCTTTTACAATTTCTCTCGGTGACAGTCTCTGTAACCAACAAGATAAATCATTCCTCCTGTGGCTTTTTTATTGATTGCTGAGACCTGTATAAAAATTACACTGCTCAAGCTGTGAAGTGAACATCCTCATAAAAGAAGACTTTCTATTTACAATCAAAATATGTTTGGGCCCAGATCAAGTACAGATTTACTATCTCAGAACTACAAGACTTGTGGAATTTAGCAGACACTGAGAAAGAACTTAAAATTAGAAATAACCCCCCCAAAAAAAGACAAAAAATCCTTTTCATAACCTTAAGGAATACAAATAACATATTTTGGAAACCCCAAATTTACAAAGAAAAAAGGAACAAACGTTGTTGTTGTTGTAAGTACAGCAGTCACAATAACAAGCCATCTGTTTTAAAAAAAACACTAAAGCAGAAACATCCCTGGAACTAAATTAACCAGGGCATCTTTTACAATGGTTCTTACAAACACTAACACAAATTGCTTTTTGATAACATTTTATCACTCATAGTTTTTTTTTTTTTTAAGAGAAAACAAGATTACATAGTCCCACTCCTCCTTGCAGGAAAGAAACTCTTCTGTGAACCTGGGGGGGTGGTGTTGGGCCCAGTTAAGATGAAGTCATAGGGGCAGGTAGGTGGCATGGTGTATAGAACACCTGCCCTGGAGTTAGAAGGAACTAAGTTCAAATCTGGCATCAGACGTTTGACATTTACTAGCTGTGTGACCCTGGGCAAGTCACTTAACCCTGATTGTTTTGCCAAAAAATAAAGAAGACAAATTCATAGATTTAGAGACAGAAGAGATATTAGAAGTCATTTAATCCCACATTCTTATCTTTCAGATAAGAAGACTGAGAGGCCCAGGGAGATAAAGTGAGTTGGCCAAAATCATTCAGGTATTAAGTAATGGAGTTGAGATTGGAACCCAAGTCTTCTGACTCCAAACCTAATACTCTTTCCACTGAACAATCAAAAAGGTGTCATTAATGTTCCTTGATAGATGAATCATTACTGACCACTTCTCTAGTTTCATTTTGGGAATTACTAAAAGCCCTAGAATTCTTAGGCTATAACTGAAGGTCGCTTAATACCCTTTGATTCACAACTCATACTCTCCCAGGCACTGTTACATGCAAATGTGTGTGTGTGTGCTGCAGAAAGAATAAACACATGAGGACTGATATTTATGACTATTTTAAGGAGTTACAAAAGAACAACCTTAACAAATTATGAGGGGTTTTTTTGTTCTTGAAGTCTTTAAGTGTATTCTTCTTTAGCTCCTACAGCTTAGTAAAATTAAAAGGCATTTCCATTCCAGTACCCACTTTTCTGTAAGAAAAAAAAAATGAAAATGGACAGTCATCTTTTGAAACTTATCTACCAGCACCTCTAAAATTAACAGGTCTTTTAGTAACTCACCATGCCTAAAAGCACTAAAAATGAGAACCTTGTGTGTATAGTGGCAATTCTCTTTGGTCTCCTGTTGACCGTTAAGAAGCCGGACACCACATTTAGTATATATTTGAGGATCTGAGAGGAGATAATAGCAGAGAAAGGTCTTCCTTCCTATTCCTTCCCCTGAAGCCTCCACCTCTTTTTGTTTTGTGAGAAGCCATGATGTTTATTTGCTTGGTTTTAGAGAACATTCATTCAGTGGAATGGGCACAGAGAGGGAGGTGAATGACAGAGAATAGTTGTTAGGGCACAATTCATTTTCCCATCCATGAGGGGAAAGAACAATGTGAAAGTCTGGAGTTAAACTCCTTTACCTCTCAAAAAATAAAAACTAAAAACCCTACCCTGAGAAAATCAGAGCAGCAATAGGTTACCCTCTGATCCAAAAAAGGAGCCTCAGGAGACAGGACCTGCTAGAAGCAAGCCCTCACTCTTTTTCCCTTAACAGGAGAGAGGCATTTGAAAATGCTTATGAGGTAGCAATTACAGTTCAAATCTCAATCTACACTTTAGTTTTCAGGAGTAAAGCTGTCCTCTTCCTTTGTTGCTCTGCCTTGTCACAGTCCACTGCCTGAAGAAAGCCTTCATGCCAAGTTCATGTTATTTTGATTATGTGTTGCAATTTTTGGTACAGGTGCACAAGACCCTAATGTAGCTGGGCTTACTGAGTTTTTTTTTTAATTTCATGGTCTTTCTTGGCAGGAATTCATCCCAACTGGGTTACCTTAGAACTTTTATTTTGACTCCAAGAATTGTCAAAGAAGAGGAACACATTCCTCTTCCCTCCTCCTTTGAAAAGACAAAACTCCCTGGAACTGATTGTTTTTAGTAGCATCCTTTCCATTTATTTTAATCTGGTATTGTTGCCAATCCCAAGCAATACATTGGAGCCAATTGTGGGAAAAGACCATTTTCCTTTCAGCTGTTCTTCCCAACCCTAATGAGTTAACAATTCAAATACAGAAAGTTGCTTCAGAGGTCAGGAGAGTATATTCCACACAATGTCTGCAGCATTGGAAACCATGACAGCACTATAAATTGACAAACTAAAGAAGAGCACTTGGTGGTCTGGAGTGGAGAAAAGAACAGCCCCAAAAGCGGTAAAAAAGACAGGCCATGAAACCACACCGAGAAAATGAGTGATTTTTTTTTTCAGATCACCTTGTTAGAACTTAGCGTATCAGAGGTCAGACAAGAAGAACAATAATGAGGTCCAAGGTTGAATACCAGTGGGGAAGCTTAACCCAGGACCCTCAGGTCAACCAGAAGTGAATGAGGTAGAACACTGATGCTGTGGCAGCCCCAGGAAGGAAAGCCCCAAAGTCAAAGGGTTAAGGGGGAGGAGCCTGCCAGTTATCAATTAGAGGAAAAGAAAGCCCCATTTGAGGCACCTGGGATGGAAGAATAATCTCAGCTTGATGAAAAGAGATTTTCTTCTGTGAACAGTTATAGCTTTCTGGTTCTAGGCAAGTGTACTTTATTTATTTATCTATTTTTGAAATCTGAAATGTAGTTTAGCCTGGATCTTGTCAGACCTGGACAAGATGAGAAAACCAGCACATGTGGATGCATTTTCCCATGGTAATTATAAATACATAGTGTATCTGGTTCTATTTTCATTTTAAATCGAGACCCTTTTTTTCCCTAAGAAAACGTGTGATACATTTTTTTTCTAATTCAAAGAAATAAATAACAAGATGGGGTTATCCTTTTCATTTATTTATTGTGGGGGATAGATGAGGAAATCTAACATGATTTTTACCCAGTGGAAGAGTGGAAAATTTATATGGGGAAGATATAAATGAGTTTTAACTTTAAAAATTAAATTTAATAATGTTTGCCAGAATAGCATTGATACACACAGCCAAATATCTGGTTTTAATTAGAGCATTCCGAAGATTCAGTTGTTGCCAAAAATCCCAGACTGAACAGATTCAATCAATCAACAAGCTTTTATTAAGCACCTACTATATTCCATGCAGTGTACTAGACACTGGGAATCTAAACACAAAGAATAAAATAATTTCCACTCTCAAAGGAGCTTATTTACATTCTATCAGGGAATCAAAATGTATGCATATAGGAAAATATAGGATAAACATGTATACAAAAAGTATGAAAATACACAGTAATCAGATATACAATAGTTAGGGAAAGGAAGGAAGTTGGGGGAGTCAAGAAAAACTTCATGATGAAAGTGATGCTTGAGTTACATCCCAAAGGAAGAAAAGGTTTCTCTGAGACAGAAGGGAAAATAGAATGCATTCCAAGCATGGTGGACAGTCATACAAAGTCATAGAGCTAGAAAATGCAATGACATATATGAGAAATTGACAAAAGTTCGGGTTGACTGGATAACAAAGTACAAGTGGAAAAAAAAGTAATGTTCAATAAGGCTAGAAAGATAGATTTGGACCAGATTCTGAAGGGCTTTAAAAGATAAATAGAAGAGTTTATATTTTATCCTAAAGTCAATAGGGAGCCATGGAGCTGATTGAGCAGGGGAGTGAAATGGTCAGATTTGCGCTTTTAGGATAATCACTTTGGTAGCAGTGTGTAATATGGATTGGAGCAGGGAGAGCTGAAGCAGGGAGATCAATTAGAAGGTCATTCAAATTGTCTAGCAGAAATGACTATATATATAATATATACATATATATATTTTATAAGGGAATATTTTATGAGGTGGAGTGGGGAAGGAGGGCTAGTAGGTAGTAAGTAATATATATGCAGGAAAAGGAAAAGTTAAATTTTATTCATTGCAATTAATTTACTGGAAATGATTACTTGAAGTGTGCATAGTAATATTTATCTTCAATATTAATGAAATGCATGCATTTTTAAAAATTGTCTAGGCAGGAAGTATTCCTCCATACACCTAAAACTCAGATGAGAACCCAAGAAGTTGACTTTTAATAATGATGTATTTACCTCTGCATTTATTTTTTGTAATACTATGGTTACACACAATTTTGTTGTTGCTTAGATTGCAAACAAGTCAGGATTTAGAAGACAGCATCTCAATTTAAGTATGGCAGCAGTAACCTTCAGATTTGGGGGGAGAGAGGATGGACATCCAGTCAAATGATAAATACCCCCTTCTCCACCAGAGCATCCTGTCTTCTCCCATTCCTGCATGTAAGATTAAAATTTCTTTTCCCTTTCTTTGTGAGCCAGACCTGTTGATTTCAATTAACAAAAGTTCGATTGTGGAGGAGGTGTGATAACATTTCAAACTACTCTTCTTCTTCTTGGGAGCAGTAAGAGGAGATGAGCTAGCATTTCAAGCAAAGAAGACTTTAATTGTCACATACAAGAGCACATGTTTCATCAAAATAATTTTAAAGGGTTGGGAGGAGGTGGAAGAGGAGGGAAGGGAAAGGAGAGAAAGTTGTGGGAATTGTGTGTCTGGTGGCTGAGGAGCCATTGTCACTAGACAAGCGCTGCTATTTGATCTAACAGACAGTCCCATAGGGATGCAAGCAGGGAAGCCCATTGATAGAATCACTATCCCCCCAGTCTTCCTCCTCCTCCTTTGTTTGAAGGAGAAGGGGTGTGGCCATAGAAATCCAGAATGATGGGCGGGTAAGAAGTAACCCAAAGCATGAAGGGTGGGAAAAGCAGAGAGGGGAAAGGAGAATGATACTGATGGAGAAAAAGGGGAAAGAAAAGATGATGTGAGATAAAAAGTGGAAAGCTATCCCACTCCAGTCTCCTGATTTGAAGATTCCAAACAGTAATCCTTGGTCGTGGTAGGAGGGCATTCTGTGTAACATGGGAAAGCAGCTATGGTGGACATATGAACCACCCAGCTATTTAGAGGTGGGGAAAGGAAGGTCGAATTCTTCTTTCTTTTGTGCTAGTTTCTAAACACCACACAGCTTAGGGGCTCAAGGAAGAAAGAAATTTGTTAGTTCTTTTCTCCCACACCTCAGTCTATAGGAGGGGACTCTTGGTAATGACAGAAAAGTGAAAAAAGATAAGGGGAGCATCACCTTGGAGCAAAATAAAGTCTGGCTGACTAGGCAATAGGAAGATGATGAAAAGAGAGAGAGAGAAAGAGAGGGAGAGGAGGAGGAGGAAGGGAGAGACAGAGAGAGAGAGAGAGAGAAAGAAAGAAAGAAAAAAAGGAAGGAAGGAAGAAAGAAAGAAAGAAAGAAAGAAAGAAAGAAAGAAAGAAAGAAAGAAAGAAAGAAAGAAAGAAAGAGAGAAAGGAAGAGAGAAAGAAAGAAAACCAAAACTTCTTTAACACTAAGGGTTATTCCTTGTAGAGAAGGAAAAACAAAACAAAAAGGAATCTCTTTTTTAAAAAGTAGGTTGGGATCAATTCTATTGTGTTTGGAGAAGCACTTTGCTTCCTGTGGGTAGGTAATCATTGATAACCTCTTAGCAATACTGAGAAAGTTTTCTGATGTAAATAGTGCATAGTTCCTGTCCTAAATTAAGACTCTAAATTAAACTGAACAGTAACATTTTTTTCACATTCTTCAGGCTGTCTTAAGGATCCCTGTTAGAATCCTGCTTTTTAATTCTTGTATAAGATTTGCTTCATGGGAGAAAAATTAAATAGAATGATCCAAAAGTGTGTCTTTGGAAGAATTTGTGCAACTTTCTATGAAGCTGCATTCCAGGATAAAAGCTTATTGCATTTCTGAAACATAGAAATTGCATGGGAGCAGAAGAAAACGGAAAAAAAGATTATATATGAAAGATACATGAATTATGCAAAGTGATCGATGAACTCAGGATTCCTTACACACACCTTAAGTCTTATATTTTAAAAAATTCTAGACAGGGCTTTAGGAGGAAGATTGCAAAAATATTACAAAACAAAATTCTCTTTTCTTGTCTCTAGTCACCTAGAGAAATGCATGAAGAAATAAGATATTTTCTTCACTAACAACTTGTACTTTTAACAATCCTCAAGGACAAATAAGATTTTGGGTGCAAAATAAATCTGAGGAATGAAAGGGTGTTATTGTGCTTGCAATCTGTTCAATACACAGTTTTGCACATCGAAGCAAACAAGTAGCAGTTAGGCCTTTTGAAAATCTGGCATCTTATATATTTGTACCAGTAATATCTTGAAATCTGCTTCTGTTCTCCACATACTCCCCCTTATTAAATACATATGTGAGGCTAGAAAAGTGGATAGTTATGCTTTTCCACATGAGCGCCTTTCCCATCCCCAAAAGAAAAAGACTAGATACACTTCAAGATAGTTCAGTGACTCCATTCAGTCATTTCAGGTAAGAAGCTCAAATGATTTCCACATTTCCCATCTCTTTTCCACTTGTTGGAATGTGACATTTGAAAATAGAAAAAAAGAATAAAGGGGTATTCTGAGCCTACCATTGTATTAAAAAATGTGTCACGTGTTCACATTCTTTAAAAAGATGGTTAGTACACTGAAGGAATAATAATCATGAGGTGTGAAAGTAAAAGACAGGAAACACAATGAAAAGACCCTGTTGCTTAGAGGCCTAAACAATAGACTACCTCTGAGGATTCTGGGTCTGCCACTAATTCAGTGTATGCCTTTGGGTAAGTCACTTAACCTTTCTGGGTCTCAGTTTCCCCAAGGGCCAAATGGTGTTTATTATAATAACCCTCTTACCAGTGCTTTGTGTGAAACAATGATTACAAATGAAAGCAAATCATCTTGTGTGTATTGAGCATGACATACAAGTGCAAAGAAATAGCAAAAGCTTGTAGTTCATGGTATACTTTCCCCAATAACAACAGCAGGATCTCAAAAGAATGGAGTAATAAAAAGAATTAAATGCCACAAAGCAAATCAGGACCAAAAGAGAATCTTCTAGAAATGATGAAAGATGAATCACTAAGTACCAAAATGAAAGGAAGCTTTTACTCACATGTTTCATTCATTCAATTGCAGAAGGTAATTTGAGGGTAAGCCATAAATGAGACTGCAGTGCTTCAGTTATCTGGAAACTGAAGGAAAGATATCCACAAACATTTATAATACAAAGACAAAAAGTGAAACAGTCCCTGGCCAAAGACAAAAAGTGAGATAGTCCCTGGCCTATTCATGCATGCATACACACACACACACACACACACACACACACACACACACACGCACACGCACACGCACACGCACACGCACATGCACGCACGCACTCACACACGTACGTACATGGTACACAAGCAGCTAGGGAGGATCATGAAAGGCTTCACGTGGTAGGTTAAGATGAATATTAAAGGAAACCAGAGATTCCAAAAGGTGGAAGTGTGGAGGAAGTATATTCTAGTCATGAGGAACAGAGGCTCAAAGACAAGGAAAGCAGCATCTCTTGTTCAAAAGTGAGCAGGCCAGTATGCATGGATCACAACATGCACAGAGGGGAGTAATGTGTAAGAAGACTGAAAAAATAAGAAAAGCCCAGGGATGAATCTTAAATATACATCTATCTCTATCTATCTATCTATCTATCTATCTATCTATCTATACATATACAATAAGCATGAAAAAAATACACAGTAATTAAATATACAGTAATTAGGAAACATACTAATATATTAACCCAAGGAGTTGACTTTTTTCACATTTATTTATAATTTATGGAATAAAACAAGCATTTCTATAATGCAGTATAACATAGAAGATGACAAAATAAAAAAATGAGTTTTAGTAAAGATGTGTTTACCTTTGCATTTTTATAATACTCTGATTAGACACAATTTTGTTGTTTCTGTTGCGGACAAATGAGGATTTAGAAGACAGCATCTCAAGTATGGCAGCAATAACTTCCAAATTTGGAGGAGGGTGGGAGTTGAGAAGGATGAATAGACAGGTAAATGATAAATACAAATAAGTTGATCTGGCCTCCATACTTGATCCTGGAGGTATTAGGGACCCGTTAAAGTTTATTGTATAGTTGGGTGACATGATCCAACTTATACTTTAGGAAAACCACTTTGACGGCTTAGTGGAAGATGGACTAGATTGGGAAGAGGCTTGACATTGGCAGATCAAATAGTAAGCTAATGCAGTAGTCCAGGTGAGATATGATAAGAGCTTGTGAGCGGAGAGGAGAGGATATATATGAGATGCTATGGAGATAAAAATAAGATTTGACAACCGATTGGCTATATGGGGTAGGTAAAAGTGAGGAGTCAAAGATGACACCAAACTTTGGGACCTGGGTGATTAGAAACTGACTTCTATTACCTAGATTTGATAAGCCAAGAACATGGGCACAATGTAAGAATGGCATTTTCCGTGCCAAATGTATTTTGATGCTTCCTTCACTTTTTTGTCTACTAACTTTAGAATTTGGTTCTGTGCCTAAGGCAGGCGCCATTGCACACACTGCTGTTTTTAAGAGGAAATCCAAGAACACATAATGATTAACAGACAGAAATGGCTATCCTCTAATGCTTTACCTTTGTGGACCTAGATTGGTTCAAAGTCTTTCTTTCAGCTGCTTTTCAATCCCCCTTCCTGGGCATTTCTGGGATAGCTGACAATAAGTGACCTTTAGACCACTAAACTATAACCTTGGGTGAACTATAACCTAGTTAACCTCCAAGAAGGCAAACTTTCAGCCTTAATAACAAATTGCATTTAGCCACCTTTCTTAGGTCATAAAGTTCCTTTTTAAAAATTCCTTGTGCCTTTCTAAATGAAGGCTATCCTGTCTTACACCAAACTGAAGTAACTATTTCACTTAAAAAGCCCGCAAAACAATATGTGACTCTTGTGCTTTTGACTCAAAAATATGTTAACTTCCTGTCCTCTTCTAGTGAGCAAAGTAAAGGTCAAACCTGAAATCAAACTCCAGCTGCCCTTCCAAACTCCTGCTGATGCTTATAGTACCATGTAGTATTCATTTCTTCACTTTTCAGTTCTTTGACTTTGGTCTGTATTTTCTCTCATTTCTCCACATGGCATTTCTTTGCCAGAAAAAGAAAAGAGTAAGAGTTCCTCCTTTTTCAACCTTTTCTCCAGAGTTCTTACTTCCTGTCCAATTCCAAGGGAGCAGCCTCATTCCGTGTTGTAAGGGTGAGTGAAACATAGAAATAACAAAATGGCTTCGACCCATTAACATCCACTTGAAGAAGATGAGAGGAATGAAACTCTGTGATAAGTTTTTTTTTTTCATTTTAAATGGCTTTATAGGCAGGCATTCAAATGATTAGATAATTTGGTTTCATTTCATTCAAGTTTACAAATTAATATTTTAAGAGATGGACTTAATAGCAGTTGTGTTAAAACATATTAAAAACCATAAAAGTTTCTTCAATTGAAGAGAAGAGTTTTACTATATGGAATGGGTTTAGAGTTACAATAAAAATAACCAAATTACACAATGGTAGATTTGTACTTCTCAGTTCAATTGCTTTTTATTTTCATATTATAGGAAACTAGGCCATGCTTGAATGATATTTCCTAGAAGCCAAATGATTTCTCCGACATTTATTCAAAACGTTGAACAAACTCATATGATTTCTCAAACAGATATCATCCCTTTGATTGGGGTATACTAATTGTTCCAACCTTAGGTAAAACAGTGTGAAATTAAAACTATCCTGTTTTCATCAAGAGTGCTTTTCAACTTGTTCCATCTGGAAAGTAACTATCTATATCCCTGGCTATCTTAACAAAGTGCTTGTAAAATTGCAAAGCCCAAACTGTAGCTTCAACAGGATCAAACATCTAATGCCAGTCCAAACAGGACGTAACCTGAGATGGTCAAAGTTCCAAAAGCATGTAGATTCTCACTCTTTCTACACTTTCAAAGTGGAATGGAGAATTGAGGTCGATTATAGGCCTATAATTTTAGAAAAATAAATAAACACTTTTGGCTCCTTTTTTGTATATTTCAGGTGAAAGTTGATAGCAGAATTATCTAGATAACTGCCCTAGCACTCTGCTCTGTTTTGCACAAACAGAGACAACCTTATTTAAAGTTCTGGTGTGGAAATACACATATGCTGGCTAGAAAAAAAAGACTGTTATTAAGGGATTTTATTCATAACAGAGTAGTGCCAGACCTAATCTGTCTCTTGTGAAGAATAGAAACACTTTAAAGTTGATGAGTCTATGATTTTAAGTAAAATTCTTATTCAAATTTGATTGCTTTATAGGTTTAACTCTGGTCAAAGTAATTTGCTTCCTTTCTATATGTGACTCCAACTATAGTAAAATTCTTTATGCAAATGAAAGAATATTTCAAGCAATTTAGGTCAGAATTTTGAAATACTATAAAAGATTAACATTCTACATGTCTAAAACTAACAAACATACAAACTTCACACTTCAACATCTATGGAACTGCCAACTTCAACTTTAATCTATACAATACTTCACAGAAGTGGAAAAGGAAAAGGACTCAGGGTTAATAATATCAAGTAATTAAAGCAAATACTCACCGAATGCTTGCAAAAGTATATTTACAAATTCTACAAACACATAATTTTAGATCTGGTATTATGTATATAAAACATTTTGTAAATGTTACAGTATGGTCAGACCTGCATAATGCAACTATAAAGAAATGTATATATTCTGTGATTCAAAAGATTACATATTTTTTTATCTTCCTCAGGCATTTCCTTAATTCATATTTAGTTTCATAAATTCACAAAATCATCTGATAATGGGTATCTCCTAGGGCCCCACAGCACTTTCTACCTTTGATAGAACACATAGATTGCCATTTCAGTTTCTTCCCCAGATCAAAGAAGTAAAATGTTATAAAAATCATCTCCCTTTTTAAGTGGGCTACATGTAGTGTTTGGTTTTCTATGACACTGAGTAAAGTTACGGTTGAAATGTTTCGTCAGCATAATAGGTTGGACCTTTAAAATATTATTACTCATGTCCTCATGGTGTACATCATTGGAGTTTTATTAGCATCAGCATTAAGTTAAACCAGAGCTATCTATGGAGCTCCAAATTCCCACTGCATAATGCTATTACCTCTTCCAATAGTGCTTTACCTCCAATCTATCCCTTCAAATTTGGGGGGAAATAAGAAAGTAATAGCTATTGCAGAATAATGAGGGGAAAGGAAGGACACAAATCTATCTGATCATCAGTTTCCTTATCTGTAAAATGGAATGTGAACCTGAATGACCTCTGAGGTCCTTTTCAGTTCTAAAAAACTATAGTTCTATATTTCCAAGAATATGATAAGTAATCATTTGGACTATTCTGAGGAAAAGGAAAAAAAATTCACAAATGAATGTACCACTAGCTGTCTCTGAAGTTCTTTCTAAATTTCTTCTGTAATTACATCTCTTGCTGCATGGGTGCTTCTAATTATGTTGTTATCCTGACTTTAATTTCCTTCCACATTCTCCCTTGCCAATTAATTAAGTCCTAAAGTTCCTCCTTAATTTACATCTAGCATCCTTATGAACCTGTGAATTCAAGGTACTTCCTTTAGTAAATTTTCCCTGACTTACTAATCACTACCTTGTTTTGAGGTTCTGCATATGTTTGTAGCATTTGTACATCTTATATAGGCATGGGTTAGGAGAAAGAGCTCTACTCATACAGTCAGGATTACCTAGGTGTTAGTAATAGCTCTGCCCCTAATTTACTATATAATCTCAGATAAATTACACAGCTCCAACAAGTACGGAACTTCTAGAAAATCAAGAATCTGTATTCTTTGTATGTACAAAATAGTATCACAGGATTTAGAAATGAAAGAGACTTTAGACACCATTTAGTCCATGGGTTTTTAATGGGGTAAAGGGGGGGAGAGGGAGAGAGAGAGAGAGAGAGAGAGAGAGAGAGAGAGAGAGAGAGAGAGATTTTATTTTCTTTACTGGCTCCAAAATTATTGTTTCTTTTAAAGTTCTTCCCCTCATTCTCCAGAGTGAAGCTACTTATTCTAAGTTTACCTGAATTTTAAAAAGTTCTCATGCCCAAAAAATGCAGCTGAAACCTGGTAGGAAAGGGATTTCCTGAGTGATTTGCCAATACTCCTTGGCTTCAGAAGGCTTAGGAATACTATAGTACCCTTTCTTACTAGGTTTCAATATTTCCATTTCAAACCTTGCTAAATGCAGAGCCATAAGAGGGGACAGGGAAGGAAATGTTTTTAAACCTGAGGAAAACTCAAGGGTTAGGTTTTCTCTCTCTCTCTCTCTCTCTCTCGATCTTTCCGGGGGCAGGGAAGGTGAAGGAAAGGGTGGAGAACAGTGCTTAAAGAAAAAAAGCCCAAATCAAACTTTTCTTCCAAGGTTCAGTTTGATTCTGAGTCCAGTCTTTTTATTTCCTTCATTCAGGAGCAAGTAGGGTCGCATTTTGGGGTAACAACTCTTACCTTATTCTATTTTATTCATTCTCGAAAAGAAGTTATGATTTAGGGTTCTACTTTTATCAATCTATCTATAAATTTATCAATTTATCAATTCCAGTGCTTTTCTTCAAACCAAAGCAAGAAGCAAGACAAATGCATACTGGGGGATAGCACAAAGAGAATTGGGAAACCATAATTGCAGTCCCAGATCAATTGTTCACACCCTAGATGGTTTCATACAAGTTATTGAACGTCCTGGATCTAAGTTTCATCATTCATCTTCGCAATCTCATGTGACTAAATGGAGGAAATACCTACAAATAACTGCTATAAAATGAAATTATATACCTCAAGTATATAAGGTCATTCTCACATGAATTAGAACTTTGGAGCAACCAAAAATGCAAAGGTCTATAACTTTCAATGCAGGTATATTGAGCAGATAAACCAAACTTTGAGTTCCAAAAGTGATCCAATACCCTACTATGCACAAATGACAATCATGGGACAGGAAATTATCAGAATAGTACACAGTAGAGATACATGTCTATAAATCTGGAATTCAGAATTTTTCATTGTTTAGCTATGGCAGAAAAAAAAATTGTTCCTTTTTGGCTATGATACACAATATAATGAGCTATTCTTGTTTCCAGTTTAAAAATTTTATTAAAATTGCTATGTTTTTTTCCATTTTGAAAATATTTAATAATATCATATAAACACTAACTTCTAATAAAAAGCAGCCATTTGAGTAAAATATAAAGAAATACAGAACTTAGGTAAAAGATAAGAGCTTAAGCATCCTTACATTCAAAGAAATCCCTATAAAGTTCTGGTTACATGGCTTCGTTCAGCTCTATCTGCTTCTTATTCCAGACTATACTCAACTATCTGTCAGTAAAATCCCTCTGTTACTCTGGACATTCAATCCAATTTCCCAACTTTCCTTGTTGCTGTCCCTAACACAGTACTTGGTGCTACAGGAGATAATAGAAATACATTATTACTCTAAAGACATGAAGCATATCCTTGCTCAAAAGGGAAACACAGTATTGTTTCTATAAGCCTGCTAGGGAATAGTGTAGTAAAATACAGTGACTTCCTTTGAATTCTTTAATGACTTACATCTTTTGAGTTTTTTCTCATTGACACTGCAATGATTTCTGAGGAGTTCTAAAGTAATAATATCTCTTTTCATTCCTTGTCTGTTTGACACACCACTATTTTGACAATGAGGATGGGAAGGTGTTGTTCTATCATTTCAGTCATGTCTGACTCTTCGTGACCCCATTTGGGGTTTTCTTGACAAAGATACTAGAGTGGTTTGCCATTTCCTTCTCCAACTCATTTTACAGATGAGGAACTGAGGTAAACAGGGTTAAGTGACTCACCCAGGGTCACATAGATAGTAAATGTCTGGAGCCACATTTGAACTCATGAGGATGAACCTTCTTGACTCAAGGCCCTTTATCCACTGAGCCACCTAGCTGTCTTGGGAGGTGCTTACATGAGATAAATACAAGCAATGGGCAACTATACTCATGAGACCCAAATAAGTAGGTAAATATGACCTTGATTCTAGAACCTGAATAAACCTTTAATTGAAACAGTCTTCTGTGATACATTTAAGAAGTTCCAGGAACTGTGCTAAGCACTAAAGATTCAATTAATAAAAAGATGGCCCGCCCTCAATTTAAAGGGGAAGACAATACACAAAAGAAAGCAGAAAAGTTGGAGGTAAGGGAGTCAACGAGACACCAAGGGATAGTTTGTTCCCTAGCATTGAAGCTAGGCAGGGTGGCAGATGCAAAAGAGGAGATGTCAAACAGTCATCTGACTTGGCTTCTTGTACAAAGTGGCTTTTTTTTCATATCTTGGGACAAACAAGATAGAAGACCCTTAACTGAAGCATGTGATGATCCTTACTTTCTGTTGAGCCCAAATATATGTTATGATAACATTCTCCACCAATTCTACTTCACCTAAGAATAGGAGATTGATTATTAAATACCAGGGTTATTGAAAGCATGTCTCATCAGCACCCTTAGTGATTGTTCAGATGGTTAACCTTCACAAACAGAATCAATAGCCTAGTGAGGGTATTGTTGCTTAATTATATAGCTGCACCATCTGATTCAATACTGCTGTTTTAGGGATTTTTAAAATGATATGTTATGGGATTGCCCTTGAGCCTGGAGTTCATGATAAAGTTCCCTAATTGTGCCCCTTGGTTAAACCAAATTTGGTACATATAATGGCCAAAGGAAAAGCTCTTTTCAAGGACACTGTTTCCACAAGACACAAAAGTTTAAGCTTGATTTTGTAATATCAATGTGGTCTACAAGTGGGTAAAAGAGTTTTGCAAATAAGGGCTATTGAACACAGAACATTCTATAATATCTTTAGATGAATTTAGATATGTCTACTATACCTTCTCTGGAAAATGTTTGTTAAAAAAAAAAATTTAAGTCAGTCAATCTATCAGAAGCTGATTATGTTCCAGGCATTGTGCTGAGCTGTGAAGATGAAAAGAAAGACAAAAACAAAATAAAACAAAAACAAAATCCCAATACTTGCCCTCAAAGTACCTATATTCTAATGAGGGAGAAAACATAAATAAATAAATAAGTGACTGGCTGGCTGGCTGGCTGGCTGGATGGATGGATGAATAAATAAACCAATAAACAAACACCTAGGTACGTACAAGACATATAGACAGTAAAAGGTAATTTGAAATGGGTAGGGGGGGGGGCATTAGCAACTAGGAGGACCAGAGAAGGCCTTCTTGAGAGGGTAGTATTTGAGCTGAGTCTTGAAAAAGTCATGGAAACTAAGAAGTGTAAATGAGGAGGCAGAAGATTCCAGGTATAGGGGATAGCTAGTGCAAAGGCATGGCTATAGAACAGCAAATAAATAAGTATAACTGGATCTAATAGTTGTTGTTGTTGTTGTTGTTTGTGCTTTGCTCTCAAAGAGGACCAATGACTTCAGGAAGATGATGTCTTGACTTGCAAGTGAAATAGATTTAAGTGAGGCAGGGCTGTGTAAAGTGGCTGGTGATTTTGCACAGCACTGCCTCACCTTAAATCCAACAGTCTGTGAGTAATAGCAGCTGCCCTACTGGGGACCTAACTAGCCAGTTCCAGTTGGGCAATACTCCTTCCTTCCTTTCTTCCTTCCTTCCTTCCTCCCCTTCCTTCTTTCTTTTCTTCCTTCCTCTCTCTTTTCCTCCCTCCTTTCTTCCTCTCCTTCCTCTCCCTCTGACCACATAGAGAATCATACCCTTACCTGTGGGTGCTCTGCCCAAAGGAATGTACATTTTGATCACTGAAACCTTGCAAGATATGTTGGGGTTTATGAGTTAGATTTCTTTTTGTCTCTTCCCTATTTATTCATTCTACCATCTTAAAAAAAACTGAGACAATTAACTCTTCTGCCTTCTGTAGTTTCATTTATGATTTCTTGAAATACAGCATTGGAAAACCAGACTTTGATAAAGCCCATTGAGATTCAAATGGGGCTACTTAACCATCCCTTCAAGCCCGAGTCACTGGCTGTCATTGATTGGCCAACAATAGATCCTAGCCCAAGTTTCATTTGGTCATTGTTTGGGTTTCAGATAGCTCAGAGTGAGTATAAACAGAAATTGTTTCTGTTTTGATCTTTCTCTTCCAGATAGATTTTTACTAGGTAAAATAGGCCATTTTTGCCTCATTTCTTACCTATCTTTAATCACTGAATGGGCATTGTCTCAGACAAACTGAGACCTGGGAAAGATCTTAGCTTAAAAAGGCCAAGGTCTCCCACTGTATCCAGTGGGACCTTCTCTAGTTGTCCTGATCTATAACTGGATCATAGAGTTAGTGGAGACAGGAAAACTGAGATGGCTGGAAAGGTCTAAAGGGGCCAAGTTATGAAAAGTCTTCAATAAAAATGGAGGAGTATTATTTGATCATAAAGGCAATAGGGAACCACTGAGTGTCACTAAGCAAGGAGGTAACATGGTCAAGCCTATATTTTAGAAAAATCACCTTGGCAGCTGAGCGGATTGATTGGAGTAGGGAAAGACTTGAAGCAGAGGGACCATTTTAAAGCCTATTGCAATAGTCCAGACAAAAGGAGATGAAAACCAGAACTATGATTGTGGAGTGGTGATAGGAATAGAGAGAAAAGGATATGTAGGACATTATAGTGAAAGAATGAAAAGATTTGGTAATGGACTAGATATGGTAAGAATGAGTAGTCAACAGTGACACCCAGGTTGAAAGCCTTGGTGACTAGAAGGATCTTGGTCAATATTAAAGCAATACGGAAGTTTGGAAGGGAGAGAGTTTAGGGGAAGGATAAAGATTTTTGTTTCCAACATGTTGAATTTGAGATGTCCATGAAACATCCACTTTAAGATGTCCAAAAAGAAGCTGGAGATTCATGACTGTAGCTCAGGAGAGAGATTGGAGTTGAATATATGGATCTGAGAATCATCTTCAGCAAGATAAATGAACTCATGCTAGTAGAGAGGAACACTGTATGAAATAGTATAGCTGGGAAAGAGAGAAAGACCTAGGACAGAGCCTTGGGAATGCCCAGTTACTGAACATAACATAGATGACTAACCAACAAAAGAGACTCAGACAGAGCAGTGGAATCAATACAAGAGCCAAAAGACAGCTTTTCCATGAACACCTGGAGAGAAAAGAGAATCCAGGAGGCAGATTCAATGTCAAATGCTGAAGAGAGGTCAAAAAAGACGATGATTGAGAAAAGGTATAAGATTTGGCAATTAAGATATTATTAGTAAGTTTGGAAGGGCAGTTTCAATTGAATAATGATGTGAGAGACCAAATTGTAATAGTTTAAAAGAGAATGAGTGGAGAGGAAATGGAGGCATTTGAATTTGAGATACCCTATACAATTTAAGATGTCTATATTTGAATATAGACAACTTTCCCAATAGAGAGGGACAAATTGAAGTTGAGAGAGATAATGGACATGACAGCAGAGGCAATTTGCTGGAGAAATCAAAAGGAGATGGAGTCAAGGGTACATGTAAATGGGTAAAAAGTTCTACCTCTTCATCCAAGATAGTGAGCAAAGATGTATAAATGATGTGAAAGGAGGAGAATGGTAAAAGAGGGAGTTCTCAACGAATGGTCTTAAATTTTGATGTATAGGGAAAGATCCTCAGCTAGGAGGGTGTGTTGTCACAGGAAGCTTGAGGAGAGACAAGAAGGTTTAGAACAGCTGCTGTGAAAGTAAAATAGGGAATTTATTAGGGACAAATAGAATATTTGATGTCCCGCAGTGAGTGCCCAGTTGCATAAATTTGTAGTGGACCCAATCATCATAGTTTCATAATTTCTTCCATCTCTATTCAGCATTTCATTAACTCATTTTTCAGGATGACCAAAGTACATTTTGGGATTTCTGACTGACCCATGACTTGAACTGGGTGCAGAAAAGGTGGATAATAGAGAAGCTACCAGAAAATCCAAAACATTCACAAGCTATGAATTAATCTTTCCATAAGGGATGCCCATTATAAGGAAATCACATTTTCTAGGATGTAGTCATTGTATCATCTGTGCCACAGTACATCCAGGAACTGTCCACATAAAACATTGCTTAGAAGCCATATCAAGATATACTGAAAAGATGGTAAGGCTATTCAGCAAAGACCACCAAGAGTTTCTACTCTTCCATGGGAAATTAACAAAGAAATTCCCTAGTCAAAAGTATAGAGACCTTACAGGATTATTTCAGGGAAGAGTCTCTTAATTGTGGCAGACTCCTTGAAGTAGCTCAAAGTGTTCCTAGCTCTATCTCAGATCTCTACTGAACCTGTTTTTGTAATACTCAGATTGTCAAACACTATCATTTCTGACACTGAGTCTGATTTAATTTGAATTTAAGAAATTTGTGGAAAGAAGTCTTATATGAGCTGTCGCCATCATGCCTAATCACCCTCAATCAAATAATTAGGCTGAAAGGAAGGTGAAGACTATTAAGGATGTCCTGAAAGAGATTGCTGTTGCCACTCCACATGTTACTACTGAAGTAAGTTTTTCCCTACATTTATGTGAGAACTTAAAGTGTGTTGCTCAGTTGTTTTTCAGTAGTGTCAAATTCTTGATGACCCCATTTGGGGTTTTCTTGGCAGAGATATTGTTAGAATTGTCTGCCATTTCCTTCTTCAGCTCATTGTACAATGAGGAAATTCAGGTAAACAGGGTTGAATGACCTGCCCAGGGTCACAGAGCTAGTGAGTAATTGAGGCCAGATTAGAACTCAGGAAGATGAGTCTTTCTGACTCCAGGCCCAGTGTTCTATCCATTGCACCACCTTGCTGCCCTGAACTTACAATACAAACATAAATATATCCTGGATGCTACTCTTTTTTCAGCTACTCTTTGCTCATTTTACCCTGAATCTAGTTTGGTTAAGAACTATAGAGCTGGGTTGAAATTATGGGGCTTGTATTATACAAGGTCCAGAAGATAGATAATTCCATGTAGCATCACCATGTGACTCAAATGCAAAACATCTCTCTCACAGTGGACTGACAACAATAGGATAATTAGAAGCATCCTCTCTGAAATCACTTAACATTGATCTTTCAGCTGTTCCTCCTGAGGATTCAACTAAAGCAAAGGAAGCAATAATTCTTCTCTGGCCACTGCAACTTCTGAAATGGAGCCACTTGGCATTTCTATATTCATTGACAGAATATGGAGGTTGTCTTGGAAAGTGTGACCCACTTGTAGATTAAAAGATTATGATAGCTAAAGTGCATTGAGTGTTTTGTGTATGCATGCTACAGCCTCTGTGGTGCAAGAGAGGGATCTTAGTCTCTTTCTTTTTGTGTTTCTGTATTTGATGCTAGAATGACTTCCAAGAATAGTTCTGCAGCAATAAAGTTCAGTCATGTTAAAAATCTGCTCATCCCTTGCCTCTACTGAGGCTGACACAATCTCATTGAGGAAGCAAAAGTAAAGTATATGAACCAACACATGAACCAAACCACAAATAATACAAGAAAGTATGAAATTAAGTGTCATAGAGGTCCAGAGGTAAGACACATCAAGGAGAACTGGGGCAGTCAAGCATGGCTTCATGGAACAGCTTTGATTTAAAGGTGAGGTAAGGTTTGATAAGCAGAGGGGAGAAGGAAGGACATTCCAGGTGGGGAAAAGCAGCATAAGCAAAGACATTGGAGCTGGAAAAAAGTATAATAGCTGGTGAGATGGGGTACTGGCCTGACTTGAGTGAATAGCTCTGGTTGAGGAATAGTTGGAAATGAAGTTAGGTAGAGTGGGAGCAGGCAACATCATGGCAAAAAAGAAGTTTCCAGACAACAGAGAATCATATAAGATTCTTGGACAGGTGGTAATTGGCTCTTTAAAAGTGTTTGTTGAATTGAATTGAATGATGAAATCATCTAAAAGAGTAGATTAGGGAAGGAAAAAATTTAGACAGGAAGACCAGGAATTGTAAGATGTCTTTGCAATAATTAAGACATAAAGTGATAAGGATCTGGGAATGAGAATGAAAATAAAAAGGTAAATTTGAAAAAACCTGGGGAGGAAAAATGAGCCTGAAAGAGTGATATCAATGGAAATGGGGATACTTAGGACAAGGAAGCAATTTTGAGGAAACCAGAAATTCAGTTTGGGGCAGGTTCTGTTCCTGTCTCCACTCACACAGCCATTATCATAATTTAGGCCTTCATCACCTCTCACCTGGGCAATGTGATAGTCTTCTAATTAGCCTCCTGGGTTCCATTCTCTCCCTTCTCCTAGTCATTCTCTAAACAATTGCCAAGTTAATATTTCTAAAATACAGTTCTGACCATGTCACTCCCCTACTCAAAAATGTTCAGTAATTTTCTATTTCCTCTAGAAGAAAATACAAGCTCTTTGGTCTGTCATTTAAAGTCCTCCATAATCCAGATCCCATTTATTTTTACAGACCATTTTCATCTGACTTTCCTTCATGTGCTTTTTGTTCCAGTCAAATTAATCTGTTAACTATCTGCTGAATTCTATAATGAGGAGTGCCATAAACGTTAAAGCAAAAGAGCCTATGAAAAAGAAAGATATTGAAGATGGTGGAATGAGGAGGTATAGGGGTGAATTCCTAGAAGTAGTAGGATGGGACGGATTCCAGAACCCAAGTGGAGAGATTAACTGTAGAGAGGAAAAAAGAAACAACTTTTTCAACAACTGAGAGGAATGATGAAAGGATCAATGTAGATTTGGTGATATATCAAGATCATGACAAAAGGCCAGGGAGGTAGTGGTCTCAGTCTTCTGGATATGGAAATCAGAGGCATAAAAAGAAAAGAAACAATGTAGCTGCCATTGGAAATGTGTTAGGTGGCCAGTGGGAAAAGAATCACAGGATTAAATAGTAGCAATCAGAGCCAAATGGGAGCTGGACAGGATGAATCTGTAATGTTCCAGGTCTGCACAGTCCTGTATTTTCCTCCTGCAGGGTTCTCTGTCCCAGAAGCATGAATAAAGAAAGCAATCAGTGAGGTGGTCTAAGGTTAACAATTGGTATAGGGAGTTGAAATGTTGGAGAGTCAAGGATGTTCAGGATGCTGGAGAAACAAGTTGACCGAAGACATCATAGTGGTAAGGGAAATCAGTGTAAACAGAAAAATGATATAATACACTAACTAGATGAAGTGATTAAGGTTTGTGAGTATAGTTGGGAAGTGGGAGAAGTAGCAGGCAAGGAAGTTATCCTCCTAGAGCAGGTGGTGTTGAACCAGAAAGCTCAAAGGGAGAAAAGTATCTCAATGATTTTCAGGATATAATCTTATAGCGACCAGGGAGGATAACAGACTGTGAGGTCAAGGAATCTGGAGAGTCACCAATTAGAATGTTGAGGTTTCCAAGGATGATGATGGGATGAGGTTAAGAGAAAGAATATGAGCCAGATGTTATCATCCAGAAATATGGAAATGGTTTGGGATGGAGTAGAAAGATGGCTGTAGTATACAGTAGCATTGCCTTTGAGAGGATGGTATAGACAAATTATGTATTTCAGTTGATGAGGAACCAAAAAAATCGGGGCTCTTATAGTCTAAAAATAGTATTGAAGAAAAAAAAAAGACCAACTCTTCCATTTTGCCCACCAAACTGAAAAAAATGTTGAAAAGGTGGTGCCTCCATCTAAAAGTGTAACAGAAAATGTGATACTATCAAGGAAAATCCAGCTTCTGTTAGGGCAAAGAGTTAGAGAATCATAAGATCATAGAGCTGGAAGAGCCCTGAAAGTCCACTCTCTCCTCACTCATTCTATAGATGAGGAGACAGAGACCCAGAGGAACTAAGTTACCTGCCCAAATTCACACAAGTAGAAAGAAGTGAAAATATATTTAATGTTAAAAAGGAGATTTGCTCAGAAGAGAAGACAAACTAGAGGTGATAAGAACAGGGCTGGGTTAGGTGAGTAAGGGTGGTACAGATATGAGAATATGTAGGGATGAGAGATCCATGTCCTGAGAGGTGGATATGGATAGTGGGACTGATAGAAGTTCTCAGTCAGGAGACTAAATTAGAACAGAAAAATGGAAGGGGGAGAAAAAGAGCATTGTAAAAGAATCTACCGTTGTCAAAAAAAAACTAGGGTAGTGAAAAAACAGATGGCCAATACTCGTTGAGAAAACACACAAGTAAACAAATGAAAGATACACACACACATACATATATGCACATATATATATATTATATATATATATGTATATATACTCATGCATATACAACATGAGCACAATCACAGGAGGCCTAGGCCAGACCCAATATTCCAAGTGTATTAATGTTTCCTCAATCATCCCATATCAAAAGATAACTGCTGTTGGTCATAAAGGGCTATACTCTATCTTTCCATCTTCCATAATGAATTTTAGCTTCCAGATCAAACTTGCTCTCTTTACCAAAACACCTTGTACATGTTTAATCCATTTGTTATGTGTTTCCTTAGTCTACATTTGCTTTCCATTAATTTTCTCACTTGTCCATTAATAAGCAATAAATGTGGAGTAAGCTTTAAAGAGAAGGCTTCTGCATTGTCCTGTCCTGGAATTGGTACTTCAGAGGCTATCCTGCTATAGAAATGTTGTTGTTTTTTCTAGAAAGCCACATAGTACTCATTTTTAATCTAGAATACTTCATCATGTTCATTATCACCTATTTACATTCATGTAAACTGATGCTCCCAGAATAACCAAGCTTTAAAATGTTAATATAAACATTATGCCTCTTTTAATTACAATAGACATCTCCTTAAGTAATTTAATTCCAACAGAACCCCTCACCAATAAACAAAAAACATATTTTTGGCGACTTCTATGTAAAGTACAACATGGAAAGGAAAGAGGTTTGGGGGCATTTTTTTGTTTTTATTTTTTTTCTACAGTAAGGCTCATCAGTTTGGTTTTCACCTTATGTGATGTGGTGGGAAGGGAGTTGTGGGAGTGTGGAAGGATGCCTGAAAAACTGACTCCAGTTCAAGGAGCCTTGGAAATGCCCAGCAGCTTTCTGAGAGGAGAACATGAGCTTGACTACTGAAGGCCCTCTGGGTTACCTGAAGCAAGGCCATGAGGAAATGAAAGTGCTGTTGCCTAGGGTCAAACCACCAGATCATGACCAGGATAGAAACAGTTCTTCATCATCATGGCAAAGGAAAGTGTCCATGACATTTTCATTAGCCTAGGATATAGAAACATCTGTTTCCTTGGTTCACATCATCAGCTAGAGAGCCTGCAGTTGATTAGCCCTGGGCTCACTAGTAGGCGTTACTCTAGTCAATAGGAATTACTAAGCCAGATTTGAGGGGATTGACATTAATTTGGCTTGCCAAAATATATGCAATTTTTAAAGGAATTTGTTTTAATTAGTTGAATAATTTGATATGACATGATTGAGTTTGCACAAAGAAAAGTGAGAGGGGGTTTTGCTGTCACTATATGCTGTCCAACAGCCTTCGTTCATGATCTGATTACAATGGGATTCCTTTCCTCGAAAGCTAAAATCTTTTTAATTCATTTCTTTTTCCTCCTAAACAAATATATGTCACACATTGCTACTTGACTAATTTAAGGCACTTATTTCTGAATCAATTCCTCCCCTCAATCTCTATATATTTGTTATTGAGACTATTTAAACACACCACAACACACACATACATACACAAACACACACACACACACATACATACACACCTAAACATGCTTATGCTATACAGTTTATGCAGAGTATCAATATTTGCTAATAACTTTTAGGGTCCTACTTACACACTTCTCAGAAATACAGGGGTTTGTCATTTCAAGTCAAAATTTCTGGTACAATATGGAAACACCAATACCAAGTAAAAGGAAACATTGATTTAACTGTATAATTCAAATACATTAATTTCTTCTGCACTCTAAAACGTTCAGTGCTTTTACTCAGCAATTCATATATATGCAAGACATGGGTCAGTTTTCTAGTGCCTTTCTCCTTCAAGAGTCCTGCTCCTCAAGTACCCAAATTACTCAGAGGTCATAATAACTTTGGTAGGTCAGATTCTATTCCAAATTCATGTAGCAAAGGTTTATCCATCAGTAACCTCTTTGTCCCCATGTTAGGGGGAATTAAAGTTCAATTCAATCCAATGCAAAAGTATGAACTATATGAACACTATGCCAAATATACAAAGATAATTAGATAGTCCCTTCCCTCACTAAGATTGTTTTCTGCTAGAGAAATAAAATACATATGTATGAAAGTAAACATATAGCATATAAAATAAATAAAATGTAATTGGGAGAATAAAAATGGGGAAAATCAGGAAGGGCCTCATTTTTTATTTTTCAATATATTTTTATTCATTGCATTAAATATTTTCCTAACAAGTTTTTAAATTTTTTAACATATTTTTATTTTGAGTTCTAAATTCTTTCTTTCTTTACCTCCCCTCCTCTACCCCTTGAGAAAGCAAGTAATATGATATTAGTTATAAATGTGGTCATGCAAATCATATTTCCATATTAGCCATGTTGCAAAAGAAAACACACACACACACACATACAAACGAAGAAAAATAGAGTGAAAAAAGGATGCTGCCATCTGCACTCAGACTTCATCAGTTGTCTCTCTGGAGGTGGACAGCATTTTTCATCATGAGTCCTTTGGAAATTAATTGCCTTGGATCACTGTCTTCATGTGAGCAGCTAAGTCTTTCACAGTCGATCATCCTTAACAATATTGCTGTTACTGTGTACAAAGTTCTACTACTTCTGCTCACTTCACTTTGCATCTTAATGTATAAGACTTCCCAGGTTTTTCTAAAACCATCCTGTTCATCATTTCTTATAGCACAATAGTATTCCAAAACAATTTATCTACCACAACTTGTTCAGCAATTCCCCAATTGATGAGCATTGCCTCAATTTCTAATTCTTCGCCACCATAAAAAGAGCTGCTATAAATATTTTTATACAGATAATTCCTTTTACATTTTTCTTTAATCTCTTGGGATACAGACCTAGTAGTGGTATTAGCTGGGTCAAAGGGTATACACAGTTTTGTAGCCCTTTGGGTGTAGTTCCAAATTGTTCTCCAGAATGATTAGACCAGTTCACAGTTCCACCAATAGTACACTAATGTCCACATTTTTCCACATCCCCTCTAGCATTTGTCATTTTCTCTTTCTGTCATATTAGCCAATTTGATAGGTGTGAGATAGTATCTCAGAGTTGTCTTAATTTGCATTTCTATAATCAATAATGATTTAGAAAAAATTTTGTGACTGTTGATAGCTTTGATTTCTTCTGAAAACTGCCTGTTCATATTCTTTGACTATTTATCAATTGGGGAATGGTTCATGGTTTTTTTAATTAAATTTATTTATTTATTTGTAGCTTTCAACATTTACTTCCATAAGATGTTAAGTTCCAAATTTTCTCCCCATCCCTCTCCTTCCCCCACCCCCAGATGGCATGCAATTTGATATAGATTCTACATATACATTCATATTAAACCTATTTACACATTAGTCACATTGCAAAGAAGAATTAGAACCAACGAGAGAAACCACAAGAAAGAAAAAATGAGAGAGAGAGAGTAAATAATATTCTTCAATCTGCATTCAGACTTCATAGTACTTTTTCTGGATGTGAACAGCATTTTCTAGCATGAATCTTTTGGAGCTGTCTTAGATCCTTGCATTGCTAAGTAGAGATAAATCTATCAAAGGAAGTCATCATACAATGTGGCTGTTACTGTGTACAATGTTCTCCTGGTTCTGCTCACTTCACTCAGCATCAGTCCACACAAGTCTTTCCAGGTTTTTCTGAAGTCTTCCTGCTCATCATTTCTTGCAGCACAATAGTATTCCATTACATTCATATGCCACAACTTGTTCAGCCATTCCCCACTTGATGGGCATCACCTCAATTTCCAATTCTTTGCCACCACAAAAAGAGCTGCTACAAATATTTTTGTACATGTGGGTTCTTTTCCCTTTTTTTTTTTGATCTCTTTGGGATATAGACCTTGAAGTGGTATTGCTGGGTCAAAGGGTATGCACGGTTTTATAATGGGTCATTTTTTTTATATAAATTTAGCTCAGTTCCCTACATATTTGAGAAATGAGGCTTTTATCAAAGGAATTTGCTATAAAACATTTCCCAGTTTCTTGTTTTCCTTCTAATTTTGGTCTTATTAGTTTTATTTGTGCAAAACTTTTTTTTTTGAATTTCAGGTAATCAAAATTATCCTTCTTAATTCCTGTGATCCTCTCTATCTCTTGTTTGGTCATAAACTCTTCCTTTGTCCATAGATCTAACTGGTAAATTTTTCTATGCTCCACTAACTTACTTATGATATCAACCTTTATGTATCAATTTTATGATATCAACCAAATCATTTGTCCATTTTAACCTTATCTTGGTACAGTGTGAGATGTTGGTCTATGCCTAGTTTCTGCCAAACTGCTTTTCAGTTAGAAAAAAAATCTCTTTCAGTTCAGTTAAGCTGAATCTTAAAGGAAACTAGGAGTTACAAGAGATAGAAGTGAAAAAAGAGAATTGTCTACACATGGAGGACAGCCTGTATAAGGGGCAAGAAGATTAAATATGAAATTCCATGTTCCAGAAAGAGAAAATAAGCCAGTTTGACTAAAATGCAGAGTACATAAACATTTTAATTTGTGTAATCAGCCTGGATAGATAGTTTGGAGTCAGATTATTAAAGGCTTTAGAGTCAAAATGAACAAGTACTTTTTTTTTCAATTGAATCCTAGGGGAAATTGGGAGTTACTGTGGTTTCTCAAGCAAGGGAGGTGATACGATCAGACTTGTGGTCTGATCATATTGGCATGTGTGTGATTTGGATAAGAGAAAGACTAGATGTAAGGTGATCAATTAAGAGATTATTGAAATAATCTAAATGAAAAATGATGAGTACCATAACTAGGCTAGTTGTAGCATGAGTAGAGAGAAGAGGGTGACTGTGAGAAATGCTGTATTGGCAGATTCAAAAATACATGGTAACTGATTGGCTATGGGAGGGGTAAGTGAGAGTGCAGAGTTGAAGATTACACCTTGCCTGTGAACATGCATGAAGAAAAGAATGGTGGTGTTCTTGAAAGAAACAAGGAAGTTAAGGGGAGAGGAGAAAAAGGGATTTGAGCAGGGGGAGGGTTGGAAACAGGAGATAACGAATTCAGTTTTAAATGTGTTGAGTTTGAGATGTCTATAGAAGATTGAAATGAAGTTTTCCATCAATTGTTGGAGATCTGGGCTGGGTATATGGATTGGTAGTTTGTCTATAACATACCAAGTCAATGAATTGAATAAAAATCAAACATAAATGGGACTTGTTTCTCTTTTAATTGTGAGAAAAGGAAAGCAAAAACCAGAGATATTAAATCTCAATCAATATATTAATGTTTTCATAAGGGGAATTCAATTAGTGTTCAAGAATTCATTCTTATATTATAATACATGTTCACATTGTTTTTAACCACACAACTACAAGGTATTATCATTCAACATTTTATCATTCATAAAATTACTTCCACTATATATGAAACCAAGTGAAAAAAGTCCATTTCCCCCTTATTTTTCAAAGGGATTGTTCATAGATATCTAATCAGTTTCCAAATCACCCTGTTTTTGTCACCACAACATTTCTCATGTCTGAGCCTTTCTCTTTACTAAAGAGATATCAACTTAGTTGGGTTCCCTGATAGCTCAATAGTCACCAACCAATTAGTGCCTACCATGTGCCTGGCACTGTGCTAAGTGCTTGAGATACAAAGAAAGGAAGAAGACAGTTCCAGCTTTCAGGGATCCCATAGCCTAATGGGGGAGGAGGGGGAGAGACATCATGCAAACAACTATATAAAAACAAGAGTTATTCAGGATAAATTTAAGATGCAGTACAGGGTATGTATTAGAATTAAGGGGGATCAAGAAAGGTTTCCTCTTTTAGAAGATGGAATTTTAGCTAAGACTTGAAGGAAAGGTTATTTTCTAGGTTATTAAAAGTCTTCTAATTGACTTCACTGCTTCAAGTCTCTTCCTACTCCAGGCCATCTGATACAGTGCTGCAAAAGTAATTTCCCTAACCATAGAACTGACCATGTCAGTCTCCAATTCAATCAATTCTAGTGGCTCCCAATTGACTCTAGGGAAAAAAAAATACAAACTCATCTGCTTAGTTTTAAAAGCCCGTCACAACTTGACCCCAACCTGTCTTTCCTGCCTCATTGGACATCATTCCCCCTCCTATGCTTTGCCATTCAAACCAAACTGCCTTTCTTTCTGTTGCTCACACAAGATACTAAATTTCCTCTTTCTGAATTTTTGCACTGTCTATTGAGCCTGGAAAGTACTCCCTCCTCACTTCCACCTCATAGAATCCTTTTCCTTCTATCAGATTCAGCTCAAATACTACTTTCCACATGAAACCTTTCTTGATCCCCTAAGCCTGCTATTTCCCTCCTTTCCAAATTGTCTCATGTTTAGTTATTCTGTAACTATTTGCATCTATTCCCTTTCTGTTTATTATGTATATACTTTTTCACATCATGTATTTGTTATTTAATCAATATGAGAATGCAAAATCCTTGGGACAAGGAATTATTTCATCTCATTTTCTAGCACAATGCCTGGCATATAATAGGTACTTAAAAAATACTTACTGATATATTGGTTGTTATATAGGAATGTATAGATTCACCAGCCACAAGACTTAACAAGCAACAGTTGGGAAAAAAATATTTCCAATATAGTATGTCTAAAAGTCTTAGTGACTTAAAACTTTAATGACTTTGGAAGTATAAATGCTACAAATTTACAAAAATAATAACAAAAAAAATTTTGAAAAGTTAATTATTTAAATTTTTAAATATTCATTTGTTTCTGATCACCATTCAATATGTCTGCCATGCCATGCCATACATCATGGCTCTAGTTGATTTTCAAACTCTGTAAAAACTTTCATCATCAACTGCTCAGTGCCTGAAATGATTACATTTGTAATTCTAGCCTCATTCAAAGAATACGCAGTAGTTTTGACATGACCCCACAAGAAAAAGTCTCATAGAGATATATCAGGTGACTAAGATGGCCAGTCAAGAGAACCTCTTCTATCACTCCACTGAACTGAGAAAGTATTATCTAGGAACTTGTTAAAATTAAAAATTTATTATCCAAAATTCAAAGAGCTAAATAAGTATAAAATGTAAATAATTAAACTTTCAAATGATGCTTTTGTAAGTTTGTTGCATTTATAATTCTAAGTTATTAAAACTGAACTAAGACTTCTAGGACATCCTGTATATATTATATGTATATTATATATTGGATCATAGTTCTATGACTGGCAAAGATTTCAGGGACCATCTAGTCAGAGGATAATAGATTAAAATGTTGAATGGTCCTTATAGATTGTCTAGTCCAATGCCCTTGTTTTACAGTTGAGGCAACTGTGGCCCCAAGAGGTTGTAACTTGCCCAGATCACGCAGGTAATAAATGTTAAATGAGAAGCCAGGACCTTTGATTCCAGCACCAATGCTTTTTCCATTGCACCACTGAAGGTACATATTTAACATTAAAGGAAAATAGAAAAACACAGTCTATACCTATGATTTGTGACGGTATGCCAGGATTATTATTTTTATAGTATTCCCATGGTGCTATAAGGTACATGGTTTCATACAGTAAATAATATCATAACCAAACAAAAAAATCATATCCCTACCCCAAGAAATCTATAGAGACAGATATAATGAAGTAGTAGAAAATGCACTGGATTGTAAGGTAAAAAACATGGCATCTCTGCCACCAACTAGCTGAGTGACCTGAAATAAGTCACAACATATCCGGGCCTCAGTTTTCTCACTTGTAAAATGAGGTGATGGTGGGAGGGCTTGACTAGATGCATCAATAAATTAATGAAAAGCATTTATTAGGCATTTTCTATGCACCAAGTACTATGATAAGTGCTAAGGATACAAATAAGAAAGCAAGAAAGTTCCTGACCTCCAAGGGCTTACATTCTAGTAGGAAAGGAAAAGCAGGACAAATGACAAGGACATGCCTGGGGTGGATGGTCACTATTTCCATTGTAGAAGCCTAACAAATTGGATGCTGAGCCAAGAGAAGGATAAAGACTAAAATAGAGGTGATGAAGACCAACTAGCCAAACGAGATCAGAAGAATATGAGTGAAATAGTGAAGTAGAAAGATTAAAATTGAGGAGTGACAGGTAAACTATTCCTTGCTCTCCCAGTTTACTTATAGTATCAACCCTTATATATAAATCATGTACTCATTTTGACTTTATTTTGGTATACAGTGTATGATGTTGGTCTATGCCTCGTTTCTGCCATACTATTTTCCAGGTCTCCCAGCAGTTTTTGTCAAATAGTGAATTCTTATCCCAGAGGCTGGAGTCTTTGGGTTTATCAAATAGTATATTACTATAGTCATTGACTACTGTGTCTTCTCTACCTAACCTGTTCCACTGATCCAAGAGATAGAGAACATTATGGAATGCAAAATGGATAATTTTGATTGCATTAAGTTGAAGTTTTTGCACACAGAAAGCCAATGTATCCAAGATTAGGAGGGAAGGAGAAAACTGGGAAAGAATTTTTATAACCAGTGTCTCATTTCTAAATAAAGATCTCATTTCTAAAATATGTATAGAACTGAGTCAAATTTACAAGAAGTCATTCCCAATTGATAAACGGTCAAAGGATATGAATAGGCAGTTTTCAGATGAAGAAACTAAAGCTATCTATAATCATATGAAAAAATGCTCTAAACCACTATTGATTAGAGAAATGCGAATCAAAACAATTCTGAGGTAGCACATCATACCTATCAGATTGGCTAACAGAAAAATGACAAATGCTGGAGAAGATGTGGGAAAATTGGAACACTAATGCATTGTTGGTGGAGATGTAAACTGAGCCAACCATTTTGGAGAGCAATTTGGAACTATGCACAAAGAGCTATAAAACTTACCTTTGATCCAGAAATACCACTTTCAAGGTCTGTATCCCAAAGAGATCATAAAAAAGGGAAAAGGACCCACATGTACAAAAATATTTATAGCAGCTCTTTTTGTGGTGGCAAAGAATTGGAAATTGAGGGGATACTCATCAGTTGGAGAATGGTTGAACAAGTTGTGGTATATGAATGTAATGGAATACTATTGTGCTGTAAGAAATGATGAGTAGGCAGACTTCAGAAAAACCTGGAAAGACTTTTATGGACTAATACTGAGTGTAGTGATAGATTGTACTCTCTCTGTCTCTCTCTCTCTCTCTCCCTTTCTTTGTTTCTTCTTTCTCACAGTTTCTCCCATTGGTTCTAATTCTTCTTTACAACACGACTAATGTGAAAATAAGTTTTTTAAAAAATTGAGGAGTGCTTATTCAAGTATTTTGGTTCCATTTTGCCATGAGAGAACTAAGACTAGAACAATTATATGACTTGCCCATGGCCACACAGCTAATAAGCATCAAAGGACAAATTTGAACCC
This sequence comes from Vombatus ursinus, assembly GCF_900497805.2. Taxonomy (NCBI): domain Eukaryota; kingdom Metazoa; phylum Chordata; class Mammalia; order Diprotodontia; family Vombatidae; genus Vombatus; species Vombatus ursinus. The sequence goes on along the minus strand of NW_020954559.1, from coordinate 21,655,655 downwards.
ACATCTCTTGACTCAAAGTTAAGTATTCTATTTCCACTGTGCCACAGTTCAAAAAGAATTATCATTCCACAAGCTACCTTCTACCTTTAAAAACCACACAGCTGCTAAGAACATTATCATTTAGTTTGAACTACTTCCCACATAAATAACATATTCCTCTTTTCCCCAAGACATCTTATTTAAAAGGAAGTCTATTTCCAAATTTGTAAATTGACTATAATTGTTGAGATGTGAAGTCATCTATACTCTTTTCTAGCCTAAACCTGAATGTAAGAGGAACATTGAAATGTGTAGCTATTGCTTTAAAAAAAAGAAAGAAAGAAAGAAAAACCCACCAACGTTATATGTCAAGCAGCTAAGGAAAGTGTATGTGTGTGTCTGTGTTTGTGCCTGTGCGTTGGGGAGGGGAGTGCTTTTTCAAAAATTATATAAAATCTATTCAATTTGAAAATTAAATATCAAGATTTCAAAGAACTTTCTCTGTGGATTTATCTAATGGAGTGTTAGCCAAGCTAAACCTGCTATTTCTCTACTGAGATATATTGATATTGTTCATCTGCTTTTCCAATGATTTGTCAGCCCCCGGTAGAATAATATTCCTGAAGTGGCTGTTGCGTAATCTAAATTTGAGGATTATGTAATTCCTTTGGCTACAAATGGGTAATATGTCAGGATAGCAAATTGTTTGCCATTGTTGGGTATAAAGAGAAATGATTGAGAGAATGGAATATTGCCTTTGGTTCCCTTACAATGATGTAGTAGCTTCATTCACTTGTTCTTTGAGCCCTGCAATGACATATTGTGATGTGCCCGTGGCTGCCCTGTGGAGAAGATCCTACTGCTCCCTAAGGTGTCATCACTAGAATTAGAGCCTTTAATAGTTTTTGAATGGCTCTAGGTTGAAATTAGTATCAGGCATTCTTCACTTGCTAGAATGTTGTGTCACAATCTTGTATGAGGTACTCTGGTTTTTCTTTGTCTGTCTTGGATTCCTATGTCTTGATACCCATTCTTACATACTACTATAAACTATAGGGACACTTTCCCTAAGGTCAATGAAATGGAAGTAAGCTTGGCTGATAAGATGCATAAGTGCTATGTCATCATCAATTCTAGTGTACAGTGTGCAGAGGTTCTAGACTATCATGAGCACCCATCTCTGGGCACAGGCACCCGAACACTGCTGCACTGCGCCACAATAACAGCACAAAAGACAATGACTCAGATCCCAGTACTGTGATTTTCATAGCTTCACTGCTCCTCCCAGAGACAGGCCTCTCTGTCTAGGCCCTTACCCCATATGCTGTTCACTGCCATACTGAGACTAGCCTGATTATCAATAAATCAATAAACATTTATTAAGTCCCTACTACGTGCCAGGCACTGTGCTAAGCACTAAGGAAACAGACACATCAACCCCTCCTCCATTCTCTGGTTTCCCTAAATTCTCTAGAGTAGGGGTTTTTAACCTGAAGCCATGAGTTTGTTTTTTTTTAAACATATTTTGATAACAGTATTTCAATATAATTATTTTCCTTTGTAATTCTATATTGTGACTCCACAAATGTTATTCTGAAAAGGGGACCATAGGTTTCATCAAACTGACAAAGGAGGCCATCACACACACACACACACACACACACACACACAAAATACAAGAACCTTAGTCTAGTAGAAATACTGGTACAATCAGCTGTTCCCCTGCAATGCCATGGAATTCTTCTGACTCTATTAGCATTAATTTGTTGTTCAGTTGTTTTTCCAGTGATGCCCAACTCTTCATAACCCTATTTGGAGTTTTCTTTGCAAAGATACTGGAGTGGTTTGCCATTTCCTTCTCTAGCTCACTTTACAGATGAAGAAACTGAGACAAACAGGGTTAAGTGACTTGCCCAGGGTCACACAGCTAGTAAGTGTCTGAAGCCAGATCTGAACTCAGGAAGATGAGTCTTTCTGACCCAGTGCTCTCTCTGATTTGCCACCTACCTGTCCCATTAGCATTAATTAGCAATTACCAAAGACTTGAATTAAACAAATAATGATTCAAAGATAAGTAAGTATAATAGGATTCTCTAGGGTGTAGTGACTATTATTCTGTACTGTGAGTGAAAAGGTAAAAATATCTTTTTCTGAGTTAATTGGTGTTTGCTCCTACTATTTTTTAAATGCTTTAAAGTTGGCAAAGTGTTTGCTATCTATAATGGTGGAAGGGGGTGGGATCTGGATTGGGGAACTTCCCATAGAGCCTGGAAGCAGATTAGCTCCTCAGGAAATGTTCATATGTGAGCCCTGCCCAGCAGCCATTATTTGAGCCATACAATAACTTTATGAGGTATATGCTTCTGTTTTCCCCATTTTACAGGTGACAAGACTGAGCACATAGAAGAAGTTAAACGATTTGTCCAGGATCATATAGTTTATAAGTGTCTGAGATGGGATGCAAACTCAAACTTCCCTGATTCCAGATCTAACACGCAATACACTAACTGGTTGAGGTTAAGGAATTAGGCAGAAAGTACAGGGCAAGGTTTTGATTTTTTTTTTATTGTGAACTTAATAAAAAAAAACCTTTCAATTTACAAATAAGTACAAGGAATTAGACTGTGTAAGGAAGTATGAATTTTTATTATGTTCTCTTTTTTAAAGAGAAATATATATATATTTACTTATGTTAAAATATATTTTTCTTTAAAAACTGTCATTTATATTAAGATTAATGAAGTAGTAACAAAATTGCTCCGTTTATGTCCTTTTCTCCTGTACTTCTTTTTCTTCTGTACATTTTATAACTGTTTTATTGATGCTCTTTTTTATTCTATGTCTCTTTACCCAGTAATCCTTCTCTACCACCACTACCCACTCCCAAGGACAGTTCGAGGTTTTCATCCTAAAAACTCCACGAGAAAAGTCCAAACAGGTGATGAAAAATCATCAAAAGAATCCCACTACTTTTGCTTCAATTCAACAATAAAACAGAACATGAATTATGAGAAGTGTAATTCTATTGTGTTTTAAATATTCTAGGAGAGTCAAAGGTTCTCCCCTCACATTATATAAAAGAATCAATATGAAGCTGATACTCTCTTATGATCTTGTTGCCCCTCCTCTGCAACTTCTGTCCCCTGTCTCCAGAGTTTAATGGTCAGAGAATCATGGAATTCTAGGAAATAAAGACACACATTCTCAAAAAGTCACTCTAGTCACCTTTTAGATCAGGAATAGGGGATGATTTTCAGGATGAACAGAAAGAAGGAACCATTAAATGAATAAGTTGGTCTTGTTCCTGAGTGTAGCAAATAGGAAAGAGCATGGGAAACCTCTTTTTCATTTTGACTTCTTTTGATTAAAAAAATATTTATGGCAAACCTTGATTCAAGCTGAAGTAAAGTCCAATAAAATAATTTCAGCAAGAAAGCTTATTCCAAATGGAAAAATGCCTTACAAAACTAAGTTGTAAAGGAGGAAGACAGAAAGACAGATACACATGGGCAGAGAGAGAATGAAAGTAGAGAGGTAGGGGTAGAAAGAAACAGAGACACAGAGAATGAATGGAGAGAGAATTGAAGGAAAGGAGAAAAGAGATATAGAGAAGAAAGGTGAGAGATACATTTACATTTCTTTCTAAGGTCCTTCCAATACTATTTATTAAACTGAGTAGAATAACCTATTTGTTTTTTTTTTAAAATTTTAGCTCAAATTTGCCTTGTTCTCCCAAAGAAATATGTTACTTTGGTTTTCTTTATCTATATGCTCAGTTGAGATTCCTAAATGCCAGGATATGTTGGCAAATAAGGTTGGACTTTCTATTCCACCCCTGATATAAAACATAAGTTGAAGATTCTCAAAAGATTTTGGTGTTTCCACTTACTAGTTACCTCCTTGTGGTGGGAAAGAGCTCTGGATTTACAATGGCACTTGGGCTCAAATCTTATCTATATTACTATCTACTGTGACCTTGGACAAATTAGTTAACTGCTAAGGGGCCTGTTTGCAAAATGACATAGTTGAAAGAGATGGCCTCTGCAATCCCTTTCAGCTCTGAAACTTATGATCCCATGATACTACCAACATTGAAGACCTGGAAAAAGATGAGCAAAACAAGGCATTTCTATTGTTCACAATAAAAAAGCAAAAGGTAATGCCAAAGGAAAAAATAAAACAACAAAAAAAAAATTAAAGGCCTTCTCTAGAGCCCCATTGTCCTGTAGGGTTGACTCTGGGTTTTCAAAGGCTATTCCAACAGAAAATGAAGTCTGTCATGTCCTTTAAAGCTACAGATATCCAGAAATACCTGGTACCAGATTATGTCTGCCATCAGAGGACCAGCTTGGCTAAATTCAGAGTTCATTCCCAAAAGTTGGGCCAGAAGTTGATGTCTTTGTGTTGGTAGTGTGTGAAGCTATGAGGTTGCCACCTCTACCAGGAAAAGCAGTTCTTCCATGAACTGAAAACAGAAATCCTTAGATTTGAGGTACAGTAAGAAACACAATTCAGGAAAAGAACAGACTAGAAAACGCAGCCATTGACAAATGGCATACATAACAGCACCTCAGAGGAGAGTTTTTAAGAAGGAAGGCAAAGTCCAACCTCCAGAAATTTTCACTGGTGATACATTCATTCTTTTAGTCAACAGTTCTATATATGGGTCCCCAGAGCTAACATGCCACATTTTTCAGAGTAGGGATGTGGTCTCCAAAACTCCTGAGAAATGAATTGCTGTAATTCCAAAATCAAACAGCATTCAATTCAGTTCCAGACCATCACAGGGTAATAAGACCGGTATTTCTCATTTTAATTAGTCATTTTGTATTTCTAACAACTTCTTTGACAGTCTTGGATTACTTGTTTGTTTGTATGTGATAAAAGGCATGTTTGACTAAAAATATGAACACCACGTTTGAATGTCCCTTTAAATTTTGGTAGTTATAAAAATGAACTTTCCAGCACTTTCGATTATAGCTTTTTATAGACACTGAATAAAATCACTTAATCTATTTTAATACTATTCCTATTCCAGCTTTCTCATGAGCATCATCTCACACAGCAGAGATATCAAGCTGTTGATATGAATTCAGGACAAAATGCCTGAACACTCAGCAGAGATTGTCTTTTAGTTCGTGAGGCTCTCTGCTACAGGAATTTACAATTTTAAGGATAAAGAAAGAAGAGGCCTAGTTAGTTATATACAAGCACTATGAATCAGATCATTAGTTTAAACCTATCCAAATCACCCAATCTTGAACACTTGTGCTTTTTCCTCAAAGCATATGTCCCAAACAGAGAATAAGTATACCCCAAAATGTCCCCAGTGAAACAAATGTAAAAATTGGGGTACAATGGGAAGAGTGCTGAATTTGGATTTATAAGACCCAAATTCAAATCCAGGCTCTCACATATATTTTCTGTGTGATATAGGGGAAGGGGAACCTGTTTCCTTTTCTGTAAAATGAGGAGAGTAGGCTAAATGGCCTGTAAAGTCTCTACCAGCTCTAGAACTATTATCTTGTGACTTATTCATGATTAAGATTGGGCGTAGTATTCCATTAGTATGGAGAACCGCCAAGTGAGAGAACTCCGTCTACTAATGCTAGTAGGTACTTTGGCAACTTCCAGTCTGCCCAGGGCATAGGGAGGTTAAGTGATTTGTCCAGGGTCACACAGCCAGTATATGTTAGAAGTAGAATTTAAATCCACTACTTCTAATGAATATATGTAAATCTTATCACAATACACTAATACTTGCATTAAAGAACTTTAGATTCATAGACTGCTAGAACTTGAAGAGACTTCAAAGTATTCCAAAAGTGGGTTTTCTTTTTTCTTTCAGAAAAAGGAAAACTTCTGCCCTTAATTAAAACCAGCACATCAACATTTGTCCTGAAAGCCAGAAAAAGTCAGTAGTTGAACAAAGGTCTCCAACCAAACCAGGTCTCTCCAAATCAGATCATTCATTCTTCATTATCCACAAATCATTCTTTGAAAACTGAACAAGGTAAATTCATGGCACACACACACACACACATCCACACCCACAAAATGCTACTTCACAGAAAGAGTAATTAACTTATTCGATTTCATTACCTCACCATCACCCCTCAAAGTGATACAGGCAAGAAATATAAATAAATTCAAAAAAAGCTTGGACAAATTTGTGAATTACAGTTCAATAAGTGGCTACAAAAAAAAGAAAGAAAGAAATACCTAAACTTTAAGGCTGGCATTGGGGAAAACAGCTATTCATTTGAATGACAGTCCTTGTGGCCTCTTCTAGCAACTAAATCCTGGGAAATATGGACCATGAATATCTTCCTGATGAGTGATATAATAATAGTAACTTAAATTTTGCATCTCTTTAAGGTTTAGAAATCACCTTCCTCACTAGAATTCTGTGAGTCAGGTGATGGAATTACTGTTAATCTAATTATATAGATAAGGAAACTGACACATACTAAGTGATATAACAAAGTGTCAAAGTTGGGAGTGGAAATGATTTCAGTTTTATTTTTATTGCAAATCTACATGACATTACTGATTTATGGGTGTTCCTAGGTCCCCAGTGGAGGAAGCAATGACACACTAATCTTAATGCCAAGTCTTCAATTGACAAAACTTTCAGACTAAAAAAAAATTAATTCAATATGTATTCTCAGTGTAACATAAAATGCAGAACCAAGAAAAGTTAGCCAAAATTTCCAAGCATAACATGTAACAACATTCCAGAGTTGATTTCATAGATGAAATCCTCAAGACCAAAGCATGACAATTAGCATTAGCTGCATCAGAAATAGCTTTTGCTAGGATTCTCCAAAGAGCATGAACAAAAAGAAAGACCCTATGAGTCATAAACATGTATGTGTCAGACAGTGAGCGACATAACTTTTCCTAAATTGATCTTGAGTTTTGTGTGTATGTAAGTCAGAATAGCTCAAATAAACTTCTGATGTACTTCCAGGTCCACAGAACAGAACAAAGAAGAATTTGGAAAATCATCTACTACAGGCACTCTGTGAACTCAGGATGCCTGTAGAAGAAAATTCTAATATCTTTATATGCTATGAATCATCGTAGTGAGGTATAATCTAGAGATGTAAAGCCATAAAATCCGAGCTTGGAAATAGGTGATCTCCAGCCCTTAAATAAGCCTAGAGAGATGGTGGAGAGGCAGAAAGGTGGTACAGATTCACTATTGAACTTGGAATCAGGAGATCTGGCTTCAAATCCTTCCCCAGATCCTCACTAGCTGAATGACCTTGTGCAAGTCACAACATTACAGAGCCTCAGTTTCTTCACCTATAAAATAAGACTTGTATTACCTACCTCACAAGGTTGTTGTAAGAAGTATTTTGAATATCGTAAAGCAGGTAACGCACAAAAATGTGTGCTTACATTTGACAAGTGGCTAGGCAGCACAGTGGATAGAGTGCTGAGCCTGGAGTCAGGAAGACCTGAGTTCAAGTCCGGCTTCAGACACTTCAGACAGGCTGTGTGACCTGGGTATTGCAATTAGCTTCTGTCTGCCTTCTGCAACTGTAAAATGAGGGTAATAATACACTTATCCCACAGGGTTGTTGTGAGGATCAAATAAGATAATATTTGTAAAGTACTTAGCACGGTGCCTGGCACATAGGAAGCGCTATATAAATGCTAGCTATTATTATCATTATGAACTATTGTTCTAATTATGGTCAGAGCCATCCATAGCTATTTAGACTGCCTCCAAAGCAATGACTTGGCAGTGCTGAAGTATCCTTCCTGCACAGCTGGCTCCTCCGTGCCCCAGAGAAAAAAAGCGCTGGGCTCATTGGGAAGTGGTAATAAGGATACTGCTCTCCCAATAACTGTGAAATAGAAAAGGATAATAACATGGGAGAAGATGAAAGAAAATTCTTGTCTTTTCCAATCTTAGGAGGATATGATGCTAGTGAGTTCAAATAGGGGAAGAATCAAACTTATTACTCTTTACTAAAAGTTCTCTGAACTCATTGGGAAAGTGAATATAAATGTTATTTTTGGTAGCTATTATATCCTCTTCAGAAAGAAGCAATGACTCACATGCCAACATCACATGAAGAGACAAAGGAAGAGAACATGTTTCTCTCTTCCCAGTGGACCATGGTATGATGGAATGTTCAAATCTCTAATTATGAGTGAGTTGGATTCCCTCAGCTGGTCCAAGTTTCCTTCCAGTACTAACATTCTGTACCTCTATTATTTGAATCTGTCTGGCCTGTTCCATGGCCCCTATCCCTGTACTGCTCAAGTTATACAAAATACGTGGGGACTACACAGCATCATTAAGTCAACTGGGCTCACCCCCCCAGCTGTTACAATAAGTGGACCAAAGAAAAGGAAACCAGAATCTCTCGTGGCTGATGGCTGATGATTGATTCATGTTTCTCTTTCCCCACCCCTGCATTTGGCTGTCAGCTACTTAACTATGTCCCTGGGGTTTGTTTGGCCCTCAAATCAGAGTATGCCCTTTCCAATGTGAAGAAATTTAGCTGGGTTTTCATGCCTTGGAATCTCCTATGCACTAAACCTCCAAGCTTTTGAGCTGCAGCCATAATTAGCTATAATATGTTTATAGGGCCAAGAAAAATTTAAAACATGCAAGACATGAATCAGGAAGGGCAGGTATCAAAATCCTTATTTATTCTGGGTTTTATTCTAATCTCTCTGGGTTGCACACACAGCTTTGTTTTGCTTGAGCATTAGCTGGGTAGGAAAGGATATGAGACATCCCCTGGAGATTTTTACTTTGGGTTGACACCAAACAGACTCAGATTTCTTTGAGAAGAGGCTAACTCAGACTCAGAATGTATAGAGAGGGTGTTTAGGCCTAGTAGGTTATGCCCTGTTTTTTGGTCACTGGGATAATAATACATTTAATATTGGCCCTCATGTTAATATCCAGATACTCAAATGGATCTGTAATCTTGATCAATGTGGACATTTCCAATGATGCAGTTGTAGATACATGTCTGCTGTCCTGCTTAACTCTTGTTCAGGTCCTCCCTTAAGTCAGAGACCTCCCTCAATTTCTACTGACTTTATGAAGGTCCCAACAGGACTCATAAGCTGTCTATCCTTTAGCCCTTACTCTTGTGATCTGACCACTCCATCTTTTTTATGGATCATACATTTCTTTAATGGCATTTTTTTACTCTGATTTATCTTCATGATTCCTTGTTTACAAAGTTTTCCAGTCAGCTTATGCCTACCATATGCCTGCCCATTGCCCTCTGGGTTGACATTCATTTTCCATTCTTTAGAGACAAATGATCCAGGGCTCATGGCCACAGAACAACACTATTAGAACACTGGTATTTTTTAAATGGACCTTTGTTTCAGACATAGCTTTGTAAGTCATCAAAAAAATTTATAATTTTCCAAAGGCAATCCAGACTGCTTTCCTCCTCTGTTTAATTCTGTTAAGACCCAAATTATCTTCAAATACAAATAAGCATGTTGAATGTCAAAAAAAAAACCCAATATTGTACAATAAACATTGTGAATATGTGGAACCCAGTTTTATTGTTTGGCCCCTCAATAAACCAGGCTTACCCTTTGTAGTTGGTATATTATTTATTTAATAAGTTACAATCTATGGGACTGAGAAATGTTTTTGTTTCAAAGAATCATTCTCCTTCCAACTCTGTGACCCACAACTCCTGGGGAAATATGCCTAGGTATCACAACTAAGAATGGACAACTACAGATAACTACTGTGATTTATAAAAGTCTAACAAAATCCCTTCAAATATTTTCCCATGGGGCCTGAAATTCCCAGCAGTAAAGTTGTTCTTTTGGGTAGAGGAATCATGATTCCAGAAGGTTCCTGTTAAAATGCACCTGTCTGGGGGTGGAGCCAAGATGGCAGAGGGAAAGCAGTGAGTTGCTAGAGCTATCCCCCAAACCCCTCCAAATACCTACAAAAAATAGCTCTAAACAAATTCTAAAGCAGCAGAACCCACAAAAAAAACAGAGTAAAACAAATTTCCAGCCCAAGACAACCTGGATGGCTGATCAGAAAGGTATATCGCGCCGGGCTGGGAGAGGAGCACAGTTTGGCGTGGGCGCACAGGCCTCAGCGACCCTGGAGCAGGCCACAGAGGACTGAATCGCGGGCAGCTATGGCAGTTTCCAGACTTCTCAACCCATGAACGCCAAAGACAACTTAGAAGGTCAGTGGGAAAAGTCTGTTACTGTGGTGAGAGAAGAAGCTAGGTCTCAGCCACCCCCAGGGCAGCATCTGGCTTCTGAGCTTCCGGCCTACAGACTGAGGGGCAATCGAGTGGCTGATCAGAGGGAGATTGCAAGGATCTCTTTGCCAGGGCTGAGGCAGGAATCTCTTGCTTTACCAGTGCTTGGATCTGGGTCACAGTTCTGAAGGGCGGTCCTGGGGCGTGGAGGAGCACTGGCCTGGTGGAGCTTGTTGTGGCGGTGGAGAGGAAACACCTCGCCCCTTATCATAGCACCTTGGAAGAACTGACACTTTTCAGGTCCCTAGAAGTATCTCTGAAAACAGCTGCACAAAACCCCAAAGCTTGGGACAGTACATTCTCCACATTGGAAACAGACTCTTACCTTAACAAAGAGTTTAAAACTCAAGTAATTGGTTGGGATCACGAGCAAGCAGCACAAAAAGAGTAAGATTATATTATCTTACTTTGGTGACAAAGAAGATCAAAACATACAACCAGAAGAAGACAACAAAGTCAAAGCTCCTACATCCAAAACTTCCAAGAAAAATATGAATCAGTCCCAGGCCTTGAAAGAGCTCAAAAGGGATTTTGAGAAGCAAGTAAGAGAAGTAGAGGAAAAACTGGGAAGAGAAATGAGATTGATGCAAGAAAATCATGAAAAATAAGTTAACAGCTTGCTAAAGGAGACCCAAAAAAATACTGAAGAAAATAACACCTTAAAAAATAGCCTAACCCAAATGGCAAAAGAGGTCCAAAAAGCCAATGAGGAGAAGAATGTCCTAAAGAGCAAAATTGGCCAAATGGAAAAGGAAGTCCAAAAGACTACTGAAGAAAATACTTCCTTAAAAATTAGAATAGAGCAATTGGAAGCTAGTGACTTTATGAGAAATCGAGACACTGTAAAACAAATCCAAAAGAATGAAAAATTAGAAAACAAAGTGAAATACCTCATTGGAAAAACAACTGACCTGGAAAATAGATCCAGGAGAGAGAATTTAAAAATTATTGGACTATCTGAAAGCCATGATCAAAAAAAGAGTCTAGACATCATCTTTCAAGAAATTATCAAGGAAAACTGCCCTGATATTTTAGAACCAGAGGACAAAATAGAAATTGAAAGAATCCACCGATCTCCTCCTAAAAGAGATCCCCAAAGGAAAACTCCTAGGAATATTGTAGTCAAATTCCAGAGTTCCCAGGTCAAGGAGAAAATATTACAAGCAGCCAGAAAGAAACAATTCAAATATTGTGGAAACACAATCAGGATAACACAAGATTTAGCAGCTTCTACATTAAGGGACCGCAGGGCATGGAATATAATATTCTGGAGGGCAAAGGAGATAGGATTACAACCAAGAATCACCTACCCAGCAAAACTGAGTATAATTCTTCAGGGGAAAAAATGGTCATTCAGTGAAATAAAGGACTTTCAAGCATTCTTGATGAAAAGACCAGAGCTGAATAGAAAATTTGACTTTCCAATACAAGACTCAAGTGGAACACGAAGAGGTAAACAGGAAAGTGAAATCATAAGAGACTTATTAAGGTTGAACTGTTTACATTCCTGCATGGAAAGATGATATTTGTAACTCATGAGACCTTTGTCAGTATTAGATAGATAGATAGAGGGCACAGGGTGAGTTGAAGATGAAGGGGTCATAGCTGGAGAATAAAATTAAGGGATGAGAGAGGATTATACTAGGAGAAGGAAAAAAGGAAAGGTAGAACGGGGGTAAATTATCTCACAAAAAAAAAAACAGAAAAGAAAAGGCTCTTTCAGTGGAGGGGAACCGGGGGAAGGTGAGAGGAAATGAGTGAATCTTATTCTCATAGGATTTGATTTAAGGAGCGTATAACATACACACTCAATTGGATATGGAAATCTGTCTTACCCTACAGGAAAATAGGAGGGGAAGGGGACAAGAAAGTAGGGGGATGATAGAGAGGAGGGCAGATTGGGAAAGAGGGTAATCAGAAGCTAATGCTTCTGAGGAGGGACAGGGTCAAAAGAAAGAATAGAATAAATGTGGGGGGGCGGGATAGGATTAAGGGAAAGAGTTAGTTTTTCACAGCATGTCTACTATGGAAGTGTTTTGCATAACTGCACGTGTATAGCCAATACTGAGTTGCTTGCCTTTTCAATGAGGGTGGGTGGGGAGGGAGGAAGGGAGAAAATTTGGAACCCAAAGTTTAAAAAACACATGTTTAAAAAAAATATTTTCACATGCAACTGGGAAATAAGAAATACAGGAAATGGGGTACAGAAATCTATCCTGCCCTACAGGAAAATAGAAGGGGAAGGCGGGGGAGAGATAGCAGGGAAAGCAGACTAGGGGAAGGGGTATTCAGAATGTATGCCATCTTGGGGTGGGGGAGGGGCGAAATGGGGTGAAAATTTGGAACTCAAAATCTTGTGGAAGTAAATGTTGAGAACTAAAAATAAAAAAAAAGAAATTTTAAAAAAAGAAACTTCCATTTTACTACGAGCATGCACCATGTACACAGATCAATAAGCATAAGATAGTTTGAGAGAAAGCTAATGACTAGAGGGATCAGGAAGGACTGTTAGATTGAACTGCATTAGCGGTAGCTTCTGGCATGAGCCTTGAACTAAGTCAGGGAACAGAGGAGACAGAATTAAGGAAGTAAATTCCAGGCACAGGGAAATACTCTGTGCAAAGAAACACAGATGCAATATGGGGCATTGAAAACTCAAGAAAAAATACAATAAATGTGAAACTAAAGCACCATCCAGATAAAAAAATAATAAAATAAAATGCACCTGTCTTACCTACAGCAGTAAACATTAGTCATTAATACTTTAACAGTAATTAATTTATCCCTTTAATGCCTTTTCATAGGCTGCTAGGGCTAGTAGGTGCCTTAGAGGTTATCCAGCCTAACTTTATAATGTAATAGTCACCCTCATGTATAGATGAAGAGATAAAGTAATTTGTCTAAAAGTCTCACTACAATTTAACAAGGAAGCAAGAATTAGAACCCTGTTCTCCTGATTCCTAGTCCAATGTTCTTCCATACACCATAATATTGTTACATTATTTCCCATTTTGCCTTAAATTCCCACCAATTATTCTTCTGAGTTAAAGTACTGCCTCCAGAATGCCACCTTTAAAATAAATTAAACTAGTCTTAAAGTGAATTAAGTTAGTGATTAAGCTAGTATGATGCCTTTGCATCCAGAGAGTCAACCCTTTAAAAAGCCAGCAAGGAAAACAACCCAGTGAAGTTCATTTTACAGCATCATTGTATCCTACAGAGAGGGTTGTTGTTATTGTTCAGTCATTTTCAATTGTATCCAACTCTTCATGACCCCATTTGGGGCTTTCCCAGCGAAGATATGAGAGTGGTTTTCTACTTCCTTCTCCAGCTCATTTTACAGATGAGGAAACTGAGGCAAACAGGGTTAAGTGACTTACCCAGGGTTCCACAGCTAGTAAGTGTCTGAAGCCAGATTTGAACTCAGAAGATGAGTCTTACTGACTCTTGGCCCAACACTCCATCCATTGGGACACCTAGCTATAGTCACTTTGATAAAGAACATTACTTCTTTTTTAATCCATCTTTTCAAAGTTATTCAGTTAACTTCCCCAAAGCAGAACCCCTTAGACTTAGGCAAGGTTCTACAGCTTTAGTTCCTCTGAGGAAAATTGTCATTTTCCTCATTCCTAGGTATGTAAGAAAACAGACACATCCTCAAACCTAGGCTGGAGGGAAGGGGGGAAGAAACGTGTCACAGCTAGTAAGCCATGCTCTATCCAGGCATGTTGGAGAGAACTTTTCTTATGGAGGGGCTCAGTTTATCAGTTCAATTTCTTCATCATTATCCATTTACCTTCTGAAATGGGGACAAGGGTCTGGACCCAAGCGTTCCCTGATAGTGCAAAGCCAACCAGGATCTTGAGGGAATAAACCATGTTATAATAACCAAAGGGCTAAATTGCCTAAACTCTTTAGTGAGCAAGTAGGCACATGCAAGAAATAATGCCTCTGGGGGCAACTAGGTGGCACAGTGGAGAGAGCACCGGCCCTGGATTCAGGAGCACCTGAGTTCAAATGTGCCCTCAGACACAAAACATTTACTAGCTGTGTGACCCTGGGAAAGTCACTTAACCCCCATTACCTAACCAAAAGAAAAAAAAAACAAGAAATAATGCCTCCTTTGTTCTTGAGATACTGTTACCTGAATAGGCTTCAAAAACAAAAGACACAGGACAGGTCCACTGCCCCATATTTAACCTTGAATTAAAAGTAAAATTTCTTACAAAAGTCACCCTGAGTCTCATGGCACTGTCTCATTTTTGTAGCAGTGATGAACACAAGGAAACTGAAGTGCTTATACACTCTATGTGGGCTTCCTAATATATAGTTCAAATAAAGCTAACATGTTATAATCAATTGATCCATTTCTGGGCAAAGAATATTGGGGAGAGTATTATGCAGTGGAAAGGGCATTCATCAAGGAGTCAGGAAACCTGGCCTTAAGTTCTGACCCTGCAACTAAATATTTGCATGACACTAGGCAAATCATCTCTCTTGTCCTCAGTTTTCTGTATTATGAAATGGGGATGATAACACTCCAACTACCTACTTAATAGGTTTGTTGTGGAGAAAGTGCCTGGGAAGCCTTAAAGTGACTGAAAAAGCATAGTTGTTGTTATTATTATCATTATTATTATTATTAATGTCATTAATAATAACTAGGGGATTTCATTATTTCATCATTATAGAAAACTCCTGATGAGGAACCATTTCTACCAATGTAGAGCTGAACCAGAATTGCCCAGAAGCACTGAGACATTAAATGATTTATCTAGCATCACACAGCCAGTATGTACCAGAACTTCCTGATAGCAAGGCCAGCACTCAACTGAAATAATATCTGTACAGTGCTTAGCATAATGCCTGGCATATAGTAAGCACTTAATGCTTATTCTCACCCTCTCTCTCTTTCCACTCTAGCAGGCTGCCTCTGAGTTCTTATTATTAGGGTATAAAACGGAGTGGCTCCACCTCAGCATGCTTTGGCTAAAGTAGATTTTTTTGCCCATGAATATCCCCATATTAATAAATGGCTTTGTGAAATGTACCTCAACTAGTGTGGTTTTCTTCAAGGAGGTCAAAATCAACAGTCATAGTCAACTAGTACTAGTAATAAGACACAGAATAAGAGTTTTGTGAGGGGAGTTGTAAGGGTGTGTAACATGTAACCTTGTACTGGGAGGTCTCAGGCAGTTTGAAATAGCATGAAGTCACTGGGATACTGAGTTAGAAAAGAGGAGATTATGGAAGAGGGAGGGTATTATAAAGATAAATTTCATGCTTGAAAATATAGCCTTTGCTTGCTCAGTCATGAGCCACACCAGACAAAACACTAATGTACTTGATCAGGTCTGATTAAATTGAAAATTAATTCTATTTTGGGTGTTGTCATTGTGTGATCATATTTCTCATATTTCTCAGGAAAAAAATATCACCTATCATCCTATGTTTTGCCTTTCTTTTGTGACTCAATTCCTTGCAAAAGCCATCTACATTCAATGTTTCTAATTCCTTCCTTTTCATTCTCTGCTACACCCTCTGCAATCTGATCTGATGATGATGACTATGCTGACATCCAACATGTCAGTCAACTGAAACTGATCTTTCCAAAATTAAATTTGACAATTAAGAGATCAATAGTAATTTTGGAGAGTTGACTGATGTGTTGGATGTCATTATCATCATCATCTCCATTCCCTTGTTTAAGGATACCCCAACTTAGACTTCTTATATGGCCTTCTAACTAGTCTTCCTGCTTCAGTTCTATCCCTACTTTAATCAGCTTCAGTTCAGCTGCCACGTCTGATCCCATCACCCCTCCAACCTATTCAATGAGCTTCCTTTTGTTGGTGGTCATTCTTCATTCTCAAAGAGGACCGATGACATCATGAGGGTCATGTCTTGACTTGTGCGTGCATTGGATTGAAATCTTCAGCAAAGTCATCAGCCTCACTCTCCTAGAGTCATCGAAGTCCAGTGGCAAGACAAGGTCAAGACAACTGGCAAGCTTTTTTTTTTACCTCCAGGATCAAATATAAAGTCTTCTAATTTGTTTTGAAGCTTGTTCATAGCCTGGCCCCTTCCTGTCTCTCCTGGCTTTTCACATTTTACTTCCTTTCACTCTTTCTATAATCATGCTATACCAGTACATTGCTGTGCCTAGAACAGTACACTCCATCTGCATTTTCAATGTCTGCTGTCCTCCATCCCTGTAATGTAATCCCTTCTTACTCCACTTCTGTAGGACACACCCCATCTTTTGTCAGAAAACCTTTCTCCAGTCTCCCCAACTACAAGTGACTTCCCCTCCAAGATTATATTTCATCTACTTTGTATATAGCTTGGTTATACATAGCTATTTACATATTATCTCCCCCATTATGATGTAAGATTTTTAATTACAGACACAATTGTTACCTATCTTTATATTCCTAGATCACAGCACAGTGCCTGGAACACAATAAATGCTTGTTGGCAGACTAATAGACACCTAAGGGGAAGTGTCTTTTAAAAGACATTTTTTCCAACTGTCATTTGTACTGGCATATTGGATCCCCAGAGGGCAATTGACTAATACTCACCTCATGGTTCTAGGAGTCACCTTGAAGGGTTTCTAGTACTGTTACTTATAAGCCCTTACTAGTATGTTGCCCATCACTTATCAACCAGGATTATATAACTTTTAGAAGTGGTATTTATTATGTAG
Source organism: Vombatus ursinus (assembly GCF_900497805.2). NCBI lineage: Eukaryota > Metazoa > Chordata > Mammalia > Diprotodontia > Vombatidae > Vombatus > Vombatus ursinus. The sequence goes on along the minus strand of NW_020954559.1, from coordinate 21,638,684 downwards.
GTAAAATAAAGACAATTGCTACAGAAATATCCCCCCAGGCCAGAGGCACATTCTTTCCTTACACACATAGGATATCTGGGGAGAGTGAGTTCCAACTTAGAAAGCATTTGCGGCCAAAGGATAAACTCATTGCTACTGGTTATTGGAAGTCCTTTTCTTCCTTTGTAGAATCCTCATGAAATTCCTCTTAGGTGTAGCTCTCAGCTAGGCTCTAAAGGTCAGTGCCCTTTAGTTTAGTTCTGAAGCTGACCTTCCTTGGTGTGTCTAATGTTCTCATTGATGTCATGGTTCATGAAGCCATAAGCCATGCTTGCTCTTGGGACACTGCTGACAATTCCATGGGGTACTACTATTAAAACTGATGAGAACTACAGCTTTTCTGACTTTTTGAAGTTCATAAGGTCATCACCTGCTCAAAGGGGCAGGAAGGGGGAAAAAACTCTCCTCTTTCTCTAAGGGCCATTCCTACTCAGTAGTCCTTCCTCCATGAATCCAGCTACCACACTAGTCACTGCTGCTACTGGAATGCTCAATTTTGAATGAGATTGCTAAATTATCCATGGGTCCAGATATGTATTTGATTCTTCCAAACAATCAAAAGACTGATTCTGCCTTCTGCCTTCACACAATGATCAAACACTTCTCCCAAGTTGATTAAGTACTTTTTCATATTTTATAGTGATTGATTGATTGAATTCAGCCTTTTGTAATTAGATTGACTAATTTGTGATTAGATTAATTAGAGTTTTGAGTTAACTGTATCATAAAGTAGGAATTATTACCATTTGTACTAGTTGATAAATAGAAAAAAAATCAATGAAATAGACTCTACTAGGAAGAATCATTAATAATAGAACAGTATCTCTGTGTTCAACAATCTTTTGAAAAATAACAGCTACATTTATATAGAAATTTAAGGTTTGCACATCATACATATGTACATACACACACACACACACACACACACTTACACTTCATAGAACTTCACAGTAACCCTGTGAGGCTGAAAGAGATTAAATGACTTGCCCAAGGATACAAAGCTGCTAATTATGTGAGGCATAACTTGAACTCGTCTTCCTATATCTTAATCTAACACTGTATTTGCTATACCATCTACCTAAGAAAAAACTCCCCAATTATAAAGAACTCCTGGGAAAACTAGAAAATAATCTGACAGAAATTAGGCTTAGACCAGAATATATTCCATAATAAATTCAAAATGAGTATTTGACCAAATATTAAAGATCATACTGTAAAAAAATTAGAAGAGATTCAAATAATATACCTTTAACAGCTCTCAGTACACCATGAACTATTAAATAAATGAATGATGAAAGTACAGAAGATAAAATAGATGATTTTGATTACTTGATACTGAAAACCTTTTGTACAGACAAAATTAATGCATTTAGACTAAGGGGAAGCAATCAACTGATAAAACCTTCATACCAAACATCTTTGGTTAAGTTTTGATATTCAAGAAAAAGACATCTAACAGAAATATATGGCCAAAATCCATTCCCCAAAAGGTAATGGTCAAAAAATAAGAACAAACAGTTCTCAAAATAATTGCAAACTATCGACAACCATGTGAAAGAATGTTCTAAGTCATTAATAAGAGAAGTGCAAATCAAAATAACTCAGTTTTCACCTCCACCCTGCAGATTGGCAAATAGGATAACAGATAGCAATTTTGGAGGGGTTGTGGAAAGACAGGAGCACCAATGCATTGTTGGTGGAGCTGTGAATTGGTACAACCATTTTGGAAAGCAATTATAGATTATGCAAATGGACCAAAATGAATTCTTTGACCCAGAATTCACACTGCTAGAAAGTTATTGGCAAAAAGAAAGACTTCATATACATCAAAATATTTATAGCAGCACCTTTTTTGGGATAGAAAATAATGAGAAACAAAATAGGTATGTATTAATTAGGTAATGGCTAAACAAACTGCGATGCATTAACGTAATGGAATAGCACTATTCTCTTAGAAACAATAAACACAATAAATATATAGAATCAATGCAAAGCAAGGTAAGCTTAGGGAGGAAAACTATGTACACAATGACCACAATAATGTAAATGGAAAAAACAACAACAAAATAATCAAAACTGAGTATTTCAAAATTATAAAGAGCAAGCTTTTTCCACTATGAAGAGATATGAAAGGGCATTCTTTTGCAGAGTTGGGGATCCATGAGTAAGGAACACTACACATAAGGTCAGAGACTTTTTTTAACATGTTAATTGGTTTTGCTGATTTTTTTTCTTTTTCTTCTTTTTTTTTTTAATTCTTTGTTATGAGGGATAACCCTTTGGAAATATAAATGGGAGGCATGGGAGAAATGTAGGTAATATTTTATAAAATATTTAAAATTTTTAAAAATGAAAATAAGTAATGCCAAACTATCTTAAGTTCTTTTTTTAATGTCATAAAAATAATATTAGATCAGAGGAATAATATAGACATCTGAAATTCAGCAATACATTTAATGTCAGTCAGAATATCCTTTTCAACAAAATGCAGAAATTTAAGCTGAATAATAGCATAGTTTGCAGAATCTGTAGCTGATTGAATGACTATGTCCAAAGAGCATTTAATTACAGTGGATTAAACTCACCCTAGAGGGAAGTTTCTAGTGTTTATGAAAAGCTCTATCCTTACATAGTCCTGCTCAATATTTTAAACAATGGATTGCATAAAAACTTAAGAGGCATGCCTATCAAAAATGACAACAGAGACCAGTTAAGGCTAGTACAGTGAGAGAAAGATGTTCAGCTCTACTCTCTTGCACAACTACTACAGATCAAGGAAAATCATCAGACTAGAGGGTGATCAAGAAATTCAAGAAAAAATTACAGATGGTGTTTTTTTCCAGCCTGACTCAGAACAGAATAATCTGCTGGCATTGAAAAGGGAGTTCATCAAACTTTACAGAACCCTTTTAACATGAATTGGCACCTGGAATTGTGCACAAGGACAGGGAATATAGACCAGGGGTTCCCAAAGTAAAAACCTTGGACACATGGATTTCTGAGCAATTTCTGTCAATCATTCAAAAAACAATCCTGACATTATATCCTTGTATTCAGATTGGTAGTACAGTGGATAGAGCAATGGATCAGAAGTTAGAAAGATCTGAGTTTAAATACAGC
>NW_020954559.1:21603311-21635515 GCF_900497805.2 Vombatus ursinus | reverse complement strand
ATATCCTTGTATTCAGATTGGTAGTACAGTGGATAGAGCAATGGATCTGAAGTTAGAAAGATCTGAGTTTAAATACAGCCTCTGACATTTAAACACTGTGTGACCCTGGGCAAGTCACTTGACCTCTGATTGCCTCAGTTTCCTTATTTGTAAAGTGAAAATAATAATAGCATTTACCTTCCAACATTGTTGTTGGAATCAAATGAGATAACATATATGAAGCACTTAGCACAGTACCTGGCACTATATAAATGCTAGTTATTATTATCATCCAATGTCATCATCATCGTTGTTGTTGTTAAAAATAAGTGATCTTTTAAATATTCATCTTGAGGTTAAAAAAAAATATGGTCTTTTTACCTAAACCTAAATAACATAGAGAAAATTCTAAGCTAATATCCGTAATGAATATAAATGCAACAATTTAAAATAAAACTAGAGTGCATCCAGGAGGCTAAGTGGTTCAAAAACCATGAGGAATGGTTAATGAACCTGAGGATGTTTACCCCAGAGAAGAGATCAGGCTTAGAGGTCATGTCATAACTGTCTTCTACCAAGGCTTCTTAAACATTTTTCCACTTCAACCCTTTTCCCGTTTGGCAAGGTCTTTCGTGTTGCATGGCCTGACAGTCAGTACAAAGTGCGCATGCTTTGTGTTCAGAACCAAAGCTGCAATGAAGCTGTGTGATACAACATGGGCAAGTGCTTCCAGAAACACCTTGGATTCATTACACATTTGATTTTTAATTAATTTTTGGTTGTTGCATGTTCAGAAACCTTTTACTATTGCCAAATTTTTCACAATTTAAGAAGTACTGTGTGTAAGAGAACTTCAGTTTTTCCTCAGTGATCCTAGAGGGTAAGATTAATGATCAATGTGGGAAAGTCACAAGAAAGCAGATTTTAACTCCCTCTGAGGAAGAATTTTCTAACAACTAAAGCCACCTGAAAAAAAAATAGAATTGGTGCCCCATAACAGGAAATATTTAAGGAGCTACTAAATAGTCAGACATTGTTATAAAAAAAATTTTGATTTTTGTTGTGAAATTGGATGAGATTCAGTCTATGGTCTTTTCTAATGCTTCTATGATCCTCAGATCTATATCTCCACATTCAACTTTTCCCATAATTCCTGTATATTTTGGTAGCCTGCTAGATATCTCCACTGAGTGTTCTACTTTCGTCTCAAACTCTAAATACCTAAAATTGAACTCATTATCTTTTGCCCTAAACCTGACCTTTCCTCTAACTTTTCTATTTCTGTTCATGGAACCTCTATTTTTTCAGAGTTTGGAATGTAAATTCCTTGAGGACAAGGATTAATTCATTTTTGTCTTTGGGATCCTAATAAGTACTGGTTGATTGAGCGACTGATCGATTTAATTCTGTCCTCTTCTTCACTACACACATCCAATCTGCTGTTAGATGCTTTGATTTCACTGTGCACTAAAGTATAGTACAGACTTCCCATTCTGGCTCTTAAGGCCCTCTCCATTGTGGTCCCAAACTACTCATCCAGTCTTTTCTCATATATTTCTTTAACACATTCCATACTTTAACCAAACTGGAAAATACTCTATTCCCTATTATTGCCTTGATCTCTCATCTCTGTAGTTTTTCCCCCACCATTCATCATGCCTAGAATAGACTGTCTTTTCCCCGTTTTCATATTCCTCCCTTCTGTAATGGCCCAATTCAGATGCCACCTCTTCCAAGAATTCTTCCCTGATCTAAAAATTGTTTCCTGAAGCTAAAAATAATCTCTTTTGTCTTCAAATTTCTCATAGTACTTTTTCTAGTCCTTTCCTTTGTACTCATCACACTCTCCCTAGTATCGAAGTGATTTGTAGATGTCATTTTCTTCCTATTTAAGTTCCTTGAGAACAAGGCCAGCAGTATAGCTATCTTTATATCCCCCAAACCTAGGACATAGCAGGTACTTAATGTTATAATGCTAATTGAATTGTATCATTTTGAATTGTTTTGACTTGAATTAAACTGGGAAAAATATTGGTAGTTAGGCAAAGTTTAAACATATTACATTTAAAGAGTTAAGAACAATATTGCTAGAAAAACCATGGTGGTCTGGGAGAGGAAATATGTTCTGTTTACTTAATAATAATAATTCTTCTACTTTATTTTTTGGCTCTTATAAAATCAAAATTAAGCATAGCCTCAAAAAGAAGGACCACATGTACTGATAAAGGCTTTTTACATCAATTAGCTGAACTCATACTATTGCCATTTTCACCAGTTTCTTAAACTAGTCGATTATATGAAGAGATATTTCAGATACCTAATTTGAGTTATTATACACTTGGGAATTAACAAAGCATAGATCCTGCTATAAACTTCTTTGTGGGTTTTTATTATATTGACATTTCCATGGATAGATAATATATAGAACCCCTGGGCATATCACTATCAAGAATGGTATTGATTCTATCAGGAACATTATCCTGTGATTCTTTTCCGTATCTATTTATGCACATCTTTGTGGTTTGTAATTCCAGCAGTAATAATTTTTCTATGCCTCCTGAATTTTTCATTTTATAGGTTGCCCAGAGTATGAAAGGGAAAAAAAAGATTTGTGGGAATTGTTTTTTTTTCCTTCATTTTAGAACCTACTTGGTTTGGGGTTCAGTTAAAATACCAAAGAATATATTATAGAAATTTTAGAATTGGAATTAAATTTTAGAATAAAGATGTATTTGTCTTTTATTTTATTAGTTTTACAGGAGTAACTAAGAGATAAGTAGAAGTAAAGTGGGGGGAGGCAGATAAAATCTGAGGCATTTTCATAAGGGTTAACTTGAGAGGAAATTAGAAGGAACCTGATGCTTGTGCAAAGTTTCTTCTATTTTTCTTTGATACTGTTTCTGCTTGCTGTTCTTTCTTTGTGAGATGTCTGTGTTTCACAGGCAAGAATGTTGTAGTGGAAGAATGTTGGATGGAAAAGCTGTCTGCTTACTCCTTTAATTGAAGACTTTGATGGTAGGAATGGTTAATACATGAAGTGTTCCCCTTTGCTGTTCTCCAGCTACACTGAAGATGAAACAAGAGACTGAGGTTGGTGGATAAAGGATTTAAGAAAGAAAGACTAAAACATATTTTTCAAATCTAAATTGAATCCAAATGATCTTTCAAGAAAAAGCTAGTGAATTGTAAAAGCTCCTGTGGGTTTTGTCTTCTTATGTGAGAGAAAAAATAGATGTAGGATCATTTGAACTTCAACCTTTTGCAATATTTGGCTACCGAGTTAGTCCAAAAGCCAGGTTAGAATAACTGTTCTTCTTCAATACATGTAGAACTATTTAGGGTCAGAGTTAGGTCAATTTTCCATTGCTCTGGACACACTCTTACTCTTCCAAATCACTAACAAATGAATTAGAAAAAGGAGTTCATTGCCATATTGCCCAGCTCAAAATTTAATATTCTCTAGAAACTATTTGAATTTGCATTATGACACCAAGGATAGAACAGCTTTGTGTAGAGTGGTCCACACTCTTCACACTGGCTACATACATGCCATAAGAGCTAGTCTAGACTGAATAACTATTTCTTCTCACAATTGGCTTTAGATGTGAGATCACTATCCTTTTCTCTCGGTTGTTTGGAAATATCCTAACAAAGTCCGTAATTTCTTATTCATGTGCATTCCATCCTGAAATTGTACCACTGGTTTTTTAAACCCACCTGAAGGACAGTCATTAGTTCCAATGCCATTTAATCATACTATCAATGAGCCCCCATCTCTATGTTTTGTCCACAAGGGTATTGTGAGAAAATATGTCAAATGTCTTGCTAAAATATAGGCATACTATGAGTACAGCCTTCCCTTTTTCAACTAGTTGAAATCAAAAAAGAAAGTGTATTTGCTCTGTTCTCTAGAAACCCATGCTAGCTGAATAGGGATCATGTCTTCTTTGTTTCAGTGTTCACAAATCATTCCTTTAATATGGCTGAAATTTTGTCAATAATCTAAGTCAAGTTTGCTGGACTATAGTTTGAAGGACCCTTTTCCTCTTTTTTGAACATCAGTCAGTCAGTCAATAAATACTTATTGTGGGCCAGACATATCAGTCCAACATTTATCCACCTCCAGACAGATAGCATCTCACCTTTTCTCCATGATTTTTCGGAGATAACCCGTAGCAATTCAGTAATCAGATTGACAAGGTTATTCAGTATCTCTAAGGGGGACTGTACTTAAGCCTGGTGACTAATTTATCAAGAGCCACTAGGCACTTTCTTACTTCACTTATCTTGGGCTTCAGTTCTATGTTAGCCAGTTCAGTTTTGGCCTTTTCCATGATGCTGAGAACAGAAACAAAACTATGGTTGAGCACTTCTGATGTACAGCTTCAGTCATGTCACTCCCCTGCTCAGAAACCTGCAACCTCCCTCAGTTATCTATTAAATAAGTAATCTGATGTGGGAAGAGCACTGGATTGGGAGTTAGAAGACATATGTTCAAATCCCATTTCTGCTACTTACTAGCTGTAGTCATTGGAGTTAAGTCACATCACCTCGATAAGCTTCAGTCTCCTTATCTATAAAATGGGAATAATGATATTTGTACCATCCACTTCACAGTTAATGGAAAGAAAACATTTTGTAAACCTTAAAATATTGTATGAATGTGAATTATTATTGAATATTTTAAAACTACGTATTCTGCATTCAAAACCCCAACACAATCTATTTCTAATTAATTTTCCAGCCTTATTTTCTAGGACTCCTCACTGTTTGTTTTATGCAGCAGCCAAACTTAGCTATTCACTCTTTGCTAATCTCATTCTGCCATCCTACATCTCCAGCCCTGTGAGGACATCATCCCCCTCCCCCATCTAAAATGTTCTCTCCCCCATCTACATCTCTACCTATTGAAATATTTTTCTACCTTCTTTTCCTAGCTCAAGTCCAACTTTCTTCATGAGTTGGTCCTTGCCTAAAAATAACCTCTCCCTTCTGAAATTTCCTAGGTCACTTTCACATCTCCTACACACCCAGTCATTTTCTAACTGGCATTATAGTTTTGTGTGTGTGCGTGTGTGTGTGTGTGTGTGTGTGTGTGTGTGTGTGTGTTCACTTCTCCTCCCCCAATTAGATCACAAGTACTTTGAGAACAAAGACTGCCATTGCCTACCTTTGTAACCCTAGTGCATAGCACAAAGCCTTGCAAATAGTAGGTGTTTAATAAATGTTTATTGAATTGGATTGTTATAGAATTCTTAATTTAAGAATGTCCAGAACTTCTGCTGCTGGCCTTGTAATACACATTCTGTCTCATTCATAAAGTCATGTCCCGAAAAATGGCTCATTCATTCTTGCCAAAGACCCACACTCAGGAGGGTGAGGGCATTCAAGAACTTGGGAGATAGAAGACAATAGTGGAATTCTTGGCAGTCCCTTAGACTCTGCTTTAGCAACACAGAATTGACACTGGGAAGGGAAATACAAGCTGGCAGTTGTTTACTTGCCCATTCTGAAGCAAAGAACTCTCCTCACCTGCCATCTAGGAGCTAAAACTTCAGCACCTGAGCCACAAGACCTCCCTGTGGACCAGAGTGAGATCATAGGCTTGAAGATGCCACAGTATTGCCTCTGAAGCACTCTTTGTTTCCAGAGAATGCAAATGATGGGATATCATTTTGAATGAGCGGTCAGCTGCCTTTCTCTCCCGCCTGCCACCGGAAGTCACCCCACAGGCCCACTGTGGGCTCTCTTACCCTAACGTAGAGTTTCTCTTGCCCTTCCGCCCCCCCAGAAACTCTGGCTGGGCATGTTCATCCATTTCGGAATCTAATCATAGCTAACTTAAATCTTTCCCACATTACCCACATTAGTAATTGCAAAATAATAAACATGACAAAATTCAGATTAATAGGGGCATCCAGTGTAACTCCTATTGAGGAGAGAGCCCTCTGGAATTCTAAGCATAATGGGTCTGTGTTTATTTCTCAACCAGCAGCATAATGTGACTGATTTACAAGAGTTTAACTCAAGTGTTAATCTGACAGTGACGAAGAGCTTCTCACTGGCAGAATCACTTACACTATCATATTAGTTGCCTCCTCTATTAAAGCAGTGTGGTCGATAATTGGAACGCTTTTATGTCTAGTGGTTCTGACAAGGCTCTCCTCGGGTCACATATGGGCGGTCTAGCTTGCCGCAAAGCTGAACAGTGGCAAATAATTTAAACTGAGAAAGGATTGTTCTCTTCGTATTGTGGACCAAGGGCAGTTCAAGGAAAGTAAGGCCGTACACTGGCTACCTGCTGGTGTGGAGTAAAATAAGATGGACATGATACTGGATTGGGAGCACAATTAAATCTATTTTGCACTGATGTGTTGGTGGACAGATGAGTTTCCACATGGCAGCGCTTTATGATCTCTAAGGTAGACTGAACTAATAGATTGGTGTGGAGCGCACTGAAGTTACTAAGGATGAGAAAGCAAGCAGCAGTACATTTGAACTCCAGGTTTCTCATATGCTCCACGTCATGCTGAGTTTTTATAGCTCCTGGCTTTCAAAAAGCCTGTTTCAAAGAGGTCTGCGCTAGACTGGGCATGCAGTTTTGCTCTGCAGATATTGTCGCTACCGATTTAGTGGAATGCAATTAGGAAGCCTAAATTAAGTGGTAATGGAGAACCAGCTCTTGAAACTGGGGTTTCCACGGCAACCACTGCTTACAATACAGCCTTCAGTTAGTTTTCCCACTTTATCTGCAAAATGCACAATTGAGCTTTAAAACAGCTTTGTGCTGAAAAACGCACTGTAAACAACTGTTTGCAATGAGAGTTTTACACTGTCTTTAAATACAACAAACTATCAAATAAAATTTACTTGTCCACACTAATAAAAAAAAATCTGGGCTGCCAGATATTAAAGGCTTTAGGAATTTATTATTCATTTTCTGTGTTTAGATTGAATTCAGAAAAAGCCAAGAACCTCTGAGGCTTTGGTCTCCTTAACTTTTGTCATCCTTTCTCAATTTCTCAACTACCCCCAAATCTATGCAGTCCATCAGTCCCTCATTGAGATGCATTTTTCATTTCAGCAAAATACCGTAATTATAGCAAACTCAGAACTGCTTGTGAATAAATGCACTGTGCTTTTTTTTCTTTTTTTTGCAAAGTCTCTTTGATGTTTAATATCATTTTTCTGACTTTTCTTAAATATTCTCTTTGTAACATTATATAGCCTTGACAAGATGTTCATGTTTCTTGATTTAGTGTTTGTTTTGGGGTTTTTTTGGGGGGGTGGTTGTTTTAGGTTTGTTTTAAGGGTTACCTGCCCCTCTCTGGATTACTACACTTTCTTGATTGTTTTAAAGCCTTATTTTAACTTCCCCATCTGTTCAGTGGTTAACCAATGAGGAACCTCTTGTGGCAACAAATATGTGCAACATAAGACAAAGTTAAAAGGACAATGTTGAGGTAGTTATCATATTTTTTATATTCCATATTGTTCAAAACAACTGTGGAGAATTTGTATTTTTGCCAAATTCCTTTTCTTCTCTGGTATGGACCCTATATTCCAAAATTGCAGGCTCCCCCTTAGTACTTAACCGTTGATTTTATTTGTGGAAAAAAGATTATTTAAATATGTATGTAAAGCATATCTGTGTATGTAATTTCAAGCTATGATCAGTCCTGCAAAATTGCATAGTCAAATTTAGGGATTGGTAGCTCTCATCTTCTGTTTAATTACTAATCCTTAACTGAGTGAATGCTAGAAACAAGTCTGGACAAAGATGCATGCAGCTAGTGCAAACTCAGCGCATCCTTTGTATAAATGTAGCAGTCCCAGCAGCTTGTCGACTCTCAAGGTTGTTGTATTATATGTGTGATATTTTCATTGTGAGAAACTGCCATGTGAGAGGGAGAGAGGGAGGGAGTGGGTGTGTGTGTCACATTTGGTCCCTTTTATTATTGTGGCTTTGGGTCACGCAGCTCTATTCTAGTGTCAGCAGTCATGTCTGAATCTGCATTTGATATGTTCTCTGTAGACTTTGAATATGCCAGGTGGGGAGCTTGCCCTTCACAGTAAGACTTTACCTTCTTCAGCTGTGGTGGCCAGGCTGAATGAATTCTGATCAGTTCAAAACAGCCTCTTCAGAGTTGACCCGAGGCAGATTCAGGAGGTGTTGGTACAGTACTCTACAGAAATCCCCTTCCCTCTCACTGCTCTCTGCTCTGGCTATGGGCTGATGACATCAAGGAAAAGAGAGTACAGGACTGGGGTATCTGAGAATCTTCAAGCAGAATCAAACCAAAGGCTAATAACTAATTAGTTGATCCGACAATATTTAACACAATGGGAACATTCTGGGAGGCACATTTTTGCCATTTATCCAGTCTAAAACTAAATTCATTCTTTTGGAGCTATTTGTGATGTATGTAAGATGGCATCCAGAGGACTCCAGTTCTCAAGAACCTGGGCTTGCCATAATTTTCAGTGTTTGATTGCATTCTGATTGATGAATGTGACAGAAAAAGTGTGATCTCAATCTTGCCAGAAGAAAGAGAAATTAATCTGAAATCAGAAGACCTGAGTCCAAGACCCTGTTCTCCCACTCACAACCTGTGCAACTTTGAACAACCTAGTTAATTTCTGTGGGAATCAATTTCCTCAACTGAAAAATGAGTGGGTTAGATTAGTAAGATCTCTTCTAGCTCTAAATCCATGTGGCACAAGGAGGTGGGGGTGGGGGATAGACTTTATCTTCCTCATGCCTTACAAAGTTAGAAAATCTGCTTCATCGAGCTGTATCCCAAATTTAAAATCTACCATCAAGGGAAAAGCAATCTGGAAGAAATGCAGAGTACTAGTACACACATAAGTTTTTGCAGGGCATCTTGTTTCAACGTGGACGGTCTGTATTTTCTCCCAACTACAAAAGGACACATTGAAATTATTTGACTCTGGCAAGAGTGTGTATCTTGATGTGTGTGCATTCAATTCTACTTGACAAATCTTTGGGGCAAAGAAAAGGTTCAAGTGTAAGGAAATATCTTTGCCTTTTCCAAAACTACATTTTTAGACTAAACATGTGTTCAATTGATTTGCCCTCTCCAGAGAGCAGGTTTGAATTCTGGCCAGTGATAGTAGGGAGGGAGGGAGGCAACCTCACACTGAAGGCTATACAGGGTCAGCAGAACTTCAAATGGTGTTTCCTGTACAGCAAGAGCTCTCTACCTGACTGTATAAACTCTGTGTGCCATGCAGAGAGTGTGCCAGGGAATATAGCGAGTCTTTGCCAAGCAAAGTTGTCAAGTTCTACTCTTGGTACTACGTGTTCATGCATATGGGGTTGAGTTGTGTATTGATGTGTGTACCTGTGACAGGAGCCAACACAGGCTCATGGTAATAACTCAGACAAAGACTTTACCAGTAATTTGCATCCAGTCCCATCTCCCACTTCCATATCTTTGCCTGAGCGGTATTCCAAGTCTAAAATGTGTTCCCTCCTCATGTCTCCTTTCTAGCACCCCTTCAAAGCTCAGTTTTGTTACCACCTTATACAATAAGCCTCCCCTAATTAACACTTCTGATCTTTAAATTAATTTGATTATTCTGAAGAACAGTTTGGAACCCTACCCAATGGGCTATACAACTGTGAATACTCTTTGACCCAACAATACCACTTCTAGGTCTGTATTCCAGAGAGATAAAAGAAAAATGAAAAGCACCTATATGTACAAAAATTTTATTTATTTATAGCAGCTCTTTTTGTATTGGCAAAGAATTAGAACTTGAGGGGATGCCCATCCATTGGAAAATGACTGAACAAATTGTGTAGTGTATGATTGTGATGGAATACTATTGTGCCATAAGAAATGGCAAAGGAGATGGTTTCAGAAACACTTGGAAAGACTTATATGAGCTGATGTAAAGTCAAGTGAGCAGAACCAAGAGAATATTGTGCATAGTTACATCAATATTGTAATGATGATCAACTGTGAAAGACTTAGCTGCTCTAATCAATACAATGATCTATAACAATTCCAAAGGACTTGTGAAGAAAAATGCAATCTACATCCAGAGAAAGAACTGATGAAATCTGAGTACATATTTGAAGCATACTTTTTTTTACTTGCGTTTTCTTACTTTTTTTGCAACATGGTTAATATGGAAATGTTTTATACGACTTCATATGTAAAACTGATATCATATTGCTTGCCTTCTCAATCAGTAGGGGAGGGGCTGGTGGGAGAGAGAGAATTGGAAGCTCAAATGTTTTTAAAATAAATGTTAAAAAAAAGCATAATTATTAAAAAAAATTTAGATTTACTTTGGATAGACTTGGTATCTACTTACCTGTGGTCTAAGGTACCATGCTGATGATGCAAAGACAATAGGAAAAATAAATCTGTCCCTAATCTCAAGGAACTTACCTTTTAAGGAGACAAAACAATTAAGTAACAGGTCATTAACATAAACATAAAAAGAAGCTTCGAATCTGGGAATTACTAAGGAATTAAACAATATCCTGCCTATACGTGTGCTGTTGACCTCAACTGGGCAACAACTGTTCAAATGAACAAGTAAAAGTTTCTAAGAGATGAAATATGGGTCTTAATTGTGCCACATCAAAAGAATAGAAGCAAAATTCAAAGGAGCAAGATGTGGAGGCTGTCTGTGTTTGCTGCTTTACATTATGCATACAATTAAGTTGTTGTGCGGCAGGGCAGGAACCGTGTTTTCCTTGTAATCTCTAACACCTGACACACAGATATTTATGTGGTTGTTGTCTCCCCCCCAATAAAATGTAAGTTCATGAAGAGGGTAAGGACCACTTCCCTTTTTGACTTTGTACATTCAGAGGCTAGCAAACAATGCCTGACATAGAATAGACACTTACTAACACTTGATTAAATGATTGGTGCTATTTCCCCAATGGAATGTAAGCTCCTTGAGGGCAGGAACTACTTCTATTTTTGTCTTGTGCCCAATACCTACCAAGGCTCCTGGCACATTCTAGGTATTTACAAAATACTTATTTACAATACTTAATTATTGGTTGATTGATGTAATTCTTTTCAGCCCACCCTCAATAGATTGCTGACTCCCTAAGAGCAGGTACCTTTTTTCTTTTTTTTTTTTTTGTATTTATATGCTTAGCATTTACCCCAAAACCTGGCACGTAGTGGGCACTTAATAAATACATGTTAAATTGAATTATGTTAGGTTGAGTCTCATGTCAGAGCCACTACTGAACTGTCACTAAGTTTTTATTACCTTGATAACTCTTCTTTAAAAACCATTCCTTTGTATCTGTAGGATTATATCTGGATTTCAAGAATTATCCCTATATGGCCACAGTCACAATTCTGTACAGAATGAAAAGAAAGTCAGCTTTGGGCCTGGATGGGGGAAGTGAAAGGAGAAGATTGTTATTCCTCATTATATTGTAGAGCATTTCAGGGTCACCAAGAAAATCAGAGTAATATTAATAATTCATGTTTGTTTTTCTAAATGAAATCACAACCCAGGTTTTTGTTCCAATGCATAATATTTTGACTGTGAGGGTGTTCTCTGCTTCATAACTATCTGAGCATATTTTAAAATGTGTTTTTTTTCTGTCCTATTAGGGCTGATCTTGATGGTCAGTCCCCTGTTCAGCTTTTGAAGGTTAAATGTACGTTTCATCTTTAAATAAATATATATGATTGTAGGAATCATTTCTCAAAGAAACTATGGCTAAATTATTGTGTCAAAAGAGTATGTTTTGTCCTGTCTCCAGTGAACCGATCGTGTGTGTTTCTTTTAAACAATGTTAGTTTTAAACATCTAAGAATCCCAAAGGTTAATATGGATTAAAATGTTGTCTGCCATGAACTTTAGAAATTGAAATAAATGTTGTCTTTAAAAAGAAGATGATCTCTGTTTTGATTACACACAGAAATGCTTTGTAGTCCTTCCTTTTCAGGTGAAGTAAACATCTTAAAAATAAGCACAATAAATGTTTCTAAGCACAGTGTATTATAATTGTAATTAGCTTTTTCTCTATTATGAAGTACCCTGCATCATATTACGTCTAATTACTACCAAGCAGTTTGCTAGTTGCCTGGTTTGGGGGTGTTGTTGTTGTCCTTGTCATTGTTGTGTTTTGTGCTTTTGTTTTTTGTTTGGTTTTTTTAAAGTATAACATAAAGACATTCATAAAGACATTCATTTTCCTAGTGTTTTATCTTTATGGACACCTTATTCCTGTTAATTCTTTTTTTTAAAGGAAAAATGTAAAGGTGAGAATCATTAGGGATTTCTCTTTAAACCAAGGAATCTATGCATACTTTGGAGAATCAATGGCCAGTAAGCTGCCTGGTGTTGTGCAATAAATTCTAGCTTTTATAGACTTTTCCTTGACCAGGTAGCTGCTAATGTCATAGAAATTGATTATTTGTGGTGTTCTTATCACTACTTAAAATATCTAATTGCTTTTTCTCCACAGATTTGGTTTTGGCTTGCTTGATTCTGGACGATTAATGAAGGAAGCTCCTAACTGGACAAACGTTGGTCCCCAGAGGGACAATGTGTTGTTGATAACAAGTCTGATCTGAATGAATTGAGTCAAATGTGATTTTAATAGAATTTAAGGATACCTACCAAGGAGCAACTGCATAAACCCTTTCAAAAGTTTCTTTCCCTAAAAATAATTAAACCTCTCAGAAAACATTGACAAATGTGAGTCTTCAAGCAGTTATAGTTTCTGGGCATTTAGTAACCTATTTCTCATAGTCTCTGGATGTTTTTTAATTGCTCATTCTGATTAGCATTAGGAAACATGTGATTTGCTCTTCCATGTATGGCCTTCAAAACCTAATAGGCAAATAACCAAATTTAATTTTTTTTAAAAAAGTAGGAAAAATTCAGAAGTTGACAGCATGCCACCATGTTATCAACCAAATGCCATCCACAAGTATAGATATTGAACTTTTGTAGAGAGTTAAACATTTCAGGAGGTCATTTAGTTCCAAGATTAAATATAGAAACTCTATTATCAAGCCAAGGCACAATAAGAGTTTTTTTTTAATCTTTTAAGTAACCTTAGACCAGCTTTGAAATTAAGAGGTATTCCCAAAGAATTGGGGCAAACTGGAATATTTAACTGGTGACCTAATAAAAATTATATGACCTTTTCACTTCTTTTACTCTGATACTCTCATCTATTGGGTTTTTGTTGTGTGTCATGTACCCCTCTGGAAGGCTTCTGAAAGCTATGGACCCCTTCTCAGAATGTTTTTAGATGCATAAAATAAAAGATACAAGATTAGAAACAATTATATTGAAAATGCAGTTATCAAAATTTTTTTAAAAAACAAAAACAAGTTCGTGGATACCAAATGTAGAGCCCCTATGTCTGGTGAGTTGCTTTTGAGCAAGACAAAATGTCTTTTAATTCTAGTTGAAAATTGTTAATTGAGCAAGACTCAAACACTCCACTCATCAAACACAAGGGACACCCACACAAGGAGGCAAGAACTTGGTTATTCACTAATCAAGAGACACAGAATGTCCTATTGATAAGTACATCTGTGATCAGATAGGATAATTCCCTTTAGTATCTTCCCAGGTTAAATCAGTTTGGCGGTTAAGATGATACCAATCTTTATAGAGTAGTTGCTTTCTCCATGAACTTAATATATATTCCACTCATTTGACACTTAGTAATGGCAGAAAAGACCTTTTTTGACATTATTTATATTTCATATAATATACCTTATCATTCCAGTGACTGAAATCTTCTTGAAGACAGGAGCTGTATCTTATATTTTTTTTCATTTTTCAGATTTTTTTAAAATTAAAATTAACGTTCATTGTAAACTTAACAGTCATCAACAAGCACAAATATTTTAACATACAGCATGAGCAAGAAAATTGTGAGTCTGTCATGTGGTTTGTTTTAAGAAATATATATGTATATAATTTAACAGTAAGTAAATTGCTCTTTCTGTCCCTTTCTGCACTATTTTTGTTTTCTTCTATGCATTTTAAAAACATTTCATTTATGCTCTTTTTTGTATGTGTCTATTACTACTCATTAATCCTACCACCACCACAACCCCTCTGAGTAGCAGCTATCCCTTGCAGATAGATAAATAGATAGATAGATAGATAGACAGACAGATGATAGATATGTATGTGTATTCAAATATATATGTATATATACACAATCATATATGTATGTATATATGTGTGCGAGTGTGTATGTGTATTCCATCAAAACAAATTTACATATTAGCTGTGTCTGAAAAGCATTTCTCATTTCTCATTTAAAAAAGAACTACACTCTTAGTAGCCACTGAGGACTTGCTAAGATTACAGGCTTCTCAAGGATAGAGTTGCAGCATGGCATAGCATATGGAAGCCTGGGTTTTGAGACAAGAGAAACTTGCATTTAAATCCTGCCCTTTGAAACTTGTGTGATCCTGAGCAAGGGACTTACTCTCAGATCCTGTCTCCTCATTTGGAAAATGGACATAATTAGACCTGAAAAATCCTTCATGGCATTGTTGTCATGCCATGTCAGTGCACAGTACATGTCAGTGTACTATACATGTCCAGTAACTAATCTATTTTCATCCTTTCCAGCACTTAACAAAGTATGTTGAACATACTAGGTAATTTAATACATTTTTCTTGTTGTTTGTCCTTCATTCTCAAAGAGGACTAAAGACATCAGGAGGGTGATGTCTTGATTTGCAAGTGAATTGTGTTTGAGACAGAGCTGTGCCAGGTTATCAGCCTCACTGTCCCCTCCAGAGTCATTCAGAGTTCAGTAGCAAGATATAAGTCAGGACCACTGGCAATGGCCCCAGCACAGAGGGAGACCTTAGCCTTTTTAAGGTCTTTCCCAGGTCTCAGTTTGTCTGAGGCAACATCCATTCAGTGATTAAAGGCTAGGCAAGAATTGAGGTAAAAGATGGTCTACTTTGACTTCCCAAAAGAATTGTGGTTGCTCTTGTAGCTGTTGTTTGTCCTTGTTCTCGAAAAGGGCCTCAACATCAGGGAGGTGATGCTGTGACATGGAAGTGAATTGCATGTAAATGAGACAGGGCTGTACAAAGTCACTTTCTCCTTGGAAGCCATCTGGGTCCAGTGGCAAGATATAGATCAGGACAACCAGAGATGGTCCTGGATGCAGTGGGAGACCTTGGCCTTTTCAAGCTAAGGTCTTTGACAGGTTCCAATTTGGTTGATTCAGTGATAAAGGCTAACTCAGTGATTAAGGACTAGGTAAGAAATGAGGCAAAAATATGGCCTGTTTGATCTAGTCAAAAAAAAGAAAAGTCAATCTGGGAGGGGAAGACCTTCAGGGTTTCTGACCAGAGCAGAAACAATTGCTATTTACACTCAGTCTGAGCCCCCAAACAATGAGCAAATGGGTCTTGGGCTGGAACCTATTATTGGCCAATCATTGAGAGCCACAGTGATTTGGGTTTAAAGGCACGGTCAAGTAGCTCCATTTAAATCCCAATGAGTTTTATCAAAGCCTGATTTACCAAAGCTATATTTCAAGAAATTATGAATGAAAACCACGAGACAAAAGAGTTAATTGTTCCAGTTTTTCAGAAAACAAAAAGTTTAAATAAATAAATAAAAGAAAAAATAATACATATGTCTTGAATAAATGATTTAATGAATTATTGAATCATGCTAGGAGACAGGGATACAATTTTCTTTTTAATCACACAAATCCTATTGTTGAGGGGCTTACATTCTACTGGTGATGAAGATTCAGGTTGGGAACACCATGCATACAGAGAAGTGTAATATCAGGTAGGGTACAACATGAGCAAAGGAAAAAATTAGATAAAATGTTGTAGGAAAATTTGAGGAAAGAAAATACTTTCAGCTAGTGCTGCAGGAGGAAGTTTAAAGGTTTTGTGGAAAGGTCACTTCAGCTGAACCTTGAAGGAAAATAAGGATTTCACCAGGAAAAGATGTGGAAGGAGTGTGTCTCAGTCATCAGGGATGGCATATTCTTATTGAAATGTAGGGTGTGTGAAGGGGAGTAATATGAGATATAACTGAAAAGGTTGGTTGGAACCAAATTGTAGAGGGTCTCAAGTACCAGAATAAGGAGTCTCTATTTTTTTCTACTGGCAATAGAGAGCCAGTGAAAGCGAGTTGGTTTAATTTAGTTTGGGTTTGGCACTTATTTTGATTTTTCTGAGTGATTGGTTTTGTTTTTTGGGGGGTTGTTCGGTTTTCATCAGAGAAAATATGAGGTTATACTGTACAGTCAGAAACACTTTGGCAATTCTATGAAAAATGGAGATGGGAGAAGAGAAAAGGCAGAAAGAACATATTACAATTGTCTATTACAATAGTCCAGAAAAGAGGAGATAAGGCCTGAACTATGGTGGCGATGGTTTGAATAAAGAAAAGATATATAAGAAGTCTTATAGACATAAAATCAACAGAATTCAGGACTGGATTAGATTTTTAATGTGAAGGAGAGGGAAAGAGTCAAAAATGACTGATATTTCTGGCCCAAGTGATTAGGAGAACAAAGGTATTCACCATCAACTGAAATGGGACACTTGGGAACAGTGTCAGTTAGATAAAAAGGAAGGGAAGGAAATGAGTGAATTGACTTCAGTTTAACTGAATTAAATTGAAAACAGTGTTTTGTTCACATATAGAAATTGGTTGTATAAGTACTTTCTCTGAGCTTCCTGGGCAAATTTGAATATTATTAGGTAATAGCATCTGTTTGATAAGGTGGAAATCAACTGTTTTAAGGGTTAAAAATGATTTTAAATAATCTTTCAGTTTTATAGAACTATTCACAAAATTATATGTGTATTTATTTTATATATATGTATATATGTATGTCTTCCACAAAAACCCTATTTGTGCCAGCCGCACCATGCACTCTCCTCCTATGAGGAGCAGGCTGCCAGAGTCATACTTACCAGTCTTCGGTCCCCAACCGGATAAACACAGAGACGAGCCTACCAGGAGGTGCCAACACCCGAGCTTTATTCAGAGGCCATCACAGCAAGGCCAAGCAGGAAGGCCATAGCAAGAGAGCAGGAGCAAAGAGAGCGCGTGTTCCGACCACGACCCCGTTCCTAAGTACCTACTTAGCCCCTCCTCCTCAGCCCGCCTACTAGTCAATGATTGTAGGGTCAGATACTGGAAGGGGCTGTCTGAGTTTAGCGCACCAAGGGAGAGGAAGTGACGCAGGGGGCTAGGACCGGATACAGGAGGGAGACGTCTGGGATTAGTGCATAGACAAAGAGTACGTGACCTAGGAAGTCAGGCCCAGATACTGGGAGGAGGCGTCTGGGGTCAGTGCTACACAAAGGGAAGGTACGTGACCCAGGAAGTCAGGAAGGACACAGGAAGGAGACGTCTGGGGTTGACGTTGCACTTAGGGAGGGGACTAAGCAAAGGGAACTCGTCCTCTGCCATCCCACTCCCACGTGGCACAGCCCCCTGCCTCAGGAGCACGTGCTCCGGCTACTTCCTTGTTTCCTGTTCCTTCCCCAGCTTATCGCAGCTCACATGGCACTGCCCACTGCCTCAGGACTTCTCCGTATCCAGCCCATCCCAGTTCACCACAACTCCGCCTACCACAGCCCCTGCCTCGGGAGCGTGAGCTCCGGTTACTTCCTAATACCCAGTTCCTACCCCAATCTTGCCACAACTTTTACTTGGCAGTAGCCAACATCAGACAGTCCCTCACACCTATTAAATATCATTCTAAAGTCTTTAAGTTTTATAGTATTTTTCCCAAAATTCTATATACTTATTTATATATATATATATATATATATATATATATGTACATATGTATTTATCCTCCACAAAAGCCCTACTCTGATCCCTAGTCATATGTAAAGACAGGCTTCAGTTCTCAAAGATTATATCAACAGATTAATAGCTCTACCAGATCCTATCAAGCTGGAGAAGGCAATAAGGACCGACATAAGGAGTCATCAACAAAAGGCTGGTTAGAGGGTGAAGAATATTTTTGTTCAAAATGCACGAAGATGCTTACTAAGGTATAGAGGAGGTAATGTTCAAATTTGTGGACAGAATGCTCTCAACAATAAAACAACAATTCCTTGTCACTTTGAAGTACATTGTCTATAGCCAGCTCTACACACTTGAAATAAAAATGAACATTATCATTAGGCCTCTGAAGACCTGGTAGGAACCTTATTATGGTAACCAGTTAGGTTCTGATAGTACTGATGATTGTATTGGCACCTTGGCCAGTGTGATGGAAATGCTTCTATGAATCTAAGAAATGGATGCACTATAGGCTGGACCTACTCAAAATTATAATGGTAATCAGCTTGGCATGGAGGATAGTGGAGCAAGCAGCAATCCTTTGGGTTCCTTAGTACCAGAAGAAGGCATGATATATTGCAACAAATGAGAATTACCAAGAATGCTCTTTAGGAAATGCTTTAGTGGAGATGATACTGACCGCTAGAGTAGGCAAACCATGAGTTCACATGAAATGGACTGAAGACACACATAGTTATATTATGCGTCAATAACATCTCATAATAAAATTGGCAATAGATCTTATTATGCATAGGAAAGGGCTTCATTCTCCTTTTTGTTCATTGTACTTTCAGATCCAAATCACACAACAACTTATCACTGACTGATATTGAATAGTCATAAAAAATTGACTTCATCCCTAAGCTTAGATTATATAAAATAAGAGATGAAATCAAGAAATACTAAAATCTGTAGTGGAAAAAGTTGAAGACCCTGAGGTTATAAATCTTCACATAATGCAAACTCCAGAAATTATACCGAATGAAGAAGTAAATGGCAAAAACGACACCTATGTCTCAAATGACTTCGAAAAGGAGATGGGTATACCTTGGCTGGAATTCTTAAAAGACAGAAGTGACTTGACAAGGGTCACACAACTAGAAAGACAGGTCTTCCTGACTCCTGGTCAGGGGTGGAGCTGAGGGCCACAACTAGAGAGTAGGACAGCCTAGTGGTGTACAGCTAGGTGGCGCAGTAGATAGAGCACTGTCCCTGAAGTGAGGAGGACCTGAGTTCAAATCCGACCTCAGACCAAACACTTGACAATTACTAGCTGTGTGACCTTGGGTAAGTCACTTAACCCCACTTGCCTAAAAAGAAAAAAAAATGACAGCCTAATGGGAAGGGCAGGGGAGTAGCTGGACAAAACAAGCAATGCTCAAATTCCAAGGGTGAGGGCCAGACAAGAGAGAATAAGAATCCTCCTCCTTCTGTAGAAGTCCAGCAAGAGAACTGTTTTCACTTTATGAAAGTAACTCTCATAATTTGGTTGTTGTATGAGCTAGCAAGATCTGGCCTGGTGGTAGAACATATGTTAGAAGCTTAATATCTTTCATAGACCGACATATGAGGCAGGTAGGTGGTACAGTGGGTAGACCACTGGAGCTAGAGTCAGGAAAACAATTTCAAATCCAGCCACACTTGCTAGCTGTTTTTTCTTGGGCAAGTCAATTAGTCTCTATTCCCTCAACTGTAAAATGAAGATAATAACAGCACCTACCTTGCAGGATTGTTGTAAGAATCAAATGAGATACTATTTGCAAATGCTTAGCACAGTGTCGAGCACACAGCAGATGCAGTATGCTTGTTCTACTCCCCACTTCGATATGACAAATTCTAATATAATAAATACAAACCTTAAAATAGAAGAGCTTAACCAATAAAATATACTGGGACTTAATTATTGTGTTGACATTAATACAGACTTAATTCTTACTATCACTTGGACATAACTGATATACAAAAACTTAAGAATCATATTTTAATATATCTTGTCTGCTACTAGAGTAATACCAAGGATGCTTTCAATTATGAGTGCTCTCTAATGCTAACCCTACAAAGGACAGGCTTTACATCCTAATATTTAAACAAAAATGTGATTATTAGATATAAAAGAATAATTATGGAATAATGGCTTATCCCAGGACTGGGTTCCATATTTTTATCCAAACCCCATCAGTAAGGAAGAGTGATATGAGGAGGAGAAGGAGGAAAAGGAGGAAGATAGTTGTTATATAATGATTTTATATTTACGTAATATTTTATATATTGCCTTAAGGTTTAAAAAGCACTTCACATTATCCCCATTTTACAGATGACAAAAGTGAGTCTAAAAGAAGTCAAATAACTTTCTCATCACCCAGCTAGCAAATGTCTGAGGCAAGATTCAAAATTAGATCTTTCTGACTCACAAGTTTTCCATTCTATCCACCATGCCACACTGACACAGTGGGAGGATTTCTCAGGTACACCCAATTCTCCAAGTGGCAGAGAAATAAAAGAATTATTGTCTTTATCATTTGAGAAGTGATCTTCACAAGCTCTATTTCATAAGCCAAATAGAATAGACTAACTGATCCTCTGAATAATATGTAATATGAAATACACACAGACCCAGCCTTTTGATATATTCTGAAGAGGTAACATCTGTATGCCTAAATGGAATAGGGTTTACAGCTACCCAAAGTCATAAAAATTAAACACACATACACACACACACCACATACCACACACCTCACCACCAACATTGTAAGTTAAAAAGGTGTTGTCAAAATGTCCACTCCAAAGACAGGTTAGAAGCTGAGTGTGACAAAGTGTATTGAGAATTCTAGGGACAGAGTGTGGAGGACAGAATACGAAAGAAGTGCTCATATTGGGCCTGGAGGAACTGAGGCATATGTTAAAAAAAGGAATGAAAGTTACGTGGAAGCAAACTAAGAGAACATGAGTCTAGGTGTATATTTGTGGGAGTCCCAGTGCAAATTCCTGGTAAGTTGTTAGTTTCTATATCATACTGATCCCACAGCAATTTCTGAATTGCTCCAGGCATGGACCTCTGAATAGTTTGGAAATTTAGAGACAGGTGGTATTGAAATTGGGTCAAGACTGACACACTCTCATAGATCTCTGACTCTCTCAATAGATAGAGAGCACGGTGGGTCCCAATGCCTTCACACATAGCAATTTAAGGGATGGATCATTTAGGGATAGAGATGAATGGAAATTGTACGATTTGTTCCATCAATGTTGCCTCATCTATGCCTCAAATATTCCTTATACCACTATATTGATCATATTAAATATCCACACTCTTTTTAAACCACCTTGGCCACTTCTGCTGACCTATACCTTCCCTTATAATACATCTTCTTCTTCTAATCACATCATATCACTTTTCATTTCCAGCTGGAAAACATGTCTTTCCCCTCATCCCTATGCAATGTATTCCTGACGTCCCCAGTCTTAGGAACACTCCTATGACAACATTCATCCTTTATGGGAAAAAGTTATACAGTGCCCTTTAATGCCTAAATAATCCTGAGACACACTGATCTTTTTCCTTTTGTTTTAGTGTGGTATATATAAGTATATTTTAATAAATACATCTCAGTGTTATCTTTCTTAAAATATTTCTTAACTTATGAATGAAAAAACTTCTTGAAATGACTAAATGATAATAATAATAATAGCTAGCATTTATACAGTGCTTTAAGGTTTGCAAAGCACTGTACATAAGTTAACTGATTTGATACTAACAGCAACCCTGTGAGGTAGGTGCTAATATCATCCCTATTTTACACATGAAGAAACTGAGGCAGAGTCACTAAGGGTCATACAGGATCACACAGCTAGGAAGTATCTGAGGCAGGATTCAAACTCAGGTCTTTCAGGCTCTAAGACCTGTGCTTTATCTACTGTACTACCTAGCTGTCTGATATATATACATATATATATATATATATTCATATAAATATATCTAAATTCTATAAACATATCTAAATTTTAGGCCATCCCTAGATTCCTAAGCTTTTCCTCAAAATTGTGTACCTATATATAATACATAACATTATATGACCATAATATAATAAATTATTTGCTCAAAAGACATTTCTAAATATCTACAATGAGTTAAGTACTGTTAGGTGCTTGGAGAGATGCAAAGTTTAGATTAGATGAGTTTCTTGCACTCTAGTTTGAGGATAAGACCCAAACTATCATAAACAATACTACATGGTAAGTATATTAGACATAAGAAGTATATTAGGGATAGGGAATGGATCTAACACCATTGACATAGAGAATACCCAGATGAGAGAACTCCCTCTACCAATGCAGGTGTGCACCCTTTTTTACAACTTATCATCTCAGAGAGATGCCCAGGACACTGTGACTTGCTCAGGGTCACACAGTCAGTACAGATCACAGGCAGGGTTTGAACCTAGGTCTTCCTGTCTTGGAAGTCAGTTGTTTTGTTTGTACTCCATTTTGAAGAGAACCAATGATATCATGGGGTGATGCCTTGACTCGAATGTGAATTGGACTCAAATGAGGCAGAGTTGCACAAAGTCCTCAGCCTTACACTCTCTTCCAGAGTCATTGAAGTCCAGTGGCAAGACAACAAAAATCAGGACAATTGGCAATGGCCTGGGATGCAGTGGATGACCTTGGAGTCTTCTGCTTCAGCCGCTTTCACAATCTTTGGGACAAATTGTTCTCATCTGGCCATTCCACCAGGAGAAGTTTTCACATGCTTGGGGTAGACATCTTCCTAATTCATCAATGGCCCATTGGTTACCCTCAGCCTGGTTTAGCCCAGTGCTAAAATGGTTTTACTGAGGTATGGCCCCTGGGCATGCTACATCTTCTTGGAGCCACAGGTGAGTATTCCTCCCTAAATACCTTCATACACCCCTGGAGGTCAGCTACACATTATACTACATACTTCCTCTCAAGTGGACCAAAGAAGAGCAAATCTTCTTATATGAGACTCAAGAAGAGAAGCCATCACCCACTTCAGAGGATAAAGTGGAGTGGTCAGGTATTAGCAAAGGTTTTATAGAGGGGAAGGTGCTTCAGTTGAACTTTAAAGAAAGGGTAGGAATTCAGAAAGTAGAGTTAAAGACAAGATATGACAGTAACAGAAAACTGTGGACAGAGGCAGGAGAATGCAGTTCATGCTGGACAAAGGAGCACTGTGAAAACATATCTCACACACACACACACACACATACACACCCCAGTACATTTCCAGATACAAGTATCTATCAACCATTTTTCTAAGACTTCTTTTGTAACTATACAAGCCATCGATATTCTTATCTTCCAACTTCATCATATAAGAGTGAGAGGATGGGTAACCAGCTATTGGATTTTTTCCCTGCACTTTTTTTCAGCATTTTTTCTTTCCATGATTGAAGCATATTCTTTTAGCGCATAAACTGTCCCTGGAGATTTAGTATGTGTCTACATATGCAACATCAGAGCCACTCTAACTGCAGTTTTGGTTCCAAGCTGTCAGCTGTAGTCCCCCCACAAACAGGGGTGATCTAGAAACTAGAAAGTGCTAATGCCTCTGATTATCACTATGAAGGGACAAAAGTTGATTGGTTTGACTGAAAGCTTCATTCAGAAGAGGGCAGCTTCAGCTCCAATGATTCACCTCCAAGATAGAAAATGAGAGGAGGATGGAGGAAGCTTCCTATGCCTTCTGAGTCAGGGAAGTGCGTTACTTATGGCATCTGAAGTGTGGAGGAAAAAACTAAGCCACTTCTGTGGCAGTTTTAAGCATCTCTCTCTCTCTCTCTCTCTCTCTCTCTCTCTCTCTCTCTCTCTCAGATTCAACTATTAATAAGAAGGAAAACAATCAAAAAAATTAGAAATTCGAATTTTAACAGGTTTAGACACGTCTACCAGGACTTTAAAAAAAAAAAAAAGGCTGAACACTACAATGAAAGCTTCCATAAATTGTCTCTTTCTTGAGAAAACCTGAATTACCTTCATTTCATGTCATACCAGAAGTGGAGTGTTGATGGCAAAAGGTTACTTTAGTATTTGTGCAGATCCATGATTTCATCAGTCTGAGTATTCCTTCCATAATGCAGTTATAACAACCCCACTCCCATACCTACACTATTCTGCCCTCTGTCGTCTCATACAATGCTGTTCTTGCTCTTGTTTTCCCATAAATCCTATATCAATGGTCTAGCTCGTCACCTTTGTTAACAGGCATTAGCTTTCTTATACCCACCATGCCTCTTTCCCTTGTCCTTGGGATTATTATTTAATCATACCTACCACACACCTAATGACATTCTCCAAACTCAGATGTGGGTTCACCATACAGAATAAACCAAGTTCAAGGTCCATATCCACTCCAAATATAGTAGGTGATTAATAATAAATGCTTGTCAATTTGAATTGAATTGAATTTTTCTAAAGTGGATGTTTATACTGTCTCTTGCACATTGACGTGAATTTCACTGAGGAGGCCTCATAATGTGGTAGAACTCTAGGTAATTAGTACAATGAAATTTATGAATAGGAGCAGTTAGAGAATCTCATCATTGCTAAGGATTTCTTTTTTTATTTGGATTTTACACAAGGCTTCCTCCATGACACTGGTGAATACCTTAGCAGAACACATATCTCTATTTTACACCTCACTTGATGGCAATACTTAGTGGACTGTTGCACAAAATAATCTCAGTAGTTCTGTCTCATTGGTGAGTACCTACTCGCTAGATAACCTGACAAAAATCTTCGTTGTTGTTCAGTAGTATCTGACTTTTTGTGACCCCATTTCTTGGCAAAGATACTGGAATAGTTTGCCAGTACCTTCTCCAGCTCATTTTACAGATGAGGAACTGAGGCAAACAGGGTTAAGTGACTTGCTCAGGTTCACACAGTTAGTAAGTATCTGAGGCTGGATTTGACAAAAATCACTAGGGTTCATGTAGTATTCACATTTTAGGAACTGAAGCAGTGCTCTTTGATATCTTACTGGTAAAGATTCAGTTTTGCTCACACAACATTGATGATACATCTTTTTGCCTGAATCTAATCTATATCCCTTAAACATTTTGAACGCCTTACTAGTTACCAGAAAATGAATACGGTTCAGCTGAATGACTCAAAGACTATAATTTAAAATGAGTATTTCTGAATTTCCTTCCATTACTTTTTAGACTCAGGTGTGGTACCCATATGAGGGTTCACTGTTTTCCTGATAATTTTTTCCCTTTCTTTGTAGCTCAGCCTTGTACAAATACAGTTTTCTCCTACAGTTATCTAAAACTGCTATAGACTTCAAAAGATGGATGCCTTGGCCCAAAGCAAATATTAGCTATGTGGTTTGCTACATTTTTCCCCAGTTGTGCACTTGACATGAACAATGTTTGCTTCAGTTGATTGAAGTCTCCAATTTTATATTGGTTAATATGCATTCCAGATCGCTTTCCATGCCTGAAACCTTAGCATACAGTAACAGTGGGTTTTCTAACTATATGGCTTTGCCACTTAGTAGATCAGTGACCTTAGGTTAACTCACTGAAATGCTGTGAGCCTCAGTTTCCTCATCTGTAAAATGGGACTGGTAATAGTTGTGCCACCTACCTCACAGGGTTGTTGTGAGGAAAGTACCTTGTAAAGTAGCAGAAAGCACTACATAAATGAGATACAGTGTTAGTATAATATAGTGTATAGTATAATATTCACTCTTTGGAATTATGAGGCTACTGTAATTCTTCTGATAACAAGGCAAGTGTCATATAGTTTTAATTTTTTTAGCCTTACCTAATTATTTTCCCTGCCTCAATTCCCTACTCAAATCTATCCTCCACTCTGTTGCCAAAGTGATATTCCTAAAGTACAAGTCTTAACAAATTATTCCTCTGCTCAATAACTTCTATGGCTCCCTATTATCTTGAGAATTAAAAGACAAACTCTGATTAATATTTGAAGCCTTTCACAATCTAGCTCCAAATTCTTTTAACTGACTTGTAATAGATAGTATTCTACACACACACACACACACAATTGAAAACCTTGCCTTCTTACTGTTCCTCACATTTTACCTCCAATTTCTGTGTCTTTCCACAGACTGTCCACCGTGATTCAAATACATATCCTCATTTCTGTCTCTTAGATTCCCTGACTTCCTTCAAAACTCAGTTAAAATGTCGCCTCCAATATGAGACTTTTCCTGATCCCTCCTGCTGCTAGAGTGCCCCTGTATTTATTCTGTATCTAGTTAAATATGAACATTATTTCCTCCAATTGAATTAAAACTAATTGAAGGCAAGAACTGTTTTCTTTTTGTATCTTCAGAACTTTGTAGAGTGCCTTAATACATAATAGGCACTTAATAAATACTTGTTAATTAATTGATTGATTGATTAGACTCAGTCCCTTTGAGCCCAGGATCTTGAGGGGCTCTGGGCTCATGAAAGCCATGGCAGGGGAAGATGGTAAGGCCTACTAAAAGAATAGGAGACAGCTAGATGGCTCAGTGGATAGAGCACTGGGCCTGGATTCAACAATATCTGAATTCAAATCCAGTCTCAGACACTTATTAGCTGTGTAATCCTGGGCGAGTCACTTAACCTCTGTTTGCTTTAATTCAGTGGAGGAGGAAATGGCAAACCACTCCAATATCTTTGCCAAAAAAAACCCTATGGACAGTATGTTTCACGGGGTCACAAAGAGTTGGGCACGACTGAACAACAATAGAGAACACTAGTAGAGAGGGATAGACATAGGCAATACATAGTGACAAAACAATCCACACCTTTGGCACTGCTGAATCCCATTGTCTTTTCTCTTCTTCTGATGTCTTCATGCTACCCCATCCCCAGGCTTAGACTCTCTTTCAGGGAGGTGCATCAGCTTGACTCCCAAGGCCTATTTCTTTCTGCAGCTATATTCCCAACTGCCAGGACTAACTTTCTCTCTCTCCAATCCATAACTGACTTTCTCCTCTCTTTCAAAATTGTTTTCTGCCTCAATTCTGGACAAGTAGTCTCCGCTATACTGGAACTCTATTATGGAGATCCTTGAATTCCACAATCAAGATTTTATACAATGGAAAGCCACTGGAAGACTTTTTAATAGATGAGTAACTGTATCAGAGCAATATGTTAAGCAGTTTACTCAATAACAGTATGGATAGACTGGAAAGAGAATAGACTGGAGGCAGGAAGACCTGATAAGTAATAATAATACCAGTGATAGGTAATGAGCGCCCAAACTAGGGAGGTTGCAAGTGGAAATGAAAAACAGGAGAGAGATGCTATCACTGAAGCCCTGGAAAAGGAAGTTCTCACCAACAAAGTGCGTGGCATTATTAAGTGGTTCAACATCAGAAATCGACATGATTGTACCAGTGGAAATATTATTAAAGAAGAGATATTACCATCTACTCTTCTAATGAACCATAAGGACCATGGGATGCCTCCATGTGACTTGCATTTAAAATCTTCCATGTGTCATTTCCCCCACCAGAATGTGAGCTTCCTGGGAGCAGAGATGGTCTTACTTTTCTTTTTGTATCCCCAGAGCTTAGCACAGTGCTTTACACATAGTAAGCCCTTAATAAATGCTTTATTCAAGCATTCAGACAGATTTGACTGGGCTTGGCAATGGAATTAGCTACAGGAGGTAAAAGAATGAGAAGAATAAAAAATATTTCCAAGGTTATGAGCCTGATTGACAGGGAGGAATGTAGAGCCTATTCGATGGAACATCACTTATTTTTTATGATGACATGCTGGCTTGTAGTGATCTTTCCCTTTCTCAGTACTCAACAAACTATCCCATTTATAATATATTCTAGAATTTTGCCAAGAATGGTAGTCATGCTCGCTGGCCTGTAGTTGGAAAAATCCTCTCAAGGTAGCTGAGATCCACTGAGATAATATATTTAAAGTATCTTATGCCAGCAAAGCTCCATGTAAGTAGAAGATATTGTAATTATCATAAGTTCAAAAGACAGGGTGGGGATTGAACTCATTGAATCCAGTTCTCCTCAACACCTGCTACCTGGCTAATAAGTGAGGCACTTGCAAAAGCAAATTAACTCATTTACTATTATTACCATCATCACTTTGATGTTGCTGTTTTTCAGTCATTCAGTCATGTCCATCCCTTGATGACCTCATTGACTATACCGTCCATACGGTTTTCTCAGCAAAGATACTGGAGTGGTTTGCCATTTCCTTGAGTGGCAAAAAGAGGTTAAGTACTTGCCCAGATCACACAGCTAGTAAGTGTCTAAGGCTGGATTTGAACTCAGGTCTTGCCTACTCCAGGCCTAGTGCTCTATTCACTGAGACACCTCAATGCCTCAATATTGAACATACTAGGTAATTAATAAATGTGTCTTGAAAAGGGAATTGGATGAATCAATGAATCATGCTAGAAGCCAAGGATACAAAAATTTGAACTTAATATTTTTAATTCAAATTGTGAGTGATCCAAGGGGCAATGGAGAGATGCATTATGGGCATAGACATACTGCAACATATTACTAGTGATGACTTGGAATTAAGAGATATCCTGCAAGAAACATACAATTGGAAAATGAAATGGAGCCAGTAAGATAGTAAGAAAAAAGATAAATAAATGGATATAGAATTTATGAGGAGTATATAGACAAGAATAGCACATGCTAAGAAAGCTTTAATGGTTTGTGATCAGTCCTGAAGGAGGGAGGCCCCACATTGATGAAATAATGGATCCACTGAAGGATGTAAGTAAACCCTTAATGATGACATTACTATGACTTCAAAGCATCACAGAGTATCAAACAACTTAAAATGTAGCCACTACTTACTCCTTGACTAATATTTTATCCTTCTATTATTGTTTTTAAACTGTTATTCTTTTTCAACTTCTTATACCAATGTATCAATGAGGACTTCCCATATGTAGATTTCTGAGTCTTTAGATTTAGGTGTTTTTGATTTATCTAAACTAAAAAGACTCCAAATATATTGTGCATAAACCACAAATAGAATATTTCTCCAGCATAACTGAAAAAAACATATGAACTGAGTTAACTGATACTCCCCCCTCCCCCCCGCAAAAAAAAAATTGCTTTAGTTTGAACTGAGACTAAGCATGGAAAGTTTCAGCTCAAACAGGACAATTTTTAGAACATTACAAATGAGTGAAAATGGGCAGGAGTGGAGGGTACTAATGGAAATTGCTTCACAATCTTAACTATTAAGGAATCCCTCTCTTCTCTAACAATAAACAGGTGTGTACCAAAAGGACCAGATTAATGCAGGGCAGCCCCAAACTAGATTAATATCAGTGTAGCACTAGATATAAATTTAGCTTGATTTAAATTCAATGAATAGTTCAAAGATAGAATGCAATAATATAAAAAGGAAAGAGGGGGAAGTGGAAGTGGAAAGTAGGGGGAAAAGATCCTATGTAATCTTATCTCACCCTACTCACTGTCATATAGTCTACAGTTCAGCCAAACTGGCCTACTCCCAGACATATCCTCACTCTGTGTTCTCCAGTTCTGTGTCTTTGTTCACAATATTCCCTAGGCATGGAATACTATCTGCCCCAGTCTCATCTACTGAACTCCCACCCATCCTTCCAAATACAGGTCAAATGCCACTTCTTCCATGAAGCCTGCCCTCATCCTATCAGCTATAAATGACCTTTTGTCTTTCTTTTCTTAATTCATTTATACATATGCTTTCAGCAAGAATGGACAGCAGGGAGCATAATGGGCATTTTTATGGATTTATACATTTTCTCTCCAAGGGTAGAAAATAAAGTTGTTGGTAAACTACCTCTCTCTCCACTTTTCAATTTCTCAGGGGAAAAAAGGGACTTGAATGTGAAAAAGAAGAAGGAAATCCTGACCTGTGTCAGGAGGTTAGAAGGTAGAAAAATGCATGAAAGACCACCAAACACTTGGAAGCAATGTGCATATATGAGGATCTTTACAATTAAGAGAGAGATGGACTTTCTTAGGAGGAAGAAGTCATTTGTTACCCAAGACAAATGTAGTACAATGATTAGAATACTAATTCAGAGTTGGAAGACCCAGTTTCAAATGGTATCTCTAGTGTTTATTAACACTATTAACATTATTAGTTATTAACACTAACTAGATTGATATTAAGCAAGTCAAGTAACTTCTCTGGGTCGTGGTTGACTCATCTGTAAAACATGGGGAAAGGAGTGTTGTTGAACTAGTAGCCTCCAAGATCTCTTCTAGATTTAAATCTATAATCTATTTATTTAAGTCTATAGATTTATTTATTTAAATCTATGATCCTATGGTCACATGTATTCATATGTGTGATTTAGTGATAGATCATGCAGTAAGGGAAAAGATATGAGAAGTGATGCTTGATGACTCTCTTCTGAAGAGTCTTGATAATAAAGAAGCCTGTCTGATCCCAGAAATGCATCCAGTGACTTGACAGAGAACCTCTCAAGACTTGTCAAATTAAGTAACTACTACCCATTTCTGGTCATCCACATGGCAATATTGTTATTGTTGTTCATCCTTCATTCTTGGACAGGACCAATGACATCAGGAGGATGATGTCTTGACTGGCGAGTGAATTGGATTTCAGTGAGGCAGAGCCATGCAAAGTCATCAGCCTCATTCTCTCCTCAATGATCTCACCTGCTGGAACCTGAATTCTAATCCTGGTTCAGAGACTAACTAGCTAGCTGTGTGATCTTAAGCAAGTCAGTTAATGTGTCAGTTAACTGTGAAAGGAAGGACACGGGCCCAACAACCTCAAATTTTCATTCCTGCTCTTAATCTATGATACTGTGACCCTATGAATCTACAGAGCATTAATAAAGGGTGCAAAATTGGGTACTGCCTACTGGAGGCAAGTGCATAATAGCCAAGAATGATAGGCCTATTGTTCTATGCCCTAGTCAGAGCATATCTAGGGTATTGTGTTCAATTCTGGATGGAACATGTCCAGAGGAGAGGAACTAAGGTGAAGGGAGAGCTAGTCATGCCATAAGAGGACTAGATAAAAGAACTTAGAATTTTTAGCATGGAGAAGACTTGGAAGGAACATGATAAAAAATAATATTAACTAGCATAGCCCTTTAAGGTTTGCAAAACATTTCACATTTTCCTAACTGGTGGCCCAGAGCAATTGTGGTTGAACTCACAGCTTTTCATCCAAAACAAACTCCCTAAAAGTGGGAACCAGGTGGACCTCAGGGGCCAATATATTGTCCCTAGCCTTAAATGAGCTAATTATTGTAATAAAGTGTTACAAGTTACAAGCTTCAATTTCTTCATCTGTAAACTGGGGATAATAATAGCACCTACCATACATGGTTGTTATAAGGATCAATTAACATTGCATATGGAAAATCCTTTGCAAACCTTTAAATGCAATATAAATGCTAGCTGCTATCATTATTACTGTTGTGATTATTGTCTCATATAATCTTCACAACGATCTTTTTGAGGCAGTTACCATTATTGCCACTATTTTACTCATCGTATTACTATAGCTAACATTTATACAGCACTTACTATGTGCCAGGCACTGTGCTAAGTGCTTTACAACTATTTCATCTGATCCTCACAACAACTCTAGGAGGTAGATGCTATTATTATTGCCATGAACTGAGGCCATTAGAGGTTAAGTGACTTGCCCAAGATCATAAAGCTAGTATGTGAGACAGGATTTAAACTCAAGTTTTCCTGACTCTCACCTAGCAGCTCTCTTCAAGTATTTGAAGGAGCAATTAGGTGGCACAGTAGATAGAGCTCAGGGCCTTAAGTTAGAAAGACCCATCTTTCTGAGTTCAAATCTGGCCTCAGACACTTACTAGATGTACAAATCAAAGTAAGTCACAATCTCAGTTTGCCTCAACTTGTTCCACTGTAAAATGGGGATAGTAACAGCACATACCTCACAGGATTGTTGTGAGATCATATGATAGAATATTTGTAAAAAGCACCTAGTGTGGTGCCTGGCACATAGTAGGTGGTGCATGTTTATTCCCTTCCCTTCCTCTACTTTGGAGATGACTTTAGATGGTTTAGAGAAGCCAGTCATCCAAAGCCATATTTAAAAGAAAGCATGAGAGTGCTACAATAACTGAGTTTCCCAAAACAAACTAGTAGGAATACAGGCAACTACTTAGCTAACAATAAAAGAGAAAGATGTGGGCTGGGAAGCACGAGAAGACCAGTGAGAAAGAATGAAAGAAGGTAATGTAAGTTTTAGAATCGAAATACTTGAGCTTGAATCTCGGCTCTGCTACTTACTGCCTGTGTGACCCTGAGAGATGGATGAAATTCACTAAGTATAATCCTTACACTTGAGTACACACACACACACACACACACACACACACACACACACACACACACACAC
>NW_020954559.1:21470987-21603301 GCF_900497805.2 Vombatus ursinus | reverse complement strand
CACACACACACACACACACACACACACACACACACACACACACACACCAGCTTCATAAGTACAAGATAGGGAGGTGACATGGTTAGGTATCAACTGTCCTGAGAAGGATTTGTGGGTTTCAGTGACCTGCAGGCTCACTATGAGTCAGCAGTGTGACATGACATCTAAAAAGTGATATGACCTGGGACTGAATTAAGAGAAGCATAGTTCCCAGGAATAGGATGGTGATAATACCACTTTGTCATTATCGTATTTCATCTAGAGTACTGTGTTTTTGGTTTGGGAAACCACAGTTTTAGAAGGGACTTGATAATCTGCAAAGTACCCAGAGGGCAACCAAAATGGTGAAGGGCCTGAAGTCTATATCATATATTGCAGGAACTGGACATATTTAGCCTGGAGAAGGCTCAGAAAACTGTTTTCAAGTATCTGAAAGGCTATTGTGTTAAAGAGGAATTAAACTCACTCTGTTTGGAACAATTAGAGCTCTCCATGACTTTCTCGTTCCTTGGAAATCATCTAACAAATGCTCAATAAACACTTGTCAGCAAAGTTACAGTGAGTTTTCTTTTATATGAGTTGGACTACATGGCCGCTGTGGACTCTTGCAGCTCTCAAAGTCTCTGATCCTGTTTAATCACAACCTTTCTGGGCTTTGCTATCCTCATGTGTAAAATTAAGGATTTAGACTAAATGTCCTCGAAAGCCTCCTCCATTTCTAAGTCCTGAGGACCTGTTGAAGGGAAGCTTTGAAGAGCTATTTGAGGAAAAAGGATTTTGTGCAGTGTGGGGCTGGGGGTGTTTGTAGATCCAGTCAATGGGGCAGTGGCTCAGTAATGGTTAGAGCTAAAGAAATTCTCTCCTCTTCTTTGTTGAAGTTGTTCAGTCGTATTTGACTCTTTGTGAATCCATTTGGGATTTTCTTGGCAAAGATACTGGAGTAGTTTGCCATTTCCTTCTCCAGCTCATTACATTACAGATGTGGAAACTGAAATAAATAGGGTTAAATGACTTGCCCAAGGTCACACAGCTAGGAAGTGTCTGATGCCAGATTTGAACTTAGGAAGAGGAGTCTTCCTGACTCCAGGCCTGGCACTCAATCCACTGAGCCACTTAGCTGCCCTTCTCTCTTCTTAAGCATTGTAAAGTTGACTGCTGAATGCAAATACAAGGGGGGACCTGCAGTATGTGTTTATGGCATATGAATACTCTAGTCATTAACCCATGCTTTTAGTTGTTTAATCAGAGTCTGGATGACTGTCCATTAGAAATGTTATGGGGGAGATCCCTGCATTGGCTGGGAGGTTGGACTATGTAAACATTAAAGTACCTTCCAGTGATTCCACGATACCAAACAGTTTGGCTTAAGATTATTGTTCTTTTTTTTGCACTTCAATTTTTACCAATTATACTGCTTTCATTCCCCACTATGTCCTTTTTCAAGAAAAATATATAGTAAAAAAGAGCACTAGTTTTGGAGTCAGAAGACTTGGGTTCAAATCTTTGCTCTACCATTTACTGTCTGGATAACCTTGGGCAATTCCTTTTATCTCTCAGGACCTGTTTCCTCATCTGTTAAATGAGAAGGTTGGACCAGATCAGAAGTGTTAAGTATGCAGCCCAAAGATGTGGTCTACAACACTCCCAAGTGTGACCTGAACTAGATAAAAATGTAATTGGGAAATATTTAACAAAATAAATAAAGACACACAAAAAAACCCATAGATAATATTGCATTTTAAAACTCAGTCAACATGCAGGCCACAAGACATCCTTATGCATGGTTTAGTGGCCCCTGTTTCTATTTGAGTTTGATGCCGATGAAGCAGATAATCTCTAAGGCCCCTTCCAAGTAGACGTTGTTGATCTTACAGTGCAGAGGCAGCTTGGATAAAGAGCTGGCCTCAGGCTCAGGAACACCTGGGTTCAAGTGGTGCTTCTGACATACACTATCTGACCCTGAGTAAGTCATTTAATCTCTTGGACCTCTAGGTAAGTTTATATTTTCCATTTTATATTTATACTGTATGTATTATCATGTGTACTTGTCTCCATTATAGTATAAATTCATTATAAGTAGCGATTTTTCATTTTTTGTACTTGTATCCACAGTGCCTAGCACATTCTGGGTGTTCAATAAATACTTGATTAACTGATTGGCCTGATAAGTATGGGAAGTTTTCACCTTCAGGAGTTTCAGGCCCCAGTCTCTATTCCTTTCATATGATCATATGAACTCTTGTGGTCTCTTCCAGCTCTGAATCTTATGAAATATTTTTAGACATAATATATGGGCCCTAAAACTCTGAAGTACATCTTCTCAGGGCCTGTGGGGTCCTGGGAGGCTATCTTGTCACATACACACTACAAAAGTGATGTAAATAACTCTGGAGAAAAGAGCTACCTGGATAATTCAAATTTAAAAAGAAAAACAAATAATCTTTTCAATTCTGCATAGTGTTGTGGGCCTGAATTCTCCATATCATTGCCTCAATTCTTTAGTTAACTTAGTACTGCCTGTTTGAAAAGGGAAGGCCTGCAAAGTGTTAGAAGCATGTAGAGAATGTACCACAGATATAGTCTGAGTAATAACGGGTGAGGAAAATGTCTCCAAGGGACATAGAGGGCTAAGGGAGTATCCAGGATGCCTCAGAATCTGCAAATGATGCAGAATTGGAAATCAAAACAAAAGCTAAGACTTTCCAAGCCCAAACATAAGGGCCTTGAGACACACATATGGTTTCCATCTCTTACTGAAAGAGCTGGATCTGAACTGAGTTTCAAAGCACATATGCAGTTTCGTAAATAGAATTAGGTAGATCAGGGACGCCTTCCAACCCAGAAGTTTTAGCAATGCCCTTCTTGGAATTGAAAATTTGCCGTGCAGAAACCTTGTTTTTGTTTAGCGTGCACTCCCACTCTTAGGGCTGCATGCAATTCTGTGCCTACGTGTGCTGGGTAGACTTTCCAGGCTGCACTCATGATGTTACTAATTAATGACAATGTCCCCAAGTATAGCATATGTTATTTAAATCTTTCTATTTTGAAATGGATGGAGAGCTCAACTAAGACATCTATCCAGAATTTGAAATTTTAGAATGCAACTCATCAAGTCAAACTTTCAGGTCTGCTTCTCCAAGAATGTGTACGTTCTGTCCAAAGGGATTGGATGATGAGATGGTAGTTAAAGCTAAAGATATTTCTGTGATTGTAAAGAATGTGCCAGAATCTACAATGGGACCTATCTCAGACCATTCATTATTTCAGGAAAATAGCATCATTGGAACACTCTCTTGTGTAGTGTCAATGGATTTGAATATTTCAAAGGAGATTTTTGAAATACAATTTTTTAGGTGAAGTAGAAGGCTATGGAGGTCCACTTTAAGACATCCAACTATCTAACATTTGCATGGTACACAAATTAAATCAACTGAATAACTAACTGTTTAATCCTCTACTTTATAGAGATTACAAATACCTGGCCTCAAATAGGGAAGAGATCTTTGAGATACCCACCAAATTTGTTGGATTTCCCAGGGAACGACTACCCCAGTTTAAGAGTACTTTGTGGTTCCACAGTCCTAATAATTTAAGCTCATGAGCCCCCATCAATGTGTTTACCTTTGAAAAGTCATCCAAATGACACAATTATACAACTAGCTCAAAGCAAAGATATTTACTGAAACGGTGTAGTAAAAAAATGTAACAGCAAAATACCCCCCCATAAACCTGGGAAGGAAGAACATACATAGAATTCACAAATGGAAAAGCATACACATAGTTTATATTGCCTTCTTTCCCCCATGTCTTTTTGGGGTGTCGCTGTTCACCACAGGTGTGGTCTTCAAGGCCCCCTGGAC
This sequence comes from Vombatus ursinus, assembly GCF_900497805.2. Lineage (NCBI taxonomy): Eukaryota > Metazoa > Chordata > Mammalia > Diprotodontia > Vombatidae > Vombatus > Vombatus ursinus. The sequence goes on along the minus strand of NW_020954559.1, from coordinate 21,599,441 downwards.
CTACTACTGGACAGGGCAAGTGACTCCAGTACCTGACTGGTCTCCACTGTCTCCAGTTTTAGGCTCAGTTGAAATGCTGGCTTAGGGTACTACTGTGCTCTTTCACAAAGAACTAGAACTCACATCCTAGGATTAGCAGGAGTCTTAGCTCTGAGTCCTGCCATTTCCCAAAGAGGAGTCCAGCTGCAGATGCTGAAATCTCAACTCTACTCAACTTCACTCATCTCCATAGACAGAATCTCTCTACTGGACACTGCCATGTGCTTCTTCTGTAAGACACTATTGCCAATGGGAAAAGAAGAAGAAACTTCCTCATTCCTTTAATGCCCTGTCCAAGAAGGACAATAAAGAGTATGAAGAGTAAACTCTCTCCTTAGAGCTCATTCTTACTTTTTAAATGCCCACAGGGCCTTGGCTGATCCTTCAACCATCCAGAAGTTCTCAGTGCTCCATCTGTTGCCTTTATCCAATGGCCAACAGCTTATAATTCCATTGATTAAGAAACTTCTTCAATTTTATCATCTAACAATGGCAATACCTTTTTGAGTTGATTAGGAAACTCCATGATCTGTGGTAGGATTGCTTAGGTAACTCCTTTATAATCTATTAACAAGTTACTAAAGAAAACTCCTACATACCTCATTTAGATCAGAGAGGGGGGGAAAAAAATCTGAGGGATTATGGATTTAAAATTTATTTTCTATTCTTTGCAATCAATTTATCAATCCACAAGTATTTCTAAAGTATCTACTCTCAGCCATGCACTTAGAGTGAAATAAAATCATTAAATAGTCCTAGACTTCAAGAAGTCTAAATTCTATCAAGGGAAACAATGTGTACAATATATGAAAATATAAAATTCATGCAAAATAAGTAATGGGGTAGGGGTGAGGGTGGTCCTAGCAGCTGGGCACATCAGCAAACGCCTTACACAGGAGGTGGCATTTGAGCCAAGCTTTGAAGAGAACAAGGGATTCCTAGAGGTAGAGTTGAATAAGGAGAATATTCCAGGCCTAAGGATTAACCTATGCAAAGACATGAAAAGGGAAATGGAATATTGAGTAAAAGGAGCAGGTGTGATATAGATAAAGTTGAACTGATTCTTGCTGTTTGTGTCTGTGTGTGTGTGTGTGTGTGTCTGTGTGTGTGTGTCTGTATGTCTGTGTCTTTGCTGCTTGTTCACATTTGGCCTGCATTATCTAAGCTGGTTGACTATATTGCCTTAAATCACCAGATAATTATCCAATCTGCTACTCTTTGGCTGTGTAAAATTTCAGCAACTTTTGGTTCTGATCTGGAAGAAGCTAAAATGGCTCTGGTGTGTCAAGTTGGCTATTTTTTGAGGAAGAAGCATGGCCAATAGGCAACTGACTAAGTCTTCATCCATTTAGTTGACATATACACACCCACAGTCATCAGAACTCTTTAAGCTAAAACAAAACTAACGACCTTTACTTAGTTAGCTTGCTAGTATAATGGAAGAAAAATACAATTTGAGGCAGACCAAATTAGTTGGAAATTTATCAGACAATTTGCAACCTATTGTCATGATTAGGAAATCTGCTTTATTTCTTAGAAGAATCAAAAATGATTCTATGTGTTCCTTACTGCTTTAAATCACCAAAGGTATATTTTTGTGAAGGAGAGGTTGTGTAAGTATTCACAAGGGAATTCAAAAGTTCCCCGGCCACTAATCAGCAATCCAGGGTAGGAGGGGTGGGAGAGACAGGAGAAGAGGTATTCTGCAGAAGAACTGGCAGCTTACTACTCCTGCTTTTACATGAAGGCCATGTATGAAGTAGTAGAATGAGCCCTGGACTTGAAACCCAAAAAATCTTTCAAATCCTGACTGACACTTAGTGGCTTTTTGGTTTGGGGCCAGTCATTTAACTTTTTTGGGGCCTAGTTTCTTCATTTGTAAAATGGCCTTAATATATTCATTACCTGCCTAACTTATGATGCTATTGTGGACATAAAGCATTTTTTCTTTTCTTTTCTTTTCTTTTTTTTTTTTTTGAGGCAATAAGGGGTAAGTGACTTGCCCAGGGTCATGCAGCTAGTTAAGTGTCTGGTGTCTGAGGCCAAATTTGGACTTAGGTCCTCTTGACTCCAGGTCCTATGCTCTATTCACTGAACCCAGACATAACACATTTTTATAACTCAGAAAATTCCATACAGGATATTCCTGCATTCTTAGTGTAATTTTAAACTACTGAGATTTTTGTTCCAGTTGTCTAACGGTTTTTCAAGTTATCTCATTTGATCCTCACATTGTTATCATAGTCATTTTATAGATGAGAAAACTGAGTCTCAAAGGGGCTGAGTTGACTGACGTGCACGGGGTCAAACACACAGGTAGCAAGCAAAAGACGCAGGAGGCCTAGAATGGATTTATTCTGATTCCTGGTTCACACTGTCCACCCCGCCTTCCACATCATTCCTTTTGGGAAGACTCACATTGAGAATCCTGAGAGAGCTTTTCCACAGTATTAGTGTAGATTTTGTTTCTATTTAAACATTTGGTGAGTTGGTTTACAGTTATGAGACTGGAAGATGTGGCATTAATAAGACATTCCTGAGAGAAGAAAAAATTCTCAAGAGTAACCAGTTCTCCAGCTGATGTTCCTCTCTGCCTCTGATTGAAGTGAGAGGGTCTTGAGAAGAAAAAGAGAGAGAAAACAGAGTTTACTCAGTTTCTCCTTTCTAAATATGACTGGTAAGTGTTGGCAATCCACACACCTGGAGGACAGATATAATAGCCCTGAGAACACTTGAGAATCCGTCTGCTAAAGACATAGTTACTGAACACATGTAATAGTTCACAAAGCTTCTTCTTGACATTGAAAGTCAAAACAAACCTTCCCCCTTTGACTTCCTGAGAGGCAGCAGACAGAAAGGTCTCCTCTCTGTGTTTGAAGAAGAAACAGAAAGAAAGTCAGGTTGGAAGGTTGGCATTTAGTTAGTCAAAATCTCTAGTTCTTTTGATGGAAGTCTATAGTGAAGTTGTTTGAAATGAAGTGCATTCTCACAGATCCCAATGTTAGTTTGAGGCTTTCTTCTATGTAAGGGACACAGGATTGGCTAGGAGACACACAGAGAGCTACGATGAATAGGAATCTTTAGGTGCACATCACGACCAGATGGGATTGCTTTCCAGTAACAATAGAGGCTTTTGACTTCTAGCCCAGCTGGGATTCTGTATTTGAAATGCAAAAAGCAGGGCTCTAGTAGGGAACAAGGTCATCAAGCAGATCAGAGAGTCTTGCACTGGTAGTAACAATGAGTAAAATTCAACTACTAGAGTTAATATTGCACTAAGTTTGCTAAAGCTCAGTGGAAAGCAATGAGTTCCAGATAACCAAATGGCATAGGTATAGACAGCTGGACTTCAAGTCAGGAAGATCTGAGTTCAAATCTTTCCTCAGAACTTTAACTACCTAGGAGACTCTGGGCAAGTCATGAGGTTTCTGGACCTCAGTTTCCTCATCTGTAAAATCAAGAGGAATGAACTTAAGAACCTCCTAGGTCTGTTTTGGCCCCAAATCTATGATCCTATGAGTCTGGGGAGAAAGAGCTGGTTATCTTAACCAAAATTTTAATGATGTTTCACACTTAGAATAATGAGTTTTAAATTTTGAAAGCTATTTGGGTTTTTTTTCTCAAATTCAATACAAATATCACCTTCCACTATTGAAAAAGAGCTGATCTTTCGGATGCCTTGATCTTTGGGCTGATTCATTAAGTAGCAAGATGCCCAACAGTGGCAGCTTTCAAGCAGAGGCAGGATGATCATCAAATCATTTGGGTACAAGCAAAGGTTAGATTATATAGTCGTTATGGAATCTTCCAAGTCTAAGGGCCTATGATTCTCTGATATTTTCAATACTTCCATGGATCCAATGTGGATGAGATCATGGATATATATATATATATATAGTGATTTCTCACATCAGTATAAATGATAATTCTCCTATGACTTCTCATGCTATTCAATTCTTGTCCAAGGCTTTCCATTAATCTTCCACAGAGCATCTATCCTATGCACCAGAAGCCTTTCTCTGGTTCTTGCGGTATTTCAAGGCTACCAGCACAGTACTCAAGTTATTCACCCCTCACTCTCACCAAATGACCAATCCATTTCTTTTTCTATCTATACTTGTCCTTCATTACATTTCATGTGCCACTTCTTGTACATAAGTCATTGTTGACGATATGCCTTATTATATATTAAAGCAATTATAACCACTATGCACCTATCCAATGCACCTATCATATTGATTCTTTTGAATTTATGGTGTTTCATGATACATAGCTGTGAACCATCACCAAAAAAAATGCTGGTATTACAAACATGGGTTTTTGCAGTAGTGAGCACCTCGGGGATTATTAGAAGCATTTTTCCAAATACAACTTTTCAAAAACAATCCAGTCTGTTTTCCTCCTTGTAGTCAACTCTGGGCTCGTTGTCCATCTGCCATACCTAACCAAGATATAATGACAGAAAACTCAATGGGCTACTCATCCAACCATATACTTATAGTCTAGATAATACATGATCCATGAAATAATTTCTATAATTAACAAGTATTACTAATGTACAAAGGAGATGTAGCAGAATATTTGGTGCTATTTGAATTTCAGAGACCTGATCTTATGAATTCTTTTCTTTTTTTTAAAGTTGTTAATTACTTTGAGATTTATCTCTCCCTCTGCACTTGCATAAACTTCAGTCCCAGGAACCTATTCTTCAATGAAGATCTCTGATTCAAGCATAGGAGAGACAAAGGATTTCCTCAAATAATATTCCAGACTGTTGTCTGATTTGAATATACCAGTACAGTGTTGTGCTATTACTAATGGAAACCAGCCCTGAAGATTCCATCAGCTTTTTTGAAACCCAGTATCAGGAAGGGTAGCATATGGATGCAGCACTGCACTCCCCCATTTCCTAACTTGCAGAAGTGGCTATGTCATTCTGAACTGTTTCTGAATAACATATCAAATAGACAAGCAATAGCTTAAAGGTGTTCTCAGGAAGCCCTCTCTAGCAAACGCTGCTTTGAAATCCTGTCTGCCAGTGCATTTATACAGCATCCATCACCACATTACCTAGTCTCTTTGAAAAGGAAGCCATTTTAGAAAAGCAACACAAATGATTGATTGAGAAAGAGATCCCTCATTGCTTCTAATTCCAAAATGCCCTAAGACCAGCAAATCTTTAAAGTCATTAGTCATTCAGCATATCAAAGTGACAACAATGAACAAAATTTTGAATCTCTTCACATAAAAAAACCCTAATATAAAGTATATGTTCACAAATGGCAGAAAATCAGGATTATACTATAATCAGCCCATTGATTTTAGTCATCTTCAGAACCAATGCAAATCAGCACAGAAAGATCAATGGTATGGTGGTGTGCCTTGATGGCCAAAATAAGCAGATCGTCCACCCCATGGTCTTTTTTCTTTCAGGCATGCAAACATCGCTTGATAATGTTTATCTATAGCAATAGTCAGGGAGAATCATAACATCAGATCCACTCTGTTATTCCTTCCTTTTTCTTTGACATAAGGAATAACAAAATGGGAGAGGGGAGGGAAGCATGGATACCTCAAAGCTACTCTCTTAAACAAGAATCAACTTGTTCTGACTGAAGTCAAATTTCATCAGTGGTAATATTATCTTATAATATGGCCTATTAATTTCATTGACCCCTTTTACTATCTATCCACAGCTAGACACTGACTAAGCAATTCCCTTCTAAGGGATCTCTATTCTCCTATGACACTGTAGACACAAGACAGGTCTCTGGGACCAAAACCAAGTAAGCAAGTTCCAAGGGTGTCCCATAGATGTACATAAATGAACAATAGAAACAGAATCATAACTGACTTTTTTTTTACATAGAGCAGTTGGGGAAACAAAGGGCAGGAGGTAGCAGAGATACATTCCAGAGATTGGAGGGGAGAGAGTTCAGGGAATATACTGACCATGGGTAGAGTCTTGATAGGAGAAGTGAGATATCCCCTAGGAAGAATCCATGGTGGAAGAAATGTACAGAAAGGAACCCAGACAGTCAACTCCATGAAGCAAAAGTACCTGATTCTTTACACTCCCTCCAACTTTTTTGACTGCTGGTGCCTCCTTGAATGGCATTGCCTATTATGTCAGTTACAAGCCAGCTGTGGTTCTACAATTTGACTCCAGGGAAGAAAATGAAGCGAATCAAACTTAGATTTAACAATGTGCACAGCTCTAATTTTTATCCACTTTTTTTCATTTTTAGTTCCTTTAACCGATAGTTGAGTCTGTTGACACTCCATAGTCACCCAACTAAAAAGGAATGGTGACAAAGTTAAGAAAGAATAAAGGATCATTCACTACTTTCCTTGATGAGCAAAAGCAGACTTAGGAAGGAAAATCTAAGGGCTCTTTAGCTCCAGTCATTTGTGTAGTACTATTCCTCTTTCCATCTACTCCCTCCCTGCCCCCCCATTAAAAGGTGATCTGAGGAAAGGATATGGTGTCTATCACCAGGGTAGCGTCTTTGGGTTAAGGCATTATCTCCAAAAGACCCCAGTTTAAATATAAACTGAAATGGCTAACACAGTGACATGGAAGAGTTTAGTCGTACTGGGCTGCACCTTAGTTTCTACATATGTTTAAAAAAAATACAGGATTTGGACTAGACTTACTCATGAGGTCCCATCAAGAATAAATCTATGGCACTATGAAGAAAGGAAAAGAAAAGAGTTGCTAGCCTTTATAATTTGATTTAAATTGAAGATTTACAGCTGTGAAGGTCATGAGAGATCATGGGAGCCCAATGAGGGGAGTCCCTCATTTGCCAGATGAGCTATTGAGACCTAAAGAGCTTGTGACACTGATAATGAAGAAGCTGATAATGAAGAGCAGAGTCAGAAAGAGAATCCAAGTCTTCTGATTCCAAATCAAATCCTCTTACCACTGAATTACACTGCCTCTCTAGCTTACAAAGTGCTTTACACATATTATTTCATTGAGTCCTCAAAACAACCCTGTAACATAGGCAGTATAACTACTACTATCTCCATTTCATGAATAAAGAAGCTGAATGCAACCAAGTCCTGGAGAAGTTACATGACTTATCCAAGACTACACAGATAGCAAGTGTTGGAACCAAGATGCTCCACTATTTGGTAGGTAGGGAATTTATTTTTTTAAAAAAGGCCCATAGAAGAAAGGTAAATTATGTGGGGGCAAATCACGTCGTTGAAGGGGTATTAAAAGGTGTGTGCTGGCTGGTTGGGGTCAGAATTTGCCAAAATTTGCTTCAAATTTTGCTTACAAATGACTATCGAAGAAACACCTAACTCATCCTTGCAAATAAGCCTATTAAAACACACACACACACACACACACACACACACTCACACACTTTTGACCCTCCCTTCATCCAAACAAATTACATAGACCCAATTAAAATTAGCATTCTTTCTCACTCACTCAGCAAACACTCATATTCCTGCAGGGTTAATGTCTATTTGTAAAAATGACTAAATGCAGGGGCACGTGGTTGGTAGGGCCCACTCTGCCAATTCAATCAGCTATTCCTCCACAGAAGTCCAAGGTTTGTAGGCACTGTTGGCAGGATTGAGAGTGTTGGCTACCCAAATGAGGGGATGGATAAAGAAGGAGGAGGACACACATTTGCAGCCAGGTGGCCCTGCCACTCTGGTTGCTTGACACTCCATTGTCTTCAATGACTAATGGAAAGGCCAAATGATAAGGGTCGGGGGCCACTCCCACACCCCTTCTTCCTCTCTCTCACCAGAGTGCCATGGCTACCATTGCTGAAGGTACAGAGTTTAGCCCTTTGTTTAGAACTGGGGTCAAAATAGTGATGGAGAATCCATCCCGCTATTCAATTCCCCAGCAATCTCTGCCTGAGTGGCTCTGATGATCACGATTACGATGAATTTCATTGGGGGGGGGGGCGTCTTATACTTGCTTATATACAAAGAAGCTGTCATTTATGTTATCTCATTTAATTCTCACATCATACTGGCTGTGTGACTCTGAGTAAACCATTTAACCTCTCAATGTTCTAAGCAACTTTCTAAGACTGTAAATGGCAAGGAAAGTGCAGACATACTGTTAGAAGGCATTTCCTTGTCAAGGAGTTACCTATGCCAATGGACCCACAGATCCAATGCCTATCCCCTATCTTTGATCCTTTCAACATCCTTGAGGAAGTTAAGTCAGCAAGGATTTTTATCCCCATATTGCAGACTTTTTTAAAGGAGATCCAAATATGCTTCACCATTATTTAATGAAAGCTTAGAATCAAGGCTAACTTCTTGCCTTTCAAAAGTAAATTCATCAATGATTTTACCAACACACCAAGAAATTAATTGAGTTTTGCCTAGTTTTAGACCAGTAAGATAGAGTTTCCCAGAAGAGGTGGACGTGGACCCCTGGGAAACAGAAAGGGAGCAGAAGGCAAAGCCAGTCACTCATATTTGACATCCCTAATGTGTTCGATCTCTCTGAATCACCTTCCCTCCGGAGTCAGGGTCAGTGCTACAGCAAAATGGGAAAAGAGCAGTCTGTCCCACCTACTGATCACCCCTAAACAATACTACAGATCTGAGGAAAGATCCAAAGGCAGGACTACCTTAGTGTACTATGTTCACTGCAACTCTGTATGCCCATTAATTCTTAAAAGTATGAAACCTCACATTCTATCAATAAATCTTGCTTGAGAAATTGGGTCTGAGCTCTGTGTTTTCCTTTGGAATTATATTATCTGCATATTAGAGAAGCAAAATTGACAGAGTCAGCGGCATGTGCCACATAGAGTTTGACAATGTAACTGCTGCAGCGTGTGGGGGCCTTAAGACACTTTGGGATGAAAGTTAACTATAAATGCCAAGAATTACCCACCCACCCCCAAACATCACAAATCCATGATTTTTCTGGGTGACTGGCTCTGGTAAGCAGTAATGACATTTTTTTCCCCTAGAAATGGAAATTAGTCTAGATTAGGGTTGATGGGCAAAAAAAAAAAGACTGGAGGAAAAAAATTAAAGGGTTTTAGGCTTACCATGGGCAGAGCCCTAGCCCTCGAGTAACTTGGTCAGCATTGCAGTTAATAGACACAAGAGAGCTGTAGATATCAGATTAAGCAGCGATTATCATGCAAACACTGCAAAAAATAAGCACACTATTGAGCCCTACGCTCTAGCTGCTCTTCTCTTATGGACACAAATAGAAAATGTAGAGATAAAAGGCGGACTGTGTTGTCTTTTGTTATGATTTCGCCACTGGAGGCGCTGAATAAGGCTGTGACCTAGTAAACAGAGGAGTGTTAAGGGTGAAGAAGCAACAACAGAAGCCGTCATAAAGCAGTGTCCTGGTTTTATGCAAACGCCTTTGGAAAGAAATGGAGAAACAGGCAGAAAATCTGCTAAATGAGACGGAACTACTGTTTCTAAACCACATGGATTTTTTTAAAAGTTTTTTTTTTCTTTTGTTTGTTGCTAGAAATTAGAGCGGGTCTTTATAGACAGATGGACTTGTAACTTCCAAAAAGTATTCACAGAATGCAATATGTCACATAGAACAGAAGTCAGTCATGTCTATGGTTCTTTTGTTTCCCAGAGAATGGCACCTGTTTTCTTAGGTAATGAAGGATGGGTTTTATTCTTTTTTTATATTTGTGATATTATTTTAGTGGCATCTAAGTCCCTCCCCAACCCCTTGTTTTTATATGGAGCCAAACAATGAGGACCCATCATGATTATCCACTGAGTCACATTCAGGTTATAGGCCCTTTGCACTATGAAAATGAACTATCTTTACATTGATTATAATCAGTATGGTTTATATTGTAGATTTTCCTCAGGGATATGAAATTCTTAATCATTGATGGTAGGACTTACATAGAGTCTATGTACATGGCTACGAAGCAGAATGTACATCAGGACTGGGGGCTGTAAATATAATAACATGGCATTTCATTTTAAAAACTACACATGGGCATGGGGGGCAAGATTTTGATTTTTTTTAAGAGGATTGGACCTTTTGCGTGAAACGTGAGATCAGAAATTCTCACAAGTGTCCAGGGCCGCTAAATAATTAATCAATAGCAGCAGTGTGGCCGTTTGAAATGTAAATGTGATGGATGAAGGTGTGATTCTGTCATCAAGCTGAAAGTGATGTGACTAGAATGGATAACCTGATGTACCTGCTGACTGGTAAAAGCCTGGACACAAAGACAAAATAAAGCTATCCGACAGCAGACCCAGAAGCCCCTAATTCTTGCCTTTGACCCACAATTCACTTTCATGTCCCAATCCCAGAAGACATGTTTAAAAATGATGGAGAGCCAGTCATGGGGGAGGGGAATGGAAGCCATCTAAAGCAATGTTACCTGGCAAGGCGTAGCCTACACACTTGAGAACACCTTTATTTTCTTTATATTTTCCTTCTTCCTTGGGGAAAAAAAAAGGCATCTTTTTTTTTCTTTCCTCCAACCTACCCCCCATCTTTCTCCCCAAATTCTCTAGAGCTATTCCCTGCAAGTGGTTCTGTGACTCAGAATCTGACAACAGCTGCATGCAAAGGAACAAAGAGAAAGATTGACAATGGGAAATGGGAGCAGGTGAGAAAAACACCTCTTACTTATCAAACCAGACTAGGGAAATGGTGTGGTTTACATTTGGTTCCAAGAAAAGAAAAAAAAAACTGAGAAAAATTTAAAAAACACTGCTCCTTGGTCATAAATAATTGATTAGAGTTAAATATGATGGTTTAACATTAGAATCATGGAATCATTAAACTTTCAGATTGGAAGGAAGTGTAGAGGTCATCTCATCTGACCTCTTGTTCAATGCAGAAATTCCACTCCCCATGAGCACCTCCACCTGGTGAGAGACAGAGATCTTGGATGAGGACCACTCAATTTGGACCTTGTTGTATCTTTGGAGAAAGAAGGTTAAAATTAATGTATTAGTGAAAAAAAACTAATGCAATTCAATACTCTACATGCATGCATATTGGAGAGAAGCGACATGACAGGAAGAAGATAAGGAAGAATGAGATGAAATTCTATTCTGCCTAAGTCTATTGTCTTGATGTCTAGCAGCCCAGAAATACAAGTGCATAATTTTAAATTTTTTCTCCTCTCCCCAGTCTTTGTTTCTATTTCTCTCTCTAGCCCGCTCCACTTTCTTTTTTGCTTCCCACCACTTCATACTGTCTTTCTATCATTCTATTAGAAAAAAGGTCATTGTTCAGTGATGGTGGTGATGGTGGTGATAACAGTGATGAGCTTCTATACTCCAGGTTCAGGAGTAGAATCAATGAGGGTGGTTAAAAGTGCATCAGGACAAGTGTTTCCCAAACCACCTTTGCTCCTTTCTTCCTCTACTTCAAGTATTACCTGTTCCCCTATTGCCATGAATAATTGTCAGCTCTAGTGCTTACATTTGAGGAACTTTGAGTAGTTTATAGAGATCTGAAATGTACAGTAAAAATTAGACTCTACTAGTGCTGGAAACAGTAATATTTATGTATTTGTCTGTTTATTTTAAATATGGTGCACAATCTCAATTGAGTCCTCACTGCTGCTAGGCAATCCTTCTATTCTTCACTTATCAACTCACTATCCCACTCTCCACAGTAGTTCTTCCAAAACCTTTTCATTCTCAAAACTTATGGGTCCCCCTCCCCCTTCCCTCTCAACTGAGAATCTTGCCTGGTATGTTCCCCCAAAATTGAGGCTATTTGCGGTGAGCTTCCATTTCTCCCCTCTTCTTCATCTCATATCACGCAGATGCCTTCTGCCATCGTTTCTTCCTTCACTCCTATCTCACACAAAGAAGTGGTCTTACTATTTACCAAGCAAGGCTCATTCCATCCCATCTAGTAATAGATTATCCCCTCTATCATCTCCACTTTGTCACTTATTTTCAGTCTCTGTCTATTGATTTCTTTCCTACTGGCTATACACATGTCCGTATCTCTCCCATCCACAAAAAAAAAAAACCTTCCCTTTGTCTTTCCATCCTTGTTCACTATCACCCTACCTCTCTTCTGCCTTTTTTGGCCAAAGGCCTTAAAAAGGCCACTGACAATAGATGCCTCCACTTTCTCTCCTCTCACTCAATTCTTAACTTCTTACAATCTAGATTCTGACCTCATCATTCCATTTTTTGTGGAATGCTCTCTCCAAAGTTACCCATGATCTCTTAATTGGCAGATCCAATGGCTTTTTCTCAATCCTCATCCTTCTTGACCTATCTGTAGCCTTTGACACTGTTATAACCATCTTCTTCTCAATGTTCTCTTCTCTCTTGGTTTTCAAAACGCCATTCTCTCCTGCTTCTCCTACGTATCAGAGCACCCCTTCTCAATCTCCTTTGCTGGATTCTCTCATGGTAGATGTGCCATAGGATTCTATCCTGAGTACTCTTCTCTTCTCTCTCTATACTACTTCATGATCATATCAGCTCACATAGATTTAATTACCATCTCTATGCTTATGATTCTCAAATCTACCTCTCCTGCCTGCTGACTTCCAATCTCACATCTTCAACTGCCTTGCAGACATCTCGAACTGGATGTCCAGTAGATATCTTAAACTCAACATATCTAAGATTGATGAACTCATTGTATTTTCCCCTAAGCCTCCCAACTTCCCTATTACTGTCAAATGGCAACACAATCCTCCCAGTCCCTTAGGCTTACAAGCTAGGGGTTATCCTAGACTCCTCACTATCTCTCATCACCACCCCTCATATCCAATCCATTACCAATTTCTGTTGAATGTGTCTTCTTTTTTCCACTGATACTGCCACCACCCTGGAGCAGGTCCTTATGAACTCATACCTGGACTGTAGCAATAGCCTGCTGGTAGGAGGGTCTGCCTGCTTCAAATCTCTCCCCACTCCAACCCATCCTCCATTCAGCCTCCAAAGTGATTTTCCTAAAGTACATGTCAGCCTGTACTCAGTAAACTCTAGGGGCTCCTATCACCTCCAGGATCATATAAAAAATCCTCTGTTTGGCATTCAAAAGTCTTCATAACCTAGCACTCTTCTACCTTTCCAATATTCTTATACCTTAATCCCATCTTGTTCAATCTAGTGACACCGATCTTGTTGTTCTTTGAATAAGCTTCATCTTTCAGCTCCAGGCATTTTCTCTAGCTGCCTCCCACCACTGGGAATGCTCTTTTTCATCTCTACCCATTGACTTCCCTGTCTCCCTTCAAGTCTCAACTAAAATTCCATTCCCCAGTCTCTCAATTCTAGTGCCTTCCTTCTTTTAATTATTTTTTATCCTGCATTCCTTCCTTCCCTTCCTCCCTCCCACCCTCTTTTTCTCCCTCCCTTCTCTCCCTCTATCCCTCCTTCTCTCCTCTCCCTCTGAATCATACCCTTACCTAGGATAACCCCTAGCTTGTAAGCCTGAGGGACTGGGAGGATTGTTTTGCCATTTGACAGTAATAGGAAAGTTGGGAGGTTTAGGGGGAAATGTAATGAGTTCAATCTTAGATATGTTGAGTTTAAGATATCTACTGAACATCCAGTTCGAGATGTCTGAAAGGCAGTTGAAGATGTGAGATTGGAAGTCAGCAGGCAGGATTTGACCTCCTCAGGCAAGGGTATGATTCCTTATCTGACCAAAGAAATATAAATTTTGATTACTGAAACCTCACAAGATATCTTGGGGTTTATAGGCTAGATTTCTTTTTTAAAGATCATGTCTTAAACCCAAGTCACTCTGACTCTCATTGATTGGGAACAATAGGTCCCAGGCTAAGCCCCACTTGGTCATTGTTTGGATTTTGATGGCTCAGAGTGAGTATAAATAGCAATTGTTTCTGTTTTGTCCTGAAACCCTGAGGGTCTTCCCCTCCCAGATTGATTTTTTTTTCCTAGGTGAAAGGGGCCATTCTTTGCCTCATTTCTTACCTAGCCTTAATCTATTGCCTCAGACAAACTGAGACCTAGAAAAGATCTTAGCTTAAAAAGGCCAAGGTCTCCCACTGCACTGCACCATCTTCAGTTGTCCTGATCTATATCTTGTCACTGGACCCAGATGACTCCAGAGGAGAGTGAGTGAGGCTGGTGGCTTTACACAGCTCCACCTCACTTAAATCCAATGCACTTGCAAGTTATGACATCACCTTCCTAATGTCATGGTCCTCTTAGAGAATGAAGGACAAACAACAACAATAATCTGTCCTGCATATAGCTTCTTTATACATATTTGTTTTCTTGCTGTCTTTCCCATTAAATTGTGAGCTCCTTGAGTGAAGGGACTATCTTTTGACTCTTTGTATAGCCTGTCATATAGTAGACACTTAAATGTTTATTGATTGACTAAATAGTTGGTCTAATTCTGATATCACACATCTTTCCCAATTAAAAACCATCTAGGGGCAGGTAGGTGGATAGAGCCCCAGCCTTGGAGGCAGGAGGACCTGAGTTCATATCTGGCCTCAGATACTTACTAACTAGCTGTGTGACCCTGGGCAAGTCACTTAACCCCCATTGCCTAAAACACACACACAAAGACATACACATACACACACACACACACACACACCATCTAGTTCCTAATTCAATGCAATTAAACAAACATTTAAATATCAAGCACAGTAGTGGGCAATGAATATATAAAGACAAAATGAAAATAGTACCTGTCTTCAAGAAGCTTGCATTCTAGAGGGGAATTTCTTTATATTCTACTGGGAGAAGGGGCAAACTGATTTTAAAATTAGAAAGATATTAATGTGTAACTATTTAAGTTTATGAACACTCTTTTTAAAAACATTTTAAATGTATAAATATGATTTAGGAATAGGCAATTTGCTATAGTGGTTATTGTGCTATTCTTGGACTCTGGAACACTTGGATTCAAGTTCTACCTTTGACACTTCCCAGTTGCATATTCATGTTGTGAAAATATTCCTGAGATTGACCAAATGGTCTTGGGTTCAAAATCCTGAAGACTCCATTAGAATCTGAGGGGAGATGGTGGTCAAGGTAATATTGGTGGTTTGATTTGCATGGCTGCCTCCTTTCTCTTCTTCAGGGGGCTCTGTCACTTTAGTTAGGTTGGATTGCCTGTTCTGTAGGTTGCAGCTGACTGGCAGTTGGTGGGCATGACTAGCCCCTTCTCCAAAACAAGATCCAGATCACAGTTTCAAAAAACTGCTGAAAAGAATTTCAAAAGTCAAAAAGCTGGATTTATGAAATTCTTTAAATAAAAGAGCATCCACCATTTCATGACAGCCTGTGCACTCTGAGAATTTTACTTTCAAAAAAAATCAAGAGAATATAGTACTTTTCAGAAGATAAAAATTAATTTCTACCTAATCAAGCTTTGGTCTTAAAACAGCTTCTTGGGGGAAAGGGGTAAGGGGGATGGAAGAGGAATAGCATTTAAAGTAAGATGTGTGCTTTCACAATAAAAAGTTTGAGTTTAGGAAGAAGGGCAAGATTGTTTGGTAGGTTTTTGCTGTTCTGCTCACAGAAATATAGGTTATTATGCAAAAGATGACTCCCAGCTGTTCTCCGGTTCCACTGAGGACAGAATGAGAAGAAATTGGTTTAAATTACAGTGATAAGTATTTACGTTTCATAGGGAAAAGTTCTCAATAGTGACGATAAGTTAAAAGTTGGGTATGGGTTGCCAAGAGTAGCTATGGAACTTGCTTCTCTTAAAGTCATTAGAAATGGGATTGATTTTCATCTGGTTGTGATGATTTATATGCTGTTGGAGCCCTGTGCACAATGGGAGGTGTGGACTGAACATTCAACGGCTTCAGCTGAAGATACCAGTGGGATAGCAGCTGAAATAAGCAGGAAGTCTGGGAGGGAACTCAGAATGTCAAATTCAAGGGAACAGGAAGAAGCAAAAACCATGAACAAATACAATGAACTAGAACAGGATATTTGGACAAATAGACCAACTCAGACAATTAATTTAAGTTTAAGGTAATCAGTAAGTCTTTACTATGTGCCAGAAACTATGTGGCAGATAGATGAATGGAGAAAGAGGAATTTGTGAAGGCAGGAGTCAAAATTTTGGGAAAAGCAGAGAAAAGTACACAAGAGTAGGTCATTGTAAAGACAAATTGGTATGGAGTGCAATCTATGGATTCCTTCTGATGGGCCAAAGTGTCCATGGCCAACAGAGTATAGTGGAGCCACCACCTGGAACCACAAAGTACTGACAGTTGTGTGCCTAGCATCAGGAAGTCTCCAAGTTCCTTCTAATACTATGATATTAAATTGTCATTAGCTTGTACCATTTATTTCATATTTTAAGGAAATGTCATAAATAGACATTTTAAGGCTCTGTATGTATGTACACACACATACATACATGCATAGCCAATTTTGCAGAAATCAATTATTTACTCTTTTGTTAAATTTGATTGTCTTCTACTCAATACTCCACTGATACACTCAACCAACAGTTACGGTTGGAACTATCATATAGTTCTGCATACTAAGAGAATCTAATACAACTCCAATCAATGGCTCAGTAACTAAATAGGATTGACCACTCACATGCTATTTAGGATTACTTGGCAAATGGTTACTTTGACAGTTTTCATGAAACCTAATCTTTCAGGAGATGATCATATCAAATAAGTATATATAGATACATATATGTGTGTGGGCATATATATGAAACCTGGCCAGCTGAGGCCATAAGAGTGAGATGAGTAAGATTCACTTTCTTCTATCCCTTTGGAAAATTGCCAAGAACAGAAAATTTTCTCTTCATGATCTTTTTACTTCATTCAACTGACAACCTTATGTGCAAAATGAATGGTATCTTGGGGCATTGATTTTTACTCAACACTTTACCTCTCAATCTTTGAATCTGGCATAGAAATGGCCCTCTATGATTAAAACAGTTATTAGAGGAAAAGAAAAATGGTGGCAGAAGTTTGTATCTGCAGGCAGATATCTCCTTATTAGATAAAAGCCAAGTTCCTCAGTTTAATATTCAAAATTCTCTATAATTTGGCTCTTCCTTACCTATCCAGTTTTACCTTCCACTACTCCTCATAGAACCTATCCATTCCTGCCAAGCCTCCTTTTTTATGATACCCAGAAAATCACATGCTAATTCTAGACTTTGTCATTGCTCAAGTTATTATTACTTCCTAGTCTATACTTCTCTCTGCCTTCCACCTATACAAAGCCTGCCAATCCTTTAGTGTCTAGTTAAAGCCCCACTTCTTCCCTTACCACTGTACTGACAAAGACCTTTCCCTTCTCTGACTATCTATAGTTCAATAAAATCCAATATTGGCACTTATTGTGAGTATATCATTCATTTAAATATTTAACCATATTCTTCCTTACAGAGTTCTTAACTTACATGTGTTATTACAGATTCACAGATGATCCAAAGCTGAGAAGGCTATCCATCACACTGATATCAGAGTCAAGATCCAAAAGGATCTCAAAAGGTTAGTGTATTGGTATAAATCTAAGAAGATTAAATTCATTAGGGATAAATGTAAAATCATTCACTTGGGTTCAAAAAATCAGCTTTGCACATGCAGAATATAAAAAGTATGATTGAGCTAAAGTTGTTCTGGAAAAGATCTGGAAGGACTACAAGCTCAATACAAGTTAGCAATATAATGTGACAGCCAAACAGGTTAATAACGTTTAAGGGTATATAATGAAAGACACAGTTTTTAGGAATAAAGAGGTAATTGTCCCTCCATATTCTTCCTGATCAGACCATATCCAGAATAATGTGTTCAGTTTGGAGTACCACAGCTTAGGAAAAATTTTAAGCAGCTGAATTATCCAATAAGGATAGTTGGTTGGTTGGTTTTTGTCCTTCATTCTCGAAGAGGACCAAAATGATATCATTATGTTGGAGTCAGGGTACAATGTGTCCAACTTTGGCTGATCAGACCAATATGAACTCAGAAGTATAACCAAGATAGCAAAAGATCTTGAGTCCTTGTCATATGAAGTTTGGTTGGAAGCATTAGCAATGGTTAGCTGAGAGAAGAAAATACTTCAAGGGGATATAATAACAAGTGTTTGAAGAAGAACCACATGAAAGAGAGACACAACTTGTTTGGCCCCAGAGGCAATAGTTATAAGGTACAAAGAGACAAATTTAGCTTCACTATAAGGAAAAATATTCTAACAATTAGAGCTATCCAAATGCATAATGGGATGTTTCAAGAAGCAGTATATTCTCCCTCATTGAAAGTCTTCAAGCAGAAATTACATGACCACTTGTTGTGAATTCCTTTTGGGGTATAGGTTGGACTAGATGGTTTCTACATTTCCTTCCAACTCTAAAATTTTGTGATTCAGTGAACTAGATTACAAATTTCTGGAAACAAAGAAGTATTATCCTTAGAACACTGTTCATGGAAGCCAGTCAGTAAATATTTGTTGAATGAGAACATAACATCATGTTACTATTTTCCAAAGTAGATGCCGCCTACTGGAGAATAGCTAAATGAGCCATAGTACATGAATACCGTGGAATGTTATGATGAATATGATGAAGACAGAAGAGCATGGAAAGATATATGATCAGAAACAAAATCGAGTAAACAAAACCAGGAAACAATATACACAATGACTACAACAATGGAAATGGAAAGAGCAACAACAAAATAATCAAAACTGAATGTTGCAAAATTATAATGACTGAGTTTGTCCCCAAAGAAAAGATATTAGAAAGTATCTACTCTTGTTTCTTTGCTGAGGTTGGTGTCTATGTAGAATATTGCTTATGTCAAACTTTTTCATTATGTTGGTTAGTTTTGTTGAACTAATTTTTCCCCTCATTTTGTTCTTTATTATAAAGGATGGCTCTCCGAAAGGAAGAGGGGACAGATATTTGGGAAATATAGGCAATATAAAAGAAATAGTCATTTTCAGTCATGTCTGACCCTTCATGACCCCTTTTTGGAGTTTTCATGCAGAGATACTGGAGTGGTTTTGCTTTTTCCTTCTCTAGCTCATTTTATGGATGAGGAAACTGAGGCAAACAGGGTTAAGTGACTTGCCCACTGTCACACAGCTAGTAAGTGTGTGAGGCTGGATTTGAACTCATGAAGAGAAGTCTTCCTGATTCCAGGCCTTGTGCTCTATTCACTGTATTGTTTTCAAATGCTTGAAAGATCTAGGCAGTGATACTAGATTCTGTTTCCTATAGTAGAAAGACTGCTGGGTTTGCCATTAGAACACCTGGATTCAGGCTCCATTCTATTGCTAACCAGCCGTATGACCTTGATCAAATCAACTTTTCCTCCCTTCATTTTTATCATAAAATGGTGAGAACAATACTTGTACCTATCTCACCCAGTTCTTATGAGGAAAATGATTGGCAAGCACTATTTTTGGTATATATATATATATATATATATATATATGTGTGTGTGTGTGTGTGTATGTATATATGTGTATATATATATATATATGAGGAAAGTGTTTTACTAGGTGCCATAATATAAACATATTGTTGTGTATACATATGTATGTATGCCTACATGCATGTGTTATGTATGTGTGCATGAGAGCTACGACCTTTACTCATAGCACAAAAGCATCCTTCTGGACTTGGGATAAGCTGATTCTCAAACATATGTTGGCAAATGAGCCTTTGTAGAGGTAGCTTCTCTTCATATAAACAGGCATTTTCCATTATCATTTTCAAGCAGGATAGATTCAGTGGTTAGACTCCATTAGAAACTTTGGGATGACTTGGATCACTGCCGAAAATTTTTTTCAGGACAAAACTACATTTTATTCATTTGGCTGGATAGAAACAGTGACCCACACAAAACTGTTTTACTGATTCTTGTATTTTTAGCAGATGGGTTTGAATTCCATTCATAATTTCCCTGATTTAGGGAAAGTCATTATCACAGGAGGAGTCTGTATCACTTGCCAGTTGCTAGAGCTCAATAGTTAGCTTTGGTATTGGCACACATGGACTTTATTTTATTTTCCCAGCAATCTCTGTAGAAGTTGTCTGCTACCTATTTGCCCAGCATGCTACCATTGATGTGGGCAAACTATGAAGCCAGGGCTCACCCTTCTAGTGGGGACTTTGAGATTCCTGGGCATTATACCAAATCAGCCATATGTCACCATGGAGAGTAGCTGCCTTCCCTATATATGATCATAGCTAATGTTGCATGGTATGTTTTGCATGGATGCTTTTTCAGGCCCTCCGCAAAATATGTTGTGGGCCTTAACTCCAGATTTCTTCCTTAGAATGAATCGTTTTGAGAACCCAGGAGGCTAGGCTTTCATACTACTCACTAAGAATGATAATCATTACTATATAGGATAATTCCCATATACTTCCATGCTCATTAACAGCAGCCAAGGCAAACCAGGATACTAATGACCAAATAAGATCCTAATGTTCTCTTTTCAACTCTTTCATTTTTTTTCAGTCTTTACCTTTTAGAAAATGTTAATATATTCACAATGAATTCAGTGTGAAAAAATATATTTATCAGCTTAAGTTTTTTTTTTAATTTAATTCATGATAAGAATACAGTAGCATTGACAATGCATTAAAAAGTCAACACACCATTCTTTACTGGCATTTTAGGATGTCGTGAAATTAAATTACCAACCTGAAACAGTTCCAAATGGTGTGGAAGAAGCACTGCATTGAGAAGTAGAGAACCTGACATTTATTTATTTACTTACTTTTTCTGACTTATTTACTTACTTACTTACTGCCTGGAGGCAACTAGGTGAACAGTAGAGTGCTGAGCCTAGAGTCAGGAAGAACTGAGTTCAAATTCAGTCTTAGGCCCTTATTAAGTTATGTGGCCCTGGACAAGTCACAACTTCTATTTATCTAAGTTTCCTCAACTTCACCACGGGGTAATAACAGTACCTACCTCACAGAGTTGTTGTGAAAATTAAGTAAGATGAATGATATACTGAGTATGGAAAGAAGTGGCAGATATGATTTCTGAGCCACTCTCAAGTCATGGAGAATAGGTTAAATACATCAGTATTGGAAAAAAGACAAATATTCAAATTTGAACAAAAAAGCATTGTGGCATAATGGAAAGAAAGCTGGCCTCGGAGACAGAAAAAGCATGGTTTAAAGTCTCATTTCTGATACCTAATGGCTACATGACCCTGGGATGTACTTGGACTTCTCCATCATGTCCCAGAAACTTTATTTACTTACCTACTTACTGCTAGGTGGGCAGTAGTCATTGTGTTGTACCTGAAATCAGGAAGACTTGAGTTCAAATTTTACCTCAGACACTTACTAGTTGTGTAGAAGATCAGTTCAGCTCTGGAATTTACACCTCCACCTGTTCAGAGGGCTCTTTCAAGAACTTAAGGAGTGTGCCTAGGACAGCCCTCTCTTCACTTTTTACCAGGATGCACTCAAACTCTTCCATCATACCCATACCTTCTTCTTCATATCTTTTCAGCTTCCTTTTATATGATGTCTTCCCCATTAGAATATATGCTCTTTGAAGGAAAGTACTATCTTTCTTTTTGCTTGTATTCCCAGGGCTCAGCACAATGCCTAGCCCATAGTAATAAATGCTTATTTATACATTTATAAATTTTATTTTTATAAATTTTATAAATAAATGCTTAATAAATGTTTATTTACTGCTTAACTGTTGATAGACCTATATCACTTTAGAGGCAAGTTTCTAAACATCTCAAGACTCCAAATTTCTAAAATGAAGGGATTGGACTGGACAATCAGTCCCTTCTAACCCCAAAAATTCTAATTAATTCTGGTACTAATTCTACCAGTCATCAACATTCCTTTTGTTAATTTCAACTAATGCAAAATATTATGCTCTAGCCATGCATTGAACCAAGGAGAATAATAAATGGAATTATAGATAGTGTAGATATAAATTAGTCAGCCAGATCCCTCCAATAAATTCTATTCCTAGTTTCAAAGTAGTGTGGCACTGACCTTGGGTCCCAGTAGAACACTAGTTCTAGTAGGACTTAACAACTTGAAAAAGGTTTCGGATAAGAGCACAGACAAAGATTGCGTGCTGGTCATCCAATAATCGATGTAACTAATTACTGAGGAGTTCATCTCCAGAAAGATGGGTACCAGGTGATAAATTTTCCCATCCAGCCATGACAACTTATGAAACATGAAGAGCTGGCCATCTGCACTAAACGGAGAGAGTACTCCCACCTACATGACAGACCCTTCTAAGTATCAATGAGACTTTAACTGATATTCAAATGCGGTGAATTTAGCACTAATAAATTAAATAGTTATTTCAACTAAATTGTTCATTCTCTTGCATAAGCGAGCTAAGGGACTATTTTAGGAATGTGTTCATTTCCTTTTCCATCAAACTCTCCTCTTTTAGTTATTTCTAAGCTGCCAACATTTCTTTGCCCTGCCCAGATGTGTATAGCATTTACCCCCGCCCTTGCCAGCTCAAATAGTCTACCTGGTATCTCTCTCTCTTTCTCTCTCTCTCTCTCTCTCCACATATATATATATAGATATAGATATAGATATATAGCTACATATATATATACACACACACACATATATTTGTATGTGTATATATACACATACATGTATGTATGCTTATATACATATATAGAGATAGATACAGAGATTAAGTATATATCTATCTATAGATAAATATCTATATACAGTTATACCTGCCACACCACAGGGGTTAGGGGCACAGCACTCCACAATCAGAAAAATCCTCATGAAATTTTTAGCCTTTCCTTCATACCAGAGAAGAAGTTTGAATTTTTTCTTTTTCTTTTATGGTATGTTTACAGTATTAAAAGACAAAATATGTTGGTGTTATACAATACCACACATAAATTTTATGCATTTCTGAATTCCTAAACTTTTTCTGTGTCTGCTGGTCTTTGCGTGTTGTCTGTGGCTTCCACAAAACTCCAAAAAAGTTCCCATTTAATTTCTTATGCTGACCTGCAGTATGTCGAAACCATGATGGAGAAAGTCACCATGTGGAAGGCATAACTGTGTAGTATAGATATCTATATAGATATATAACCATGGCTGAATAGGTTAGATATATATCTATAGATAGAGATAGATATACCAGTGAGATAGATAGATAGACAGATAGATAGATAGATAGATAGATAGATAGATAGATAGATAGATAGATAGATAGATAGATAGATATACCAATGATAAATACAAATATACATGCATATACCTATGTGTGTATCCACATCAAATTCCCCACAGGTTCACGGACTACTTTCAAGACCACAGTTAGGCTCTTTGGTTTCTTATGAAAGGAACTCCAGCATGACACAATCCCTCACTGCATATATAAGTGCTGAAACTGTGAAAAGAAGAAAATGAATGCCTTCCAAAGTCTAGAAGCAGAGTGATGTCCCCCAAAGGGTTACGCACCTGTTGACTTCACTGCATGCTTTTT
This sequence comes from Vombatus ursinus, assembly GCF_900497805.2. Classification (NCBI taxonomy): domain Eukaryota; kingdom Metazoa; phylum Chordata; class Mammalia; order Diprotodontia; family Vombatidae; genus Vombatus; species Vombatus ursinus. The sequence continues at coordinate 21,575,976 of NW_020954559.1, read as the reverse complement.
AAGTGGAAACAGAAATCTAGAAAAGTGGATGTGAAAAAGGGAGAACAAGGGCTGATTTGGAATTCTTTCAAGGGAATTTAAAGCACACACTGCCATTTTCTTTGTGGTCAACATGGAGAGAGCCGTTGCTCTAACTGTTTGATTTCTAAACCTGCTTCCATCCCTGAGGCCTCTCTGGGAGCTCAGGACCTGCAAATCAACACAACATTTAATTAACTGAACATTGAAATTTCCATCTTTCAAAGAAGGGAATTAGAGACAGTTACACTACCGAAGCATTCATTATTGGAAAAATATATTCTAATATGTCTTGAGTTCAGGGGGGTCTTTTCCTCTTCTAGGAGATTGCCAGCCCTATTAACAGAGCTTTATCTCTGATTGGGCTGTTTTCTATAAATCTGGTCAAATACTCTCATGCTATTTGCATTTAGGCCATAGTTTTCTGATACCCTTCCTTGTAGGTCTCCAGTCATAAGGGATGTCAGGAATTTTTTATGAAGGGAGGAAGGGGAGGGAGAAGGAGGAAGAGGAGACCTGGAGTTATGATTTCATTTGTAAAGGGAGCTGCCAGTATGGAAAGTCCCTCCCTGGGCACCTCAGCAATTCCTCTGTATCTTATATTGATCCACTAAATTTCCTAATTCACTAGAACTTAGAATTTCCTCCTCAATGGAGGAAATTCCAACACTAGAGTAACCTGCCTTTTCCTTCCCACTCCACCTGTACAAAAATCACAGTTTCTTGATGCATCGACATTTACAAAGCTCTTTACAAATCCTATTTCCTTTGATGACTGTAGTCTTATCATCTTACAAAGTTGCCTAGGCAGGCATTGAGAATGACTTTACTTAGTAAATGACTTTACCATGGTCACATAACCAGTTTATTGGAAGGGTAATACTAGAACTCATATATTTGGGACTCGTAAGCTAACTGTCTCTCCACTATACCACACTGGCTCTACCTTAACCTTGAAAAAAGAAATCTATACTTTGTGGTTGTTGTTCTTCATCCTTGAAGAGGACCGAAATGACATCACTACGTTAGAGTCAAGTTACAGCGTGGCCAACTGTGGCTGATCAGACCAATATGAGCTTGGAATGCTCTACCACAAGTAGGGCACAAACAATTCATGTGAACACTTGGGTGGATTCTCTAAATTTGTGCATCTCACATTTCTTCTGAGCTACTTAGACATACTTCCCTGACCAGGGATCAAACCCAGGCGATGACGATGAAAATGCCAAATCCTAACCACTAGACCACCAGGGAATTTAGTCAAGTAAAACTAAGTTAAATATAATAATAGCAAAAAACAACAACAACAATTGCCATTTATATAGCATTTTCATATATATGAGATACATGGTGTATGATGCAGTGAACTGAGTGTTGGGCTTGGAATAAGAAAGGCCTGGGCTCAAATCTAGTCTTTGTAACCCTGTGTGACGTTGAGTTACTTAGCCTTTCTACAACTCATTTTCCTCAACTGTTAAATTAATAGTTGGGACTAGATGTCCAAAACAATCCCTTCCAGTTCTAAATCTATGGTCCTATAGCATCTACTAGCTAAGATCTTAAGTAAGCCACTTAAGTTAGCATTTATCCAGCCCTTCAAGGTTGGCAAAGTATTTTATATATAATATCTCATTTGATCCTCACAACAATCCTGTGAAGTTAGGGAAGACAGGTGGCACAGTGGATCAAGCACCAGGCCTGGAGTCAAGAAGACCTGAGTTCAAATCTGGCCTCAGATACTTACTAGTTGCATGACCCTGGACAAGTCACTTAACCCTCTGTGCCTCAGTTTCCTCATATGTAAAATGAGCTTGAGAAGGAAATGGCAAGCCACTCCAGTATTTTTGCAACAAAAAAAAACCCAAAAGGGGTCCAAAGAGTCGGATATGACTGAACAACAAGGTGATATTATTATGCCAATTTTATAGAAGGAGAAATTGAGACTGAGATATATTAAATGACTTGCTCAGAGTCACACAGCTAAGTCAGTCTCTAAGATAGAATTTGAACTCAAGTCTTCCTGATTCCAAGATCCACTGATCTACTAGAATTTATAGCTTGCTCCTCAGTAGGGAAAGTTCCAACATCAGAGTAACCTGCCTTTTCCTTCCCACTCCACCTTTACAAAAAATCACAGCTTCTTGATGCATTAAGGCTTACAAAGCTCTTTACAAACCATATTGCCTTTGACGATCAGCAACGTATGATCAATTTGGCTTCAGGAAACAAAGAACAAGTATGAAATGAAGAATGAATAAATTGGTTCTATCTGGTTTGTCATCACAAAAAGGTTTGAGTGTCCAAGATCCTTAGCAACTTTCTGATTCATATTTTGTATATCTATGTATACAAAGGGGCATAGAGGAAGCCAGGTTGTATAGTGGTTAGAGCTGCTGACCCTGAAGGAAGATTTTAGTTCAGATCTGCCCTAAAACATTTATTGATGTGTAACCCTGGGCAAATCACTTAACCTATGCCTGCCTCAGTTTCCTGATCTGTAAAATGGGAATAATAAAAGCACCTACCTCACAGGGCTGTTGTGAGCATCAAATAATATATATGTAAAGCATTTAGGACACTGCCTGATACATGGTAGGTTCTTATTTCCTTCCTTCCTATGTTCACAAGAGGAAGCATGGTATGTTGGAGAGAAAGTTCGCCTTAGAACTAGGGTTCAAGTCCTGATTCTGATAAATACTAGGAAAATCACTGAAACTCTCAATGCTCTGGGTAAATCTCTAAGACTCTAAGCTGCAGAAAAGAGGCCAATCTACATTATTGAATGAATTAATGAATTCCCCATCTAAGAGTTCCCTACACCAATGAAATTGCAGGTCTAATGACTTGTTGATGCACGCAAACCAATCTACCTGTTGTGAAGAATTGGACAGTCCAAAAACAAACAAACAAACAAAGATGCATTTGAGTCAGTGAAAGGGATGCCAGACTGCAGAGCAGACCCCAGGTTGGATCACTAACTAGATGTGGACCTTGGCCAAGTCACTAAAGCCTTCTAATCCTCTTTTTCTTCACCTATAAATTGGATTTAGAGCAAATAATCTACAGAAGTCACTTCTCACTTTAAAATTCTATCATTTGGTGGATCAAAACACTAATCCCCCACCTAATAATATTTATTATTTCTACTACTCATTTTACCCATTATTTCATACTTTGTATTATTCATTGTCATTTTCTGTGAAAATAATGTCTCATCTATCAGTAACTTAACTATATCATAATCTCTTGTATCTGGAACACAGCTGAGATAAAGAAGTAAAGAAAAAAAGGGTCTCTGAATGGCTAGAATAAATGTTTCATAACCCATAAATAAAGCTTTCCTCACAGGCAAGTCCCTCAACCCTCTTTTGGAGCCTATTTACTTTTACTTTACACACAATTTTAATAATCTTTGTTTCTATTATTTTTAAACTCAGAAAGATCAGAAATGGTGAATTTAAATTAAAAAGAGTTCCTGCAGGCAGATCACTTGCTACGAGATAAGAGAGCTGACAACCTGAATTCAAAGGAAAAAAATAAACATAAACAGCGAAAAAAAGACTCAAAGGTACAAGATTATTTAATGTAAGATTAGAAAACAACCCTCTCCACCTTTGATTAACCCTATAGGCATCAAATTCTTCCACATAAATTTAATAGCTCTGTGGTCCTAAACATATCACTTAACTTCCCTCGGTTTCCTCATCTATAAAATGGAGAGAATAATGGCACCTATTCCACAGGGTTGTTGTGAATATCAAATGAGATAATGCCAATAAAAGAGTTGGCAAACCTTAAAGTGAAGCAGTTCTGCTGAAAAAGATTGGAAACTAAGATTCAAGCTAAATACAGGTCAACAGCATATGTGGCAATAAAAAAAGCTAACATGGTATTAGTCTACATTAAGGGCAGCATCATCTCCAGGGCTAGTAGTGAGGTGAAAATTCAATTTTATTCTGCCTTCCTCAGATGACATCTGGAATATTTGCTTTGTCTTTAGGCATCACATTTTAGGAATGCTATTGATAAACTGAAGTATAGGCAGGACCATCCTTTCTCAAATTGCCCTATTTTTTTTTTATTTTTTAGGCAATTTGGGGTTAAGTGACTTGCCCAGGGTCACACAGCTGGTAAGAGTCAAGTGTTTGGTCTGAGGCCAAATTTGAATTCAGGTCCTCCTGACTTCAGGGTCAGTGCTCTATTCACTGCGCCACCTAGCTGCCCCCTCCCCATTTTTTTTTAATACTGCAAGTATTGCCTCTTCTGTATTACCACGGACAACTGGATTTCAGCTGTAGTACTTAAATTGACAACTATCTCATGAGTCCAATCTACATAAAGAGAGGAATGGTATTCAAAAATAAGGAAGCAGTGGTCCTCTATGGTATTCTGTCCTCAGAATACTCTTTGTTCTGCACTGGTCAGACCATCTGCGAAGTATGCATTCAGGTCTGGTTGCCAAATTTTAGGAAGGGCACCGATAAGTTGGAAAGTATTCAGAGGCGGTGGGGAGGGCTTAAAATTCTGAAGGGCCTTGAGTTTACGCTATATGGAGCTTGGTTGAAGAAGCTAGGAATGTTTCTCCTGGAGAAAAGAAGACTTAGGGGGAATGTGATAGCTATCTTCAAGGATCTGAAAAGCTGTCACTGATTTTCCTAGAGACTTCCAGATAAGATGGCAGCATGAGAATGACTACAGGCACTCAAACACTATAGTCAAAATATCTCATAAGGAAAAACAATATGGAAAAATGAACAAAATGGTTGTAAGTACATCCATCCAGTATAAGAATACACAAGAAAACTACCAGAAACCTTTGGAGGTAGTGAGAGAAAAGTCAATGTAGGCAGAAGGTAAAGTACATTAACAGTCTAGAATCACAATAGGAAACAGGAATGGACCAGTACCCAAGCACAGAGCCTATACAGCCTGTACCTGAGCCACAGGAAAAGGGAACCAGTCAAGCAACTATGTAGCAACTATGTAGTTTAGTGACCAATCTAAGCCTGAGATGAGGCAAGAAAAAGGAGTAGGGCAGGAACTGGGAAATAGGGCAACTCAGGACTTGCACGAGGCCTTTTACCAACAAAATTGACAGCATCCAGTTGGGACCCATGATAGTCAAAGAAAGAGTTGGAACTGACTCCAGTTTTGAGACTGTACAAGCAAAAGGAGACAGAGAGAAAAGGCCCAGGCCAAAACCCAAGTCAAATAAATAGAGACACTGACCTAAAACCCAGGGACAGTCTAGTCTTAGTCACCATACCCGGGACCAATCAGGACCTGATGACCCCAATGAAGAATAAAGGAGGGAGTAGAATATGATCTAAGCAAAAAAGGCCCAATCCAGAAACTAAGACTGGAGAGATGAGTAAATAGAAGCAAGCATTGAAAACAATGAAGAAATACTACAGAATGGGAGATGCCAAGAGGTAAACCCAGAAGTGAGGAACTCCACATGTCCAAGCAGAGTCTCTGAGGAAAGAATGGCTTGGTCACAAAGACTCCAAGAGTCTCTAGAAGAAATAAAGCAAGATATATGAAGTGTCCATTTTAAATAAAATGAAGAACTGTTATTTGAAAGAGGGATTAAACTTCTTCATGGCCCCAGAAAGAAGAATTAGCAAAAACTGAGTGAAAATTGCAAAGAGGTATGTTCAGTTTTGATATATAATAAGAAGAAAACTTCACAAAAGTAAAACAATCCCAAATTTCACCAGACTTGCTCTGAATGTAATGGCTTTCCCATTACTGCTGGTCTTTAAACAAAGGCAAGATGATTGCTTATAAGATATGAGGTAAAAAATATTTGTGTGGTCAGGTAGACTAGATGGTCTCCAAGGAGACTTCCAACTCTGACATTCTATGAATCTGCTAGATAGTGCTATGATATTCACAACATTAACCATGCATGAGCTATTAATACTTCTACACGTCAAGAACTCATGGTATCATCAGGGTGAATACTCCACCTATCACCCCAGAAACTGAAATTATGTGATATGTCAATAGGCAAAGTTCCTGTGATGGTGGTGGCTTGGGGAACTCTTCTTGTGGGACTCTCTTCAATAATGCAGATTGTGACCCACCTGTGACTTTGCAGATGAGTCTTGTGAGAGGATGAAAATACAAAGTCAAGTGACTTCCCTATTGTCACACAGTTAATAAGTGTCAGGAATAATATTTGAACTCTTTGACTCTAAGCTTTGAATCCCATGCCCTATTCATGCTGCTTCTGTTCTATAATGTTATAAGAAAGGTAAAATCATATTTTATGTACTCTAAGAATTCAGGAAGACTTGTAAAATATTTGAATAAGATTTCCATCCCAAAAGCTTAAGATAAAAAGAAGCTTGAGTGCTCCAAGGGGTAAAAATCTCAAGTATATAGAAAATCTGGAGATCTAGAACAATGCATTCCCCAAAACTTCTAAACAACAGAAGGCTATACCGTATGGTTCTTGTGTGCTCAGTTAGATTATATGCATTTTGAGGGTAGAAACTGTAGATTACTATAGAAAGTATATCATCTCTCTTGATACTCCCCATAATGCCTAGCAAAATAGTTGGCACATAGCAATCTTTCAATGGATTGGTTGACTGACTAAAACCAATATATGTATGTAGATGCAACTAATTCCATTCAGTGGGAGGAAATATATCAAAATTTGCTAGTTTGTAGACAAAAGGAACCCATTAATCGACCTATATATAAATATACACACATGTATGTATGTATGTATAGGGGGTTTGGAATATTTCAGTAGGTTGCTGTGGCATTATATAGACACAGGTATAAACCTAAGTCAACTTACCTATTTTCCCTAATGGTCCTGGCTACAATATTTAAACAAACTCAAGTCCCAGCTTTCTCTTAACCACATGTCTTTTTCTTTTCATCCTCATTTCAGTCCTCTTGTCAATGCTGAACATGTATTTGTACGGTAACACTGGAGCACAAGAGAATTCTAGGTTTTCATCCACTATTCCTTTAAATTAGTTATTTATAGAGTTTGGATATTCTTAGTCCTGTGGTGTCATGGTAAGGAACTGAAAATATTCAGTTTCTTACATCTTTTTTTTCCCCTTGAAGTAGCCAGTTTTGTTTTTTTCATTCTATGTTCGAGGAGACAGCCTTACCACAAAAATGCCAGCAAGAAGGACACACTCATCAGATCCCAAAGCTCATGTGGCAGGCTTTGGATCATTTAGTTTATGCCATGTCTTGTAATATTTCCTGAGGAAGAGAGAATTAGGCAACTGCAGGCTTCTCAGCTACTTAGTTCACCTACCCAAGGGAAAAGTTAGAATTTGGGAATGATGGAAGTAAGTAGAGATCCCAGTGAGTCCCACTAGGGAACAAGCCCATATTTTTACTGAACAGCTCCTACTGGCATGGAATGTTTTTTTTTTGTTTCTGTTTTTTTGGCCAATCACTTTACAATTACTTACAGAGACAAAAGTTATACACCAGCAGCCTGCTATGTGTTCTGAGCAATACCAAGACTAAGGTCTTTAAGGAATTGACAATCTAGTTGGGAAGACAAAATGAAAAATGTCAAAACAACAGTGAACAACCAAAGGGTAAATATTCAAAGATGCAACATTAGTCATGGTAGGAATCACTTGTTGACTTTTCCAACATTCCTACTGAAAAACAAAAGGACATTTCCTTCCCCATTAAACAGATGAGACAACTGAGGTGAAAAGTTATCTCATGTGAAAATGGAATCCCACAGTTCATTCAGCCTTGGGAATGGTATGATTGAGCCCAAACCAGATAGATGACCAGCTGCTTTCTACTGCTGGGAAACTGGTCTTTTGTATATGATGCTTTTTTGCCCAACCTGAGATTTAATATGCATCACCACAAAACAATTTCAATTGTCAATGAGAAAAGGCAGTATTTCAATATTCCTTGAGAATAGGCTTCAAAGGTTTCAGCTCTTTTAAAGAATGTTTCATTTCAGCTTTATTTTGACGTGGCAGGAAAGTTTTGCATGCCTCTTCCCATCCGCTGCTGTGACAGCTGTATTTAATGAGTGCAAAATGATCAGAAAAACATTCTTTGCTGTGGTTTGCCAGTTGATGACAGGGGAGAGGTGATACTGTAAAAGGAGCAGTGAAGTCATTCACACATCTGCTCCGGCTGTCTTCCTGTACCACTGGCCTTTACCAGGGATGTGAGATACAGGGACAGAAAGTGAAAAGAACCTGGAGCTCTGTATGAAGCAGTCCTTCTCTCCGAAATAGCTAAAGAGAGGACTGAATTTATCGTCTATGCAAGCAGTTCTTAATTTTTGTGTAACAGATCCCTCTGACAGCCTGGTGAAGCCTATGGACCCCTGCTCAGAAAATACTTTTAAATGCACAAAATAAAATGCAGAGGATTACAAAGAGAGCAAATTACATTGAAAAGCAATTATCAAAATATTTTTAAAACAAGTTCATAGATTCCAGGCTTAAAAGATCCTAATATACAAGTTGTTGCTACTGCTAAAGCTGCTGGAAGTCGTGGTTTTTGGTGCCTGCCCCACTATGCCTTGCGTCCCCATCTTATTAAACAAGGGCTTTGCAGTTTGGTTTCTGCAGTTCATCTGTAATGCCTAAAATTAACTCAGACCCATGGACAGAAGAGACAGAAGTTATAACTACAAGCAGAAAATCTGAGTTGGAAAGGACTTCTGAAGTCCCTAAAAATCCAGCCCACATTTTCAAAGAAATTCCTTCTGCCATATTCATGCCAACTAGGCACCCAGAAATTACTTGAGAACCTATAGTGAGAAAGAAGCCACTACAGCTTAAGCAAACCCACTTTTCAGTAGTTCTAAACTTTGGGTCATTTCCCTTATATCAAGCCTAAATAGTTCTTGCAATTCTGTTCCATTTTTTCTAATTCTGCTTTCTGGAGCTCAGCTGTGCAAGTGAGAGCACTTAAAATGCCTGAAGACTGCTGTCATGGCCCCCACCTGGGTTTTCTCTTCTCTAAATCAAATATCAACACTTTCTTCAAGTGAAATGAAATGGGACCCTTCATTGTCCTGGTTGCCTTCCTTTGGATACTTTCTAGGCTATCAATAGGAACAAGGACTTAATCTGTGATTTCATGGATATAGGGAACTTCTGGGTGAGAAAACTTCCCCTCACCAATATAGGTTGGTACTTTCTCTGCAACTAGTAATTTCTTAGAGCACTGAAAGACAAAGTTTTTTTTTTTCCCAGAGTCACACAGCAAGTATGTGTAAGAGGCAGGACTGGAACTCAGATCTTCCTAGCTCCAAGGACAGTTCTCTATCTATTATTTCATGTTTCTTCTCTACATCATTCCAAAAATGTGGTCTAACCATAGCAGAGCACAAAAATACCATCATTTCCTTGGTACTGGATGGCAATCTGTAAGTATAAATGTTTAAGTCAGAAAAATTTAAATCCTACTTTTGAACATACAGAGTCAAAATATAGACCATGAATATGTGACTTCCAGAAATATTCCAGCTCTTAGGGACTCAATTTGCCATTCTATATAGAGGGTTACGTCTGCATAGTATCAGTGCAACCTAAAGGAAATTGGAAAATGTAAACTTTGGAAATATTAGGCAAATGAGTTTTTATACCAATTGTTACTATTTAAAGAGTCTTAATTTCAATGGGAGTGTTGCATATCTATCTAAGGCATCCCAATCATAGGTTCCAAGACCATCAAAGTATAGATTTAGAACTGGAATGGAACTTAGAAATCAACTAATTTTATAAATGAAGAAACTGATGTCCAGAGAGTTTCAGTTACTTGTTCAATGTCACACAGAGAGTATGTGGCAGAATCAAGATTTGAACTCAGGTCCTCTGACTCCAAATCCAGCTTTTTCATTATACTATTACTGCATCTTTTCCTGACATTACTTTATAAGGCTTTTATAACAATCTCTAACAGTCTCTGTCTCTCTGTCTCTCTGTCTCTCTCTCCCCTCTCTCTCTGAGTCTCTCTGTCTCCGTATCTCTCTGCACCCCATCCTCAATCTCTTACTCTTGCTCTCTCATTCTCTCCCTCATCATTTTAAAATGGCACCATTTCCAATCTACCATCTTTTTTCAATCACAAGACAGCAACAAGAATGCATTGTCACACCAAATCCATAATTTACTCTTGAGAAAATCCTATGGGTGTTGAAAAGCTTACTCTAAGTTATATTTGCTTAATTTGTGTTTCTACTAACAAATAATTAGGTCAGAAATTAATTTTAAAATGCAAATGTGCAATGAGTCTTGCTGTTTTGTTTTGTTTTAAATACCCACTGTCTTCAGTTTTACTTGTGTTAAAGTCTTAATGGATTTAGTTTGGCAAAGGAATGAAATTATGGTTCCTAATGCTTTATTTACCTGATTGAGTTGGACTTTTTATCAAATATTGACTGCAAATGTTTGTTCAAGATCAAATGCAGGAGAATTTAATGGGAAAAACTGAGTAGTACAGAATCATCATTTTTTCAACGTCTTATGAAATAATTTATCTGTAATGATGAATCTGTGACAAAGACAAGAGGTTGGCAGCAATGAACTAAAGCTAAGTTTTAAATGCCCATCTCTGTAAACTGGTTGCTGTTTTCTAGCTTCAAGGAAAAAAAGGGGTCTGTGTGTATTTATAAACGTGTAAATATATATGTATATATGTAATATATTTGATGTAATGTATTACATATATGTGATGTGTAATCTATAATGTATATATGAATATGCACACGTATATATGAGATATTCACTATGATATATGTATACAATTATACATTTGTGTATATATACATATACATACATGTGTGTTTATATAAGTGTATATGTATGGTTTGGTTTCATTTTAAATGCTCTTTGTTTTCAGTTTTGTGTAAAAATTCTTAATGGATTTGGTTTGACAAAGGAAAGAAATTATATTTTCTGATGCTTTTTCTACTTGAATTAATCTTGTTTTTTATCACTTATTGACTTTTTCTGCCCACATTTGGCAAAAAAAAAAAGTTAAAATTCTCTCATGTAACTGAATACTTAATGATATCTCACTGATACCGTACAGGACCTCATTTGGTGTTGTAGTCAAGTATATCTTAACAAACTGAAGTAGAGAATTGGAATAATTTTGTGAGATAATGTAGACCCAAATTTGTTTTTGTTCTTTCACCTAAGTACTTAAAGACAAGTTTTTAGCTGGAGCAATCTAGATAATTGCATCAATTCTCTACTTCATTTTATAATATAGGCTTTGATTCTAGGGAAGGTAGAAATTTCAGTGTTTTCAATATTAAAGTATTATTCATGTCAAAAAATGTTTCAATTTTATTTTTATTTGTTTGTTTTTACAACTACAACAAAGTGAAATAGCTTTGTTTTTAAGCAGATAACAAAATTATCTGTAGACACAAGATAAAAAATTCCAAGAAAAATTAGAATAAAAATTGAATCCTAAGGGAAGTTTTTTAAAAAATAAATACACGTGATAACACTGGGTCTGAAGAGCAAAGGTCTGAAAGCTGCTTTGTTTTTCAAATATGAATACAAAGAGCACAGTTTCATAGAAAGACTCTCTTGTTTGGTCTGTAAGTCCGTGCCTCAGCAGGGCCAGGACGAGAAGATGGCCTGGAGAATGACTGACATGGAGATATTCCAACCAGAGATGTAGCTTCTGTCATCTTGTCACTATGTGTTCTGCTGCTGATTGAGGAAGGAATTTATTGTAACCATCTCCAAACTCACTGACACTACCACAAACCTTCAGCCCAGAGGGCTAACTGTGAACATCACCAGAAAAGTGAAGTAGGGAAATGAGTCTGTTCACTGCATGGCGCAGGCAAGTAACATCATCATCACTGAAGGAATTGAGGAGTTTGTGAGTGGATGATCTACATTTCAGAATCATGGGTAAAATCCCGCAGACGTATACCTCTGTGAGACCCAAGAAACCTACATAAAATCAAATTTTGTGGACAGGGTAGATCAGGCAATTACATTTTTCGAAATTATTATTTCCTCCTCATCTTAATGTTCAAAACATTGCTTTCAAAGTTCTATTCTTTCATTGCTTTTCTATACTTAGGGATGACCTATTTCTCTGGGACTCACTTCTAATCTGTTAGAAGCCAAATTAGCAGCTTTACAGAATTTCTATCATGAAATTGAATTAAATGAAATTATTCATTCAATAAGTTTTCTAACCCAAGAGTCAAATAGTTGCATGTCCAACAACAGGCCAGACTGTGTGTGTTTCATTTGTTTGAGGGCTAATCTGTTGAAATTTTCAGGCCGCTAGGTGGTGCAGTGGATAGAGTTCTGGTCCTAGAGTCAGAAAATTTCATCATTGTGGATTCAAATCTGTCCTCAGACACTTACTAGCATTGTGACCCTGGACAAGTCACTTAACCCTGTTTGCCTCAGTTTCCTTATCTGTAAAATGAGCTGGAGAAGGAAATGGCAAACCATTCTAGTACCTTTGCCAAGAAAACCCCAAATGGGGTAAAAAAAAAAAAAAGAGTCAGGCACAACTGAACAACAACAATAACAACAAAATCTATTGAAAACAACCTAAACAATTTGTGGGTATAGACACAAGCATTGTCAGCTTCCTACCTGGGTGATCGATAAGTACCACTAAGTTACTTCTTTTCCAATTACGAATTCCTCTCATGTGTCCACATACTTCAACCCAGAGATGACAGAAATATTTGAACTTCAAAAAAAGGCAGAATCGCAATAAAAATTTTATTGCATAGTCAACCCAATTTATGAAGCCTGATTATCTCTTTCTGTCTCAGGAGGGGACTACCTGAAGCTTTCCCCTGATGTTCTTACTAACAACCAAATTTGCAGAATAGCTTCCACTTACACAAGCCTTTCAAAGTGATTTCGAACATTATCCATTTTGTCCTCACAGCAAGCCTCTGACTAGGTAGTGAATAATACAAGTATCCATATCCCCATTCTACAAAGGAGCAAAATGAGGCTTGGAGTGACATGTCTAAAGTCACATAGCTAGTACATAGTAGAGCTGGGATTCCAGTGCTGGTCCTCTGATTCCAAAACCCAGGATCTCTCTGCCACAGTACTCTTCTCCCCATTTTTGTAAAAGGGGCAAATTAAGGGAGAATGAACATCTGTCAGGAAAGAATTACATAGGGGCAGTTAGGTGGTACAGTGCAGAGAGCTCCAGCCTTGGAGTCAAGAGGACCTGAGCTCAAATCTGGCCTCAGACACTTGATGTTTAACTAGCTGTGTGACCCTGAGCAAGTCACTTAACCCCAATTGCCTCAGGAAGAAAAAAAAAAGAATTACATAAAGGGGCAGCTAAGTGGCTCAGTGGATAGAGCACTGGCCCTAAAGTCAGAAGGACCTGAGTTCAAATCCGGCCTCAGACCAAACACTTGACACTTTCTAGCTGTGTGACCCTGGACAAGTCACACCAATTGCCTAAAAAAACAAACAAACACACACACACATAAAAAAAGAGAGAGAATTACATATGCCTTGAAGTGAGCGTAACTCTCACCTTTCAGACCTTTCCAAGGCCCTGAATAGAACTCTTGCATAGAAGAAATTCTGTACCTGTGCTTTTGAATGCTCTGTCCGAGTTAAACAGTTTATACGCTATTTCAGGCTGCATGGCTTATGAAATACATGTATCTAACTGATATGAGGCAGAGAGAGCAAATCACCATACATTCCTTTATGGAGTCCCAGAAAATAATATTGCTGCTAACATCTCAAAAAAATTGTTAATTATATCCCCAGGCATACTCCCTCTTGTATATAGATCCCTAAGAAAAATTACCCTAAGCTCAAGACACTGTGTGGGTCACTACCACTCAAAACCATAGTTCATGAGCCACCTCCAATGTATTTCCTTTTACCGGTCACTTTTTGCCCAAACGAAAGATATTTCATATCAGAGCCCATAAAGTGACAAGAAATGGCAACTCTCATCATCAGAGTTCTCCATCAGGTGTATTCTCTCACAAGTTCTTACTTGTGCGGGAATATACACATGTAGGACTGCCATGATCAGGCATCATGTACAAAGGGCAAATACAGAGAATACACGTGAATTGAAGAACCGATGAAAGCCAGAGAGCATGAATGAAGACACACACAGCCAGAATCAACAGGGTCTGGGCGCACGCCTAGAGGGGGGTTGTTGGTGGTGTTCATTCTTCATTTTCGAAGAGGACCAATGGAACCACAGGGTGATGTCCTGACTTATGACTGAATCGGATTTAAGTGAGGCAGAGCTGCACAAAGTTGTCAGCCTCTCTCTGTCTCTGTCTTTCTCTGTCTCTGTCTCTGTCTCTGTCTCTCTGTCTCTCTGTCTCTCTGTCTCTCTCTCTCTGTCTCTCTCTCTGTCTCTCTGTCTCTCTGTCTCTGTCTCTCTGTCTCTGTCTCTCTGTCTCTCTGTCTCTCTCTGTCTCTGTCTCTCTCTCTCTCTGTCTCTCTCTCTCTCTCTCTCTCTCTCTCTCTGTCTTCTGGAATCATTAAAGTCTAGTGAGAAGACAAAAGTTGAGACAACTGGCAATGGCCCGGGATGCAGTGGATGACTTTGGTGTCCTCAATGTCTGACCAAGCTCTTAGCATGCCACAGCACCTGCTTCATCTGCCTTCATGGCTGTCAATTGTTTGATGGTAAAAATGTAAGTCCACTATAAAATATAGTTTGTGAAAGTTCGCCTGCTCTCTATTAATACCATTATTCAAGATGCCCTCAATCATAGGAGAATCATATATTATCTCATCATGAGATAAATCTCATGCAAATGTTGTATATGTAGGAAAGCAAGCACGTGTCTCTGTAGTAACTGATGTTCTCTTAGTCATCATTTTTAGCAATGATAAGGCCCATGATTTATTCCATGCCTTTGGCATGTAATCATCCTTTAGATATCTTCTGAATCAATTCCATAGGTCCTTCCCAGTTAGGTCACCACCAGCACAGATCTCCATGTACATTGGCCCAAACTGACTGTTCTTCCTGACTTTATTCTCTTTAGTATCATTTATGCCTCCTCTATCAGCACATCTAAGACCCTATCTCAACCCTGTCTCTCACCATGCTGGGAGAAGAGCCATCTGGGCTTTCACCTTGGAGTTGCTGTTATCCCTTCTATTGATGTATGACTAAACTGGTTGGGCATTTTGATTTCTATTTGGCCTGCCTTTTCTCTCTGAGAGCTTCCATAGTATTCTGGCCATATTTCTATGCATAACTTAGCATGGACAAAGGAACTTATAGATAGTTCACTTCTATTTTCTGTATCATATTGTATTTTAAAATATTCACTGGGGTGTTAAATGAGATTTAAATTTCTTTACATCAGGGTTTCTTAAACTTTTTCTACTGACGACCCCTTCAGTGCTTCTTAAACTGTGGGTCACAACCCTTTTATATCACTAATTTCTCATGATTGCCATAAGTTGTTTTTTTCATATGAAAAATGATGGAATCTGACAAAATTACTTCTAAGAGTCCTTTTAGTTCTAAATCTATGATCTTACTTTTTCTTTTGAGTTTTATTTGTTTTTCTTTTCTTTTAGATTGGGTCTCTTCATCTCACCCAGGCTAAGTACAGACGCCACTCGTGGAACCAATTCCACCACTGTCCAGCACAGAAGCTTTAACCCTCTCCATTTCTGATCTGGACTAGTTTGCCCTTCAGGCAACCTAGTGTCTCCCTCCTCCCCCAATCCTAGAAACTCTCCATGTTGATTGAGAAATTAGTGCAGACACCTAACTGGTATAGCCTACTGTAGCTCAGAATTCCTGAGCTCAAAATCTGCCAGCCTCAGCCTCCCCTGCTAGTTGGGATTACAGGCATGTGCCATCATACCCAACTGATGCTAATTTAAGAGAAAGAACTGGGAATACTAAAGGGAGGGTTTTCAAAACAGCTTTCCTTTATATCCTCTGCATTTAGCACAGTACCTAGTACATAGTAAGTGTTTAATAAATGTTCATTGATAGAGTGATTAATTTATGAGTCAGTGAATCTAAGTAAAGTACTCAGAGATATGTCTCGGAAGAAATACTTACTTTAACCATGTATTTGAAAAATAGTATGGGCCATAAATAAAGGTAAAGTTTATACTATTATATCTTTACTGAATAAATGAAAAGTACGATGAGCCTATGTCTGAGAAATAGGCACTCTTTGATGTATCAAAAGTCACATTGAGTTTCCTAAAGCAATAACCAGAGTCTTAAAGATAAAAAAAAAACAACCTAGATTTATGCAGGAAATTAGAAATGCTCCAAAACAGCACCAGCTCCTAAGAGAATCAGCTATTTGGTAGGCAATCTTCTGGGTACATTTTAGACTAGTTAGGAATTGGAGCAGCATTCCATATTCTGCATTCCATTTTTTGAGGGATGCAAAAGTACAAATGCTTTAGGTGATGCTAAATCATTCATTACATACTTACCAAGGTCTCACAGTAGTGTTTACTAATGGCTAGGAATCAAGCTTTGCTAAAAATAGAATGAAAATGTAAAAGAAAGATAAATCACTTGTTATGATACTAGGACACTATTTTTATAAGTAATTCTGAGTATGCACCATAACTTTGAATTATTAAAACCAGGATTTTCAAATATCAGTGCAGAGACAGTACTACTTTACTCCGGAAAAAAAATGAGAGTTTTAGGCCAACACTTATTTATATTCTTTGACATTAATGAAAGGGAGAAGCTTTTGATCCTAAAATGTTAGCTTTTCAAAAGAGAAAGGTAGGATAAGATCCAATAGCCAATTTACCTAAATAAAAAATGTCCAAAACTGAATTTTGCCTTTTTTTTAACCACCTTTCATGAACCTCCAATAGAGGGCATTATGTAAATTTTCCCTTTTATACATGTCATTTTCATTAATTCCACTGTGATATATAACTAATGACAGTTAAGTATAATTATGAACAGTAGTTTAAAATATAATTGTGGGGAGGCAGCATTCATAGTGACTCGGCATTTGCTTTTTGTTTTTCTCTTCACCTTTGCCCCCATGGTGCTTCACCACAGACTGTAGACTTTCTGCATCACAGATATTGGAAAGGACAAGGTATTTTTCATGTTTTATGTTCTTTCATTTTTGTTCCATGTTATTTTTCTTTGCTTGTGATCTAATTCTTTGGGCATTTCTCTCTATATAGAACTGATTATATTTATAAATATCACATAGATAAAATGGTCACAATTTTTATGGTGTAGCTTGCCTTTAAAAAAATTGATCCTACCAAAATGCTTCATTGGTCAAAGTATCATTGTTAATTTCACCTTAATCAATAACAGAGTGTGTGTTACCCTTAGGACCTGCAATAGACGAAGACACAAATAAGCACACATTTTTGTCTAATGGGGAGAACAAGTTTGATACCAAAGTACCCTTCACCAAGAAGCATTTTGTAATGGAGGTGAAGTAGCAGACCAAAACTCTTTCTTCTTGAATTATTTGCTGATCAGATTCTGGAAGCATTTTTCACTAATGTCTGTCCAGTACACTGTTGTCTTCTAGAGTTTGTGTTTTCATTCAGAAACCAAAACAGAAGAGATTTTTTTTTAATTTTAGTATTCTGAAGAGTTAAAGAACAAATGTCTGGGTCCTACAAATATGAAAAGCTAATAAAAAGTGCCTTCCTTTGGAAAATACTTTTTAGTTGGGCATGGCAGCATTATCAGTAATCCTGGCTACTGAAGAGACTGAGGCTGATGGATTATTTGAGTTTAAGGAGTTCTGAGATGCAGTAGGGCTAAGTTCTCTAGGTTGTCCACACTAAGTCTGGCACCAATGCAGTGAGACCCATGAGTGGGGAGAAGACAGTAGGGACAAGACAACATGCCTAAGGAGGGAAGAGCACAGAGCCAAGTCAGAATGGAGCAGATCAAGGCTTCCATACCTATTAGTAGTGAGGTCAGGCCATGTGCTGCTAATACACATGTAACTGAGATAAGCCTGTAGGTAAAATAAGGAGACTCTAAAAAGAAAAGAGAAAGCAAAAGAAAATACATACATGTGATTTAAGTTGCAGGGACATTGCAGGTCAAATTTTTAAAATGCTCAAGATGAAAGTGTTAAGAATGCTATAAGAAGGCAGAGTCCCTGGTACTTTTGTTTTAATCTTTCATTGCTAGTAATTTATCACTGAGTGACTGCACAGAAAAGGAGGGGTTTTCAGGGTGCATTTGAAGGTTGGTATAGAGTGAGTTATTCAGGGTTTTTTTGAGAATAGAAGAAAAACAGGAAAGAATTAAAATAATGACTTTTAAAGGGGAAAGAGAAGTCACTAAAACATCAGACAAAGAAGTAGGAAGCAGACCATGACAGAACTAACTGTAAGACCTTAGGTTAGAGAGACACTAAAGAATGAAAGAAGGGTTAAGTCAAACCTAGAGATGCTGGTGATGCTATTATGAAATGTTACTATAAATTCTCACCCTTGAATTCAGTAGTGATCTCAATGAAAAGTGAGGATGTAAAATGAATCAGAGAATTTAAAAAACCTGAAATCAAGAGGACCTTGGAATGACATAAAGGATAAAGAAGCTTCAAAACAACAGGTCAAGGGAAAATTTGACTTTATGGAACTGGAAAATGAAAAACATTTTGAGATGGAGAAAAAGGGGTTAAATAAGAGAACAGGTAATAGGGAAGCCAAGTGATAGAACTGAAGATTTGGAAACAATGTCTCAAGTTGGTGAGCAACAGGGATAGGGATCATCTATTTGAAACAGATGGTCAAGGAGGAAACAATGGCTAAGGATGAAGTAGAGAGATTTTTTAACAGATTGTTCCAATTTTCTCTTTGAGGAAATTAGTGAAGTCATAAGCAAAAGCTGAGGTCCCAAAATCCAACCCTTTCCTAATTTTTTTTCTACTGAATTGGAAGATAAGAACTGCTAGAAATGACAGAGAAGCACCATTTCGTTGGCACTGCAGATGCAGTTCATATAAGACGTTGTTAAAACATCTAGTGATGAAGCAGATGCACCGTGTTTGTCACTATTTGGTCACATATCTTTAATGGAAAAATGCAGAGTCTGTGTCTCTAAGTTTGCAAATTTATGTTCATCTGGGTGCCTTAAGCACAAGATTTATAATAAAAAGGTACCTTAGAGATTATTTAGTAGATCCTTCCATTTTATAGATGAGGAAACTGAAGCTTTAGAGTGACTGATGACTTATCCAAAGCCACACAGATGGTAAGAAACAGAGCTAAGCTCTTCTATTCATTTTAAACTCCTTGAGACACAGGAATAGCCCTTTGGAGCCTGTACACCAAGGGCATGAGTGATTCCCAGGTTATGTTCACCCAAGAATTGCCTCAAGTTATGTACAACACATGCTTTTCTATGCCCACAACTTTCAGCAGTCGTTTTGCATATGTTCTTACTAAAAAAATTATCAAGATTCTTAGAAATGCTTTTTTAATAGAATTGGTGAAAGATATAGATATATATATACATTGAGCATTTGAACATGTAATTTTCATCATTTTTTAATCAAAGTGACACATGTAACATGATTCAGTGGATAGAGAATTAAACTTGGAGAAAGAACTTGATTCAAATCATGCCTCAGACTGTAGCTGTGTTCGCAGAGAAGTCTATCAACCTCTCTGAGTCTCAGTTTCCTGATCTTCAATTTGGTTATAATAAAAATTATAAATTCTACTTCACAGGATTATTGAAAGGCTCAAATGAAATATTGTATGAGAAGTATTTTTCAAACCTAAAAGTGATATACAAAAAATCAGCGGTCATTATTTCAAATACATACAATTAAGGAAAAAGTTATCTTAATAAAAGAATTGATGAATACCAAAATAATTGAGTGAGGCTCATACATTACACTTGCACTCACTTGGAAAGTTTACCATGGCTATCTGTGCAAAGTGCCAAAATATACAAAGATTGAGCTCAAGTTGACAAAGGAAGAATTTAGTTGTATGAAATCATGTAGACAAAAATAACCAATTGAAGGACAGAATGTTTCACTTCAGCTATTGTAATATCATGAAAACCCAGTCATGGTTAGATTTGCCATAGGCTTCAATAAGAGGATTGAAATTATGTTCTGTGTTGTGTGAAGGGAGGGGGAAAATAAGTTTATTAAGTACCTACTACCAGACATTGAGCTAAGTGTTTCATAAATATTATCTCATTTAATGGAGAGTTACAAGATCAACTGTTCAGACCAAATCAGTCAGTTCGTTTGTATTGGTTCACGTAAATATAGTCTAAATATGCCCAACTTTGGAAAGAGAGGTGATGAGTGGGACAGTGGCTTTTCAGAACATGCTCTCACAAACTCAGTTGTTTGAGACATAAATGGGACCCTAATGGCATGACAATTCTCAAAATTGTCTTTGGCCTATACACATCCCTATAGGAAATAATATTTTTGTATTTTCTAGCTCCTAGCACAGTGCCTAATCTATAATAGAGGCTTTTAATAAATACATTTTAGTCAAATGAGTATAATTGATTCCAGAAAAAAAAATATCATTCTATTCCTATGAAAGAAAAAGGTGAAGCTACCCTCTAAAACCAGTAACTACAATATCCCTGCCTCAATGTGATTTTCATCATCAGACAGCTTTAGCCAGCCAATTATATTTGGTGGAGAGTATTGTCCACATTCTTAGTAAACTGCCAGCTCATCAGTATTCACACTGGGTTATTGACCCATTTAATATGCCCCACCAAAAAAAAAATGAAGCCCTGAGGTTCTTCCCCTCCCAGATTGATTTTTTTTACTAGGTAGAAGAAGCCATTCTTTGCCTCATTTCTTACTTACCCTTAATCAATCAATGGGCATTGCCTCAGTCAAAATGAGACCTGGGAAAGACCTTGGCTTAAAAAGGCCAAGGTATCCCACTGAATCCAGTCATCCTGATCTATATCTTGCCACTGGGCCCAGACATCTCTGGAGGAGAAAGTGAGGCTGATGATTTTGCACAGCCCTCCCTCATTTAAATCCAATCTACTTGCAAGTCATGGCATCACCTTCCTGATGTCATAGTCCTCTTTGAAAATGAAGGACCGACAGCAGCAATGCCCAAAATACCACCGGAAGTTCCTCACCTCCAGCACCAGTGCCACCATCAGTTTTTTCATGAGGTAGACAGACAATAAACAGCAGTCTAAGGATTCAGAAGCATTCGTTGTTACTCCAGCATTTCTAGAGAAGTATCACACATTTTATATCCTTCAGCTGCTGGCTGGGACCTTCTTATGTTCAATCAACAAGAGGTAGACAGAAGCATTAGCAAGTCAGCATAACTGTTTCCCTGTCAATGCTGACTGAGCTATTAATCAGTGAAGCAACCAATTACAAACCAAACTAGTTCCTCTCCTGCAGATAGCTCAGCCAGTCAATTATATTGGTGGACAGAAGTAGAGAGGCATTGTCTTCCCATTCTATCTTTTAATATGTCCCATAGTCATTTCTGGCATCCCTTTAGCCCAAGAAAAATTCCTCCATAAGAGCTTGCTTACAGGGGCAGCTAGGTGGTGCAGTGGATAGAGTACCAGCCCTGAAGTCAGGAGGACCTGAGTTCAAATCTGACCTCAGACCAAACACTTGCCACTTACTAGCTGTGTGACCCTGGGCAAGTCACATAACCCCAATTGCTTAAAAATTAAAAAAATTTTAAATTATGAAGAAAATGTTAGCAATGCAGATTAAACTTTAAAATCCATCACGCATATTTTTTTTCAGATACCCAGCTGGACACTTTTTACCAGCACATCCCTGCCTATAAGAATCAATAGAAACAAGTAGTTTACTATGCAGACCACAAAATCACAGAATTTCTGAGTTAGAATCACAGAAATTTAGTCCAATCCATACCAGAACAGACATCTTTGCAACAACCTCTTGGCAAGTATTATCTTCCCTCTGCTTAAAGGATTCAAGTAGGAGGAAAGAATATCTTCCAACCAGAATGACTGCCTGAACTTGGGTCTGGTCCGTGTCTCCCCAGTTTCTAGCACAGTGCCTACAACATAGCATGAACTTGATAAATACTTGCTGAATTGAATCACGTGGAAGGAATAATGTCAGCGTTGTTGCCAAGCTACAAATCTCAGACTGTTGGAAGTAGGGCTGGGAGAGTGTGAAGAAGGACACTAAAAACTAGTAGTGTTGGTGGAGCTTTGAATTGTTACAACTGTTTTGGAAAGCAGTTTGGTATATTATGCTAGAAAACTGACTACATGGTTCATACCACTTGACCCAGAAAACTACTTCTGGCCTTCTATGCCAAGGCCAGAGACAGGAGAAGATGACATATGATGACAAATATATATAGCACTTTTCAATGCAGTAAGAAAAAATTTAAAGTAAAATAGATTAGGGAATGTTAGAAAAAAATACAGTATATGCATGTAACAAATGAAAGATGTGGTAGTCAAAGAAACTCAGCAAGACTTCTTTTGACTAATACAAGGTGAAGAAAATCACAACTGAGATAGTAACAATGATACACAGTGACTCCAATAATGTAAAGGACATCAAGACTCAGAGCAATGCAAAAACCACTCCTGGCTCCAGAGAATGGACATATCTCCCTCCTTTTGGTAGAGAGGAAGGCAATGAACCACAGGTGTAGAATGAGGCAAATGTTTCCAAGCATGATCATGCTATTGGTTTGTTAGGTTAACTATACTTCTTTGTTTAAGGAAGGATTCTGTTGAGTATGGGGGAATTAGAAAAATGATAGTAGTCTTCTTAATAGCATAAACAAAACTTTTTAAAGAGGGGGCAAATATTAAATGTATTTGAATGTCGTGGGGGTTTTTTTCCTTTTTTATTTAATTTCATTTATTTAATTTAAAAAATTCCTCTCCATTCTACCTCCCCATATTGAAAAGAAAAAGAAAAGAAGGAGAGCAGAGGAGAGGGGAGGGGAGGAAAAAGGAGAGGAAGGGAGAAGAGGAGAGAGGAAGAAAGGAGAGAAGAAGAGAAAGAAGAGAAGCCTTTTAACAATCATGTAATGCCAAACAAAAAATATTCAACATTGGCAGTATCCAAAAAATATATTTTATCTACAATCTTATTTCATCATATCTCTCTCAGGAGATAACATGGTTCATCGTGAATGCTCTGGAATCAGCAGCATTGCACTGATTAGAGTTCTTACGGCTTTTAGGTTTATTTCTCTTTACAATGTTGTTGATATTGTATAAATTGTTCTCTTGGTTCTGCTTGTTTCACTCCTTGTTACTTCATACAAATTTCCCCAAGTATCTCTAAAACTTTTCCTTTCATCACTTCTCACTGCACAGTAATATTTCATTATATTTATACACCATAATTTATTCAACAATTACTCAATTAATGGAAAAATCTTAGTTTCCAGTTGTTTGCCACAACAAAAGAGCTTTTATAAATATTTTTGTATTTAGGGATCGTTTTCCTCTTTCTTTGATTTTTTTTTTGAGGTACAGCCCACGTAGTAATGTCACTGAGTCAACAGGTTGCACAGTTCAGTAACTTTTTGGTCATCGTTCCAGATATCTTTCTGAAATAGCTAACCTAAATATTCACCAACAGTGCATTAATGTACCCATTTTCCTGTAGCCCCTTCAAACACTTGTCATTTTCCATTTTTATCACCTTTACCAATCTGATGGGTGTGAAGTAAAAACTCAAAATTGATTTAATTTGAATTTCTCTAATTATTAGTGAAAGAACTTCTTTTAATATGGCTGCTGGTAGTTTGGTTTTTTTTTTCTTAAAAAACTGGTCACATCCTTTGACCATTTATCTACAAGAGAATGGCTCTTACTCCTATAAATTTAACTAAGATTCTTATATATCTTAGAAATAAGACTCCATCTGAAAAAATTACTGGAAAAATTTTTCCCAGTTATCTATTTCTTTTCTAATTTTATCTGCATTGGTTTTTCTTATTAAAAAAACTTCCAAATTTTATGTAATTAAAAATGTTCATTTTATTTTCCTGATCCTCCTTATCCTTTGTTCAGTCATGAAATTTTTCCTTAAACATAGAAGTAAAATATAATTCCTTCCATATCTCTCTACTTTATGACATCATTCTTTATGTATATATTATATATCCATTTGGAGCTTATCTTGGTATATGGTATGAGATACTGGTCTATAACTAATTTCTGCCAGATTTGTTTCCAGTTTCCCCAGTGGTTTTTGTCAAATAATGAAATCTTACCCCAGCAACTGGGATCTTTGGATTCATCAAACATTTGTTCATTTGCATGTATTGTTGTATACTTAATATGTTCTACTAATAGACATTTCTTAACCAGTACCAAATTGTTATAATGATTATCGTTTTGATGTATGGTTTGAATTTTGCACTGCTTAACATTCTTCCTTCAAACTTTTAAAAATTATTTCTCTTGAAATGATTGACCTTTTATTCATCAGGATGAGTTTTTTAATTTTTTTTTTCTAACTCTATAAAATAATCCTTTGGTTGTTCAAATAGCATGGCACTTAATTAGTAAATTAATGTAGATAGTATTATCTTATTATATTGACTCCACCTACCCATGAGCAATTAATCTTCCTCCAATTATAAAGGTTTTTATTTGTATTAAAGAGGGTTTTGTACTTATGTTTATAGAGTGTCGTGGAGGGTTGACCACCAAGTATTTTGTACATTCTGTAGTTATTTTAAATGGAATTTTTCTTTCCTATTGGGTTTTCTTGGTTACATACAAAAATGTTGATTATATAAGTGGAATTATTTTATATACTGCAACTTTTCTGAAGTTAATGTTTCAATTGATTTTAATTAATTCCCTAGAATTATCTAAGTAAATTATCATATCACCTGAAAAAATAATTTTGTTTCCTCTTTACCTATTGTTTTTCTTTCAATTAATTTTGTCTTGTCTTATGGTTGTCTAGTACTATATCAAATAGTAGTACTAATAATGAACATCTTTGCTTCACACTTGATCTTATTGAAAAGGCACATATAGTGCTAGCTCTTGGTTTCAGATAGATTGTTGTTCAGTTGTTTTTCAGTCATATCTGACTCTTTGTGACCCCATTTGGGTTCTCCTGGAAAAGATTCTAAAGTGGTTTGCCATTTCCTTCTCCAGCTCACTTTACATATGAGGAAGCTAAGGCAAACAGGGTTAAGTGACTTGCTCAGGGTTGCCCACCTAACAAGTATCTGAAGCCAGATTTGAACTCAGGAAAATGAGTCTTCCTAACTGCAGATCCAGTCAGCTATCCACTACACCATCTACCTGTCCTTCAGGAAGATACTACTAATACTAAGGGAAGGTTTGTTTGTTCCTATTTTCTAGTGTTTTTAACAGTATAT
Source organism: Vombatus ursinus (assembly GCF_900497805.2). NCBI lineage: Eukaryota > Metazoa > Chordata > Mammalia > Diprotodontia > Vombatidae > Vombatus > Vombatus ursinus. The sequence continues at coordinate 21,550,621 of NW_020954559.1, read as the reverse complement.
GAGTCTTGTATTTTGTCTAAGCTTTTTCACATCAACTATAAAATTATACGATTTTTGTTTTGTTATTAAGATAGTTGATTATGTTGATAGCTTTCCTGATATTTAACCAACCCTGCTCTAAATCCTGGTATAAATCCAATCTGGTCATAGTATATAATCTTTTTGATATGATTCTGTAGTGTCCTTCTTAATATTTTATTTAAATTTTTTGTGTCAATGTCCATTAGGGATATTGGTCTGTAGTTTTCTGCCTCTGTTTTTATTCTCTCTGGTTTAAGAATCAAACTAACATTTGTGTCACAGAAGGGATTTAGTAGGTTGCTTTCCCTTTGTATTTTTTCAAACAGTTTGTATAGTATTGGTAATAATTCTTCTTTTAATGTTTGATAGAATTTACTTGTAAATCCATCAAGTTCCAAGGGGTTTTCCCCCTGTTGGGAGGCCCATTTATGGGTTTTTTTTTCAATTTCTTTTTCTGAGTTTTGGTTATTCAAGTTCTCTCATTCTTGTTGCTTAGAGGTTAGTTTTGTTTCATTATGAATACTAGCTAATGATGTCACTTTTTCTCCTTACTCTCTGATACCTCTCTGATTTTTTTATCCAGCTACCTAGTCCCTGTAACATTGTGGAAAACACCAAAACATGGGGATAACTGTGTCTCCAGAAGATGATGATGTAGTAGAAAAAAAATTTTAAATGGAAAGTATGGGATCCAAATATATACATGCAAAGCACAATGGGTCAGCAGACCAAAATCTTAACCATTCAGGAACTTCTAATATGCAACTACCTTCTGTACTAATGAAAAGCAGACAATGGACTAATACTTCCATTTTATCTTATGGTCCATTTTCCTCTGCTTTTAAATTAAATTTTCTTTTTTATTATTACTTTAACCATCATCAATAAACACAAGCATTCCAACATACGAAGAACAAAAAAAAAAGATTGTATACTAAACTATAAATTTCTATTAACAAATCTGGTCTGTTTGTAACCTTTTCAAAACTATTTTTTCTTTTGGAGGGGTCCTTTTTTAAAGGTTTTATTGTCATTCTTTCTGGCTTCATGAAAGTCTTGGGGAGAGGTGAATTTCTACAGACTAAGGCTATATGTTGTTTGCTCAGCCCAGTGCCAGACACATAATAAGTGACTGATAAATTCTTATTGACTGGCTGACTTATAAGGGAAGGAAGATGTTAAAAGATACAAAGAGGTAGTACTAGTAAACCTGGACCAGATCATAGCAAAATTCCATTGGACCAATCAAAATTTTAAGGGGTAAGTAATTTTTGCATCCCACCTTTCCTAGCTACACTCTCAGCCACTGAGAATTTATTATGATAATGAGCTCATAAGAGCATTTGATATTACTTGGTGTCATGCGAGAACATTTTAAAGATGGAGTTTTTAAGTGTCAAGTCCTGGTCCCCTAACACCTAGAAGTTTTGATGGTGGATCACTCTGCTATTCTTTAGCTTTTCCTTGTTCATAAACTTGTTCATAAACTCAGGAAATCAGGTTCCCTTCATAGGACTTATTCCAGGAGTCTCAAAACCCTGGAGCCAACTGTGGAAATCCAAGGAATACAGTTTCTGTCAGAGGTGCATAAATTAGAATACCACATGTAAGAATAGCTCACCTGCTGGAAACCATCCCCACTGAACAAAGATTGTCAATGGAGTGGACAACTCTTTCATTCTTCCTCTCTGTTCACTTTTAAGTTTTCTGCACTAGGCTACTTTAAAACTTAAACTTAAATCAATATGAAGGATTTTTCAACAAGAGTGAGCTCATTTTGTCAAAAAATCAGGTAGATTTAAAAATGAACACATATAACCATTATATACCTCATCCCACTGCAGCTCAGTCTTAGGAACTCTATAAAGTGGAAGACTGGCAGATCTGGGCCAGGGGGGATGTAATGGGCCTGTTGCTTCCTTTCTTCCCTCCCCAGTAATAAATAATCAATTTGGGAAAGTTAATAAAAAGAGACAAGAATGAAAAGTGGGTATGACAAATTTATGAGAAAGGTTTTTCCTGGGCTTCTTAAGAAGAATGCCTTTTTTATTATTATTATATTAAAAAGTAGGAAAGAATACCAGTTTCATGTTATCCAACTGCAGCTCATAGGTAGGAATAGATAGATAAGATAGTCTCAGGAACAAAAATTCAGGGGGGAAAATGAGTTGACAAGCTAACAAAAAAAAAAGGATATTGTTTCCAATTTAGGTGAAAGAAAAAAGAGCATGAGAGACAGACACAAGACTGAAACCACCAGAGGATAGAAACACTTTGTTTTCCATTGAATTCCCATAAAAGACTGGTGAATGTAGTTTCTGACATTGTAGTAGGATGTTTTATGATGGAAATTATTTTTTGGTGGGGAGGGGGAAGGTAGAAGGAAAGGAAAGGCATTTTAGATTTCCATTAGCATTTTTTCCCCAGAGCTGGCAATTTTGGAATCCCAACTCCCTAGATGTCTCCCAGTCCTGATGGATAACAAGGAATAAGAATGTGTGTGTGTGTGTGTGTGTGTGTGTGTGCGCGCACGTGCACATGTGCATGTGCATCTCTATGTATGTGTCCATCACTCCACTGAGGCTAATGGAGTTAAGGATTTGTTACTTGATCTAATGGCAATGGCTTTCCAATAGACATGCACGGAATCATTGATTAGTTTGTCTTCTCCTTGTTTGCACTGGAACACTGTTCAATTTACACCAATTAAAGAATGCTTGGTTTGTGTATTGAAGAATAATTAAGGGATGCAATTCCCCATTGACTTCTAAAAATGACATCTGCCTGGAATGGTGCTTACTGCATGAAAGCTGTGTTCGTATTTAAATAGTTTGATGGATATATAAAATCATTACAGCCACGTCTTACTAGCAAAAGGGGACATTAGTTCAACATACGCACTTTCCTGGTCACTTTAAACAAATTTGACAAGGCTAATTCTAAGTAATTGTTCAGAATTTGGTGTCAGCCTTTGGCCCCACTGGGAAAGCTGCCCAGACTAGTTCTTGTAATTGAGACATGTCTTTAAAATATAGGTCAACCCAAAATGCAAATACTTCCCCCCCAAAAAAGGGGGAAGTATTAATAATACTCAGGTGAATCTCGACTAGACAAATTTCATTGGGAAAATTGTGGAGTGGATATTAATGTCAGTCAATGAAGCTTGCCCTCTGTCATAGAATTCTAGAATATTACAGCTGGAAAACAGTGTAGAGATCATCTGTCCAATCCCTCCATTTTATAGATGAGAATTATGAAACTTAGGTTAAGCAACTTGCCCAAGGCCTCACCACAAGTCATGAAGACTGGAGGTGATAGTATTTAGTGGGGAAACTTTTTTAATAATATTTTATTTTTTCCCAATTATATGTCAAGACAATTTTTAGCATTCATTTTTACAAGATTTTGACTTCCAAATTTTTCTCCTTCTCTCCCCTCCCCTCTTCCAAAAATGGTAGGCAATTTGATATAGATTATACATGTGCTATCATGTAAAACATATTTCCATATTAGTCACCCTTGTGAAAGGTGAAACAGATCAAAAGGGGTGAAATAAACACAAAAAAAAATAAAGTAAGTGAAAAAAGTACACTTCAATCTGCATTCAGAGTCCATCAGTTCTTTGTCTGGGTGTGGATAGTATTTTCCTTCAGGAGTCCTTTGGACTTTTCTTGGATCACTGTGCTGCTGAGAAGAACTGAGTCATTCATAGTTGATCATCACACAGTGTTGCTGACACTGCATACGTTTTCCTGATTCTGCTCATTCCACCGTGCATCAGTTCATATAAGTCTTTCCAGGATTTGTCAAAATGTTCATCATTTCTTTTTGCACAATAGTATTCAATTACATTCATATACCACAGCTTGTTCTGCTATTCCCCAATTGATAAGAATCTCCTCAATTTCCAATGTTTTGCCACCACAAAATGGGCTATTATGAATATTTTTGCACATTTAGGTCTTTTTCCCTTTTTATGATCTCTTTGGGATACAGACTTTGTAGTGGTATTGCTGGATCAAAGGGTATGCACAGTTTTATAGTCCTTTGGACATAGTTTCAAATTGCTCTCCAGAATGCTTGGATCAGTTCACAACTCTATCAACAAGGCATTCCCAATTTTTCCACATCCTCTCCAAAATTTATTATTTTCCTTTTTGGTCATATTAGCCAATCTGATACATGTAATGTGGTACCTCAGAGTTGTTTTAATTTGCATTTCTCTAATTGAAAGTATTTAGAGTACTTCTTTTTTTTTCTTTTTTTTTCTTTTTTTTTGGTTAGGCAATGGGGTTAAGTGACTTGCCCAGGGTCACACAGCTAGTGAGTGTTATGTATCTGAGGCCAGATTTGAACTCAGGTCCTCCTGAATCCAGGGCCGGTGCTCTATCCACTGTGCCACCTAGCTGCCCCTAGAGTACTTCTTCAAATGCCTATAGATAGCTTTGATTTCTTCATCTGAAAATTACCTGTTCATATCATTTGACCATTTGTCAACTGGGAATGACTTGAATTCTTATAAATTTAACTCAGTTCTCTATATCTTTGAATAATGAGGCCTTTATCCGAGACACTTGCTATAAAGATTATTTCCCAGCTTTCTGCTTTCCTTCTAATCTTGGTTGCATTGGCTTTGTTTGTGCAAAAAGCTTTTTTTAAAAAAGCTTTTTAATTTAATATTATCAACATTATCTGTTTTACATTTTGTAATATTCTCTGTCTCTTGTTTGATCATGAGTCTGTAACTCACTTAACTTCTCCTTTAAGAATTTGTATGCTATTACCACTTGGTGCATATATGTTTAATATTAAGATTACTTCATTGTCTATGATACCTTTTAGCAAGATGTAGTTTTCTTCCTTGTGTCTTTTAATTAGATCTATCTTTGCTTTTGCTTTGTCTGAGATCAGGATCTCTATCCCTGCTTTTTTTTACTTCAGCTGAAGCATAATAGGCTCTGCTCCAGCCCCTTACCTTTACTCTGCGTGTGTCCCTCTGCATCCAGTGTGTTTCTTTCTTTTTTTTTTTTTGAGGCAATTGGGGTCAAGTGACTTGCCCAGAGTCACACAGTTAGTGAGTGTTATGTGTCTGAGGCCAGATTTGAACTCAGGTCCTCCTGACTCCAGGGTCAGTGCTCTATACACTGCACCACCTCGCTGCCCCTTGTGTGTTTCTTTTAAACCACATATTGTAGGATTCTAGTTTTTGATCCACTCTGCTATCCTCTTCCATTTTTTGGGAGAGTTTATCCTATTCACATTCACAGTTATGATTACTAATGGTGTATTTCCCTCCATCCTATTTTTTCTGCCTGTTTGTCCTCTCTCTCCTTTCACCCTTTTCCTCCTCAATAGTGTTTCACTTTTGTCTACCACCTCTCATGGTCTACCCTCTCTTCTGTCAGCCCTCACCCCTTTACTTAGTCTCCTCCCCGTCTACTTTCCTATTGGGTAAGATAGATTTCCATATCCAACTGATTGTGTATATTATTCCCTCTTTGAGCCAATACTGATGTAAGGTTCAAGTGATATACATTGCCCACCCTCCCATCTTTCCCTCCACTACAATAGGTGTTTTTGTACCTCTTCATGTGAAATAATTTACCCCCTTCTACCTCTCCTTTCCTTTTGCACCCATTGTACTCCTCTTTCTCATCCCTTAATTTTTTTATGTCACTCCCTCAAATTGACTTTATACCTGTACCCTCTGTTTATGTATATTCCTTCTAGTTATGCTACTAGTGATGTAATTTTTAAGAATTACAAGTATCATCTTCCCATGTAGGAGTGTAAACAGTTCAGCTCCATTGAATTCCTTATGTTTTCTTTTCCCTTTTAAAATTTTTAGGCTTCTCTTGAGTCTTGATATTGGAGATAATTTTTTTTCAATCTGATCTTCTCTTATGAAAACTTGAAATCTTCTATTTCATTGAATGACCATTTTTCCCTTGAAGTATTATGCTTAATTTCACTGAGTAGATGATTTTTGGTTGTAGAATTCCTAGTTCCTTTGTTTTCTGGAATATCATGTTCCATGACCTCCAGTCCTATAATGTTGCAACTGCTAAATCTTGTGTAATCCTGATCATAGATTACCAATATTTGAATTGTTTCTTTCTGGCCACTTGCGGTATTTTTTCCTTGACCTGATAGTTCTATAATTTGGCTATATTGTTCCTTAGAGTCTTTATTTTGGGATCTCTTTCCTGAGGTGACCAGTGGATTTTTTTCAATGCCTATTTTGCCCTCTGGTTCCAGGATATCAGGGCAATTTCCCTTGATAATTTCTTGAAATATGTTGCCCATGTCCTCCTTTTAATTATGATTTTGATTATTATCCTTTTGACTCAGGTAGTCTAATGATTCTGACATTGTCTCTCCTGGATCTATTTTCCAGGTCAGTTGTTTTTCCAGTGAGGTATTTTACATTTTCTTCTATTTTTTTTTCATTCTTTTGAATTTGTTTGATTGATTCTTGATGTCTCATGGGTTTATTAGCTTCCACTTGCCCAATTCTAACATTTAAGGAACTGTTTTCCTTAGTTAGCTTCTGTACTTCCTTTTCCATTAGACCAGTTCTACTTTTTAAGCAGTTGTTTTCTTTTTCCAAGCTGTTGAGTCTTTTTTCATAATTCTCTTGCATCACTCTCATTTCTTTACCCAGTTTTTCTTCTACCTCTCTTACATTTATTTTAAAGCTTTTTTTTTAGGTCTTTCACTGTTCTTTCTGGACTTGAGAACACTTCCCATTTTTCTTTGGGGTTTTACCCATAAGCGTTTTGACATTGTTGTCCTCTTCTGAGTTTGTGTCTTGATCTTCCTTGTCACCATAATAGCTTTGCATGATCAGATCCTTTTTTGTTGTTTTTTGTTCATCTTTTTTGGCCTCTTCCCTTTCTTTTAAATTTGAGCTCTACTCTGGGGTGGAAGGGGCACTGTCTCAGGCTTCTTGTACCAGGGGCTGCAGACCCTGGCTGTTTACCTGGTGCTGTACTGATGTTACCCTGAGGCCCACAGGTGACCCTTGTGTCTGGCACTGCACTGAGGGGGTGGAGTAGGGGGATGGCTTGTGCTACTGGAAGCCACAGGAGTCTGGCAGCTTACCTGGTGCTGAGCCAGGGTCCTAGTGTTGTTGTCTGGCATGCACTGAGGTCAATGGGGTATTTCTGCATTTCCCTACGGCTACCCTGAAGTACATGGAGGTCTGGCTAATAGAGGTTGCCTGTTTGCCTGGGACTACACTGAAACATGTAGCAGTTCTTGGAGCTGGAGTCTGCCCATTCCCCTAGCTGTGCTGAAGCACATAGGGGGTCCTGGTGTTGGGTTTTGCCTTCTCCACCACACTGGGACTCAGGATCTCCCACTGAGATCCTCATCTGAGGTGAGGTTTGCTGCTAGCTTGTTGGCATGCTTCCTGTTCTGGACTGCACTCCCCTTTTACCTGGGTAAAACAGACTTTTCTTGCCAATCTTCCAAGTTTCTTGGACTAAAAGATTGTTTCACCCCATCTTTTTTCTGGTTCTACTGTTCCAGATTTATTTGGGGGTGCTATTTTATGGTTGTTTGAAGGTAAATATGGGAGAATTATGACACTATCTTGGCTCCCAGAAGTCCCCTGGTGGGAAGTTTTTTAACATACAATTTCCGTTTACCTGGCCAGCCAATGGCAACGTATTCTAATGAAAACTAAAGTGATTCATTTGGGTTTTTTTTAACTTTAAAGAATTAAATATTTTCAATTCAATTTTTCATGCCCAACTCTCCTTCCCACTGAGGGTATATAGGGCCTTTGCCCTACAAAATGTAAAGTTGAGCATAAGGAGAGAAAGAGATGTCTCCATTAAGACACTCTGGATGACTCTGGAGGAGAAAGTGAGGCTGATGACTTTGCAAAGCCCTGCCTCACTTAAATCCAATTCACTTGCAAGTCAAGACAATACCCTCCTGATGTCATTGGTCCTCTTCAAGTATGAAGAATGAACAATAATTAGGGAACATAAGAAAAGAGGATAAGGATAAAATTTGAGTATCACAAACTAAATGACCTTGAAAGTGCCCTCTGCCATTTTATCCCCTAATAATACAACCAAGTTGCTCTCCAGATTGTGTCCTATACTGAGGTGACCTTTCCCCTTCAGGCAATTGAGATGCGAGTCTCAACTACAAGACTATAAGATCAAACATAAAATCCTCTGTTTGTCAAAATCTTTCACAACCTGGTTCCTTCTTACATTTATAGTCTTCTTACACTTTATTCCCTGAATGTCCCACGTTATAGTCTACAATCCAGCAACATTGACCTCCTTGCTGTTCCTTGAATACATACTCCATCATTGTATGCCTGGTCTTTATATTGGTTGGCCCATGCCTAGAATACTCTTTCTCCTGACCTCTGCCTCTTGGGTTCCTCGACTTCCTTCTAAACTTAGCTCAAATCCTACTTTCTATAACAGACCTTTCTGATTCTCCTCCCTCTCACCCACCCCAATGCCTTTTCTCTGAAATTACCTGCCATTTACACTGTATATATCTTGCGAATACATAGTTGTGTGCATATTGACTCTCCCATTAAAAGAAAAATATTTTTGCCTTTTTTTATATTCCCAACACTTAGGTGAGTGCCTAGCACATAGTAAACACTAAATGAATGCTTGTTGACAGACTGACTATGACTGAATCAGATCAACACTCATTTGTCATTTGACTAATCAATCTTCAGTGGAGTCAATGCCACATTTCAAAATGGTGGCTCCAGCTTATAGCCATATAGCTCTATCATACAGTCAAATCCTAGAACTTCATTTGTATCTGATTTGCCCGTCATCAAATTTAGTCAGTAGTAATTCTATTCAAAAAGTATTTCTCTCTCTGTCTCTCTGTCTCTCTCTCTGTCTCTGACACACACACACACACACATACACACCATGCTGTTAACCCATCCCCATTCAATACACAGAAAACAAATCTAAACATTGCAATACATCATTTTTCAAGGGCTGGCTTTGAAAACTCAAGAGCTGTGTGTTTCAGAGAATTTTCACATATGTTGGCTTTCAAGGGACATAAATGAAAACCAAATAGTTACTTTTTTCATCCCCATTTCAGGGGCTTACCAGCAAAGAAGGATTTACCATTCAATTCCTTTACTTTTATGTGGGAAATTAGAAATTTACACCTTAAAAGGAAATTGCTTTTGAAATTCTCATAAATTTGGGCTTCTTTCTTTTCATGCAGTCACCAATATTTCATTATTCTTTTCCTCCTTCCATTTCTCTGGCTATAAGACTGTAAGTCTCTGACTTCATGCCCAACTCTCCTTCCCACTGAGGGTATATAGGGCCTTTGCCCTACAAAATGTAAAGTTGAGCATAAGGAGAGAAAGGGATGTCTCCATTAAGATGTCTCCATGAATCTGGTGTGAATCTGGCATCTTATCTCTTGATTCCCTCAAGGCCTAGTCTCACCCACATACCAAAAAGAAAAAAGAAAAGAAAAAAAGAATTTTCATGCCTGCATACAAACTTGAGCATTAAACAGTCTCATACTGAAGTCTGTGCTGGTTCTCCTCAGGAAAGTTTTTGTCAGGAAGACACTGGCCAAAGCCTTAATATAGCTTTTCCCTTATGTTATCTCATTTTTCACCTCAATACATTTCACTGCAACCCCAATTTATTTTCTAAATAAATAAGAAGTCATACAGCCAAGGGGGCAAACACTAATCACAATTTATTAGGGGAGTTAGCAGGTGAGGGGCCAAGCTGATGTAAGCTTCCCAACAAGAGGAAGTGAGACTTCATTCCATGAGCATTTATTGAATAATCAATGGAGAGCACTAAGTAGGGCTAGCTCTGATGACTTTTTTTTTTCTTTTGGTACCTCATTCAAATGCAGCTAGGCAACACAGAGTTGGAGCTGATGTGGGAAGGACAAGGAAAACATGAGTTCAAATCCTGCCTTAGACACTTGCTGGCTGATTAATTCTGGGCAAGTCACTTATAATTTCTGTTAGATTGAAATTTCCTCATCTGTAACATGGAGGTTATAATAGCACCTCCTTCTCAAGGCAGTTGTGAAGATCAGATGAGATAATATATGTAAAGTGCTTTGCAAGCTTTAAAGTACTATCTAAATGTTAATAGTTATTATTATTAGCTATATTAAAAGGAGACGCATGCCTTGCCTCAAATCAGATTTTGTGGAAAGAGAGTTTAATATGAAAAGTAACATGACTCAGTCTATAAGCAAGCTAGTCTTAAAGGAAAGAACAGCTGAATTCAAGTCCTTACATAGATGGCACAATGAATAGAGTGTGGGACCTAGAGTCAGGAATACCTGACTTTAAATCCAGTCATAGACACTTAGTAGCTCTGTGACCTTGGGAAAGTCATTTAAACCCTGTTTGCCTCAGTTTCCTCATCTGTAAAACAAGCTGGAGAAGGACATGGCAAATCACTCTAGTATCTTTGCCAAGAAAACCCCAAATGAGGTCATGGAGAGGATCAGCACTCTATCTACTATGCCACCTAGCTGTCCTTAAAAAATACAATTAAAATGACCCAATAAAATGTGTTGTCACATACTTTAGTAACTAATGGTCTTCAACTAGTATCACCTTTCTCCAAAGCTCATGATTTTCCTCTATTAATCACATTAATTATCCCTCATATTTACAACATGTTATAGAGGAAGGTTTTAAAAAATCAAGCAACTTTCCTGAGACCCAGTCCTGAGGAATAGAAGCTTCAGCTATTAGCCATTTAATTAGATATGACATGTCCCTCTAGCTTGGTGGGCCTGGTCTAGGTCAGGAGAAGCATCAGAGAGAGGCTAGAAGAACAGGGCACTGTAACCACAGCAGAGCATTTTAAGTGAGTCTGACTCTAATATAACTCTCACTTCTTCAATTCTATCCTCTTTGCCTCCAATCCCGCTCAAGAGAATGTTACTCCATTGAGCAGATTCCAGGTTATTGTAGTGGCAAGAATATTGGACTTGGAATAAGAAGAAATTTTCAAATCCATGTTCTTCCCCCACTACTAGCTATATGATCTTGTACAGGTCACTTGAAAAATATCGCACCTAAAGTCAAAGAATCTGAATGCAAATCCTTACTCTTCGACTTATTAACCAAATGAACTTGGCCAAATCCACAACCTTTCCAAGTCTTGGCTTCTTCATCTGCAAAATGAGAAGGCTGGATTATATCATTTCTTTGATCTGGTCCAACTCTAAATCTATCACACTATGATCACTCTAAACCTCAATTTCACCATTCATAAAATGGGGATGACTTAGCTGCAAGGAAAATCAGAGACCACAAACTTAAAACTGGAGCTCATTTTACAAATGAAGAAACCAAATCCCAGGGAATTAAATGACTTACCCAAAGTCAATGTTAGAGGCGGGATTTGAGCCCAGGTCTTCTGTCTCTGGGGCTAGAATTCTTTCAGTTATATCATGCTGCCTTAAAGTTATAGAAATAGAAACTACCCAAGCATAACCCTGGCATTCTTGGAAAACAGAGTGTTGTAGGATGAGGAGAAATAAGTAATAAGGAGAAAAGCAGAAAGGGAAGCAAGTGAAGGATTTATCCCAAGGGTTACTACACTCTGCTGATTGAGACAGAATCGAGTACTCTAACGATCTACCAGATCTGATGAAAGATTGACATTTAGAATATTTTTCTTGTTAACATTCTTAGCAAGAAGAATAATCCACTCATCAAAATCCAGAGAGGGAATACCCAGCAGTGAAAAACAATGAATTTTAAATATTTATGAGATGATTTGTGCATATCTGGAACAAAAATAAATAAATAAATAAATAAATAGGTTTTTGAAAAACTAGGAATAAGTACTGCATTACCTACCTCTGAGGACAGTGGAAAAACATTGGAATGAAAACTTCTGGGGCAACTAATGCAAAGGGGCAAATTTGAATATGATAATAATTCACATGTAGAACACTGGATTTGGAGTCAGAGAATCTAGGTTCAGATTCCAGTTCTGTAGCTTGCCTATATGACCTTGGACAAGTCATTTGACTTCTATAGGCTTCAGTTTCCTCATCAGTAAAAAGAGATGATTGTACTACATGAACACCCTTTCAGCTCTAAATTTGTTTTCATGTTATGCCATTATTTAAGATTCTTACTCTTTGGAAATAAATAGCAACTTTTTTAAAAATCTCCTTTTGGGATGTTTTGTGAATTATAACAATTCTATTATCTATTTGGAAGTCTCTCTAACAATGCTAAAAACTCCAATTCCATGTCCCTCAAGAAAAATTTTAAGGACATTTGCTTCCCAACATATGCCTCCAGCCTAATACCTCCAGGAATGTCTTTGCTTTGAACCCTTAGGGAAATATTCCTCTCCTTTCATTAACACCTCCCCCTCAGCTGCAAAAATTATGAGGATGAAGCCTCCTTCTGTGCCTTAAGCCAATAATTACCCAGATACTTGAAATCAGTACCTCCTATGTTTGCTAATGACACATTTCTGCACCTTCTCTAAGCTCTTAGCACATTCCTTTTTTTTAATTAAAAACAACCTCTACAAAAAATAATAAATGAGGAATTCAAAGAAAAATGTAGATATGTGAACTGATGCAGAGTAAAGTAAGACAAACCAGGAAGATGATAGACACCATGAATATAATAATGCAAACAGAAAAATTATTCAAAAAATAATAAAAAGATTCAGAACTCCATGAGTAAAAATAATAACCAACAATGGCTCCAGAAAAGAGATTCAGTTTCCTCATCTATAAAATGGACCTGATGCTGTTTTCACTACACTGCTTTCATTAGAAAGGTTAGAGACTAGGAGTATGAAATTTTAGCATGGTCAGTTGATTTTTTTCCCTTTGTTACATGGGAAGGTTTATTGGACAGGGCTTGCTAGGCAGGGGTGAAAATTATTTTGATATAAATGTAAAACAAAAGATATCACCAAAAAAAGTTTTTTAAAACAAATAAGGACACAAATCAAAAATTAAAGCACATCTTACACAAGACCCTTTCCCTCTTAGAGTCCAAGTTGTTTAACCTATAAAATAAAGAGGACAGACTCAACATATGGTTTCTATCTTCCTGAGTTCAAATGCAGCCTCAGACATTTACTAGCTGTGTGACCCTGGGCAAGTCACTTAACCGTGTTTTCCTCAGTTTCCTCATCGGTAAAATGAGCTAGAGAAGGAAATGGCAAACCACTCCAGTATCTTTGCCAGGAAAACCCCAAAATGGGGTCATAAAGGGTTGGACGTGACTGAAACCACTCACTAACAAGGTGCCTTAAAGAAGAGGTGTCAAGCACCACAAGGCAAGTCATATTGTAATACTACCTGCAGAACCAGATTAAAATATGGTTGGAAAATATTTAACAAAAAAATAAAAATATAGCAGAACATAGATATGTGGCCTGCAGGGAGCTTATGTATGATTTAGTGGTCCCCATTTTTGTTTGAGATTGACACCATGGGCCTAGAGGAATAAGTTCCTTGGAGTTAGAAATGCAAAACATAACACAAATTAGCTCTGGGACCATAAGTATAACCTCTCTGTGTCCTCAGACAACTCTCTCAGGCTATAACTAAAAGATGAATTCCTGATCTGCATAGGTGAAGGAAGTTTCCATACCAAGACTTCTTCATACTAATAAGATGGTGGTGGAGAGGAAGGGATTGGTCACACATATTATTCCCAACAATGCTTGGATCCCATTATAGGACACACACACCCTCTGTATTGGGTGCAAAGGTCTTGGGCACATTGCACTCAGATTTGCAGGTGAAGAAAGACAAAGTGATGGCCTCCGAAGGTGCCTACTGAATGGATCACATCTTTCCACCTTAGATACTGCATACAGTCAAGACCTAGAGGCACAAATTCTAAATCTATGGAAAGCAGTTCCATAGATTTGGAGCTGAAGGGGACCTTAGAAAACATCTAGTCCAACATATTTTCCAGATAAGTAAACTGAGGCCCGTAAGAGTCAAGTGTCTCACCCAAGGTCACCCAGCTGACAGAGAAAGGATTTGAACCCAAGTTAGTGAAGAGGTTAAATATGACTGGTTTTCCAAACCAACTTATTTTGCTAACCACTTTGTTTCTGCTAAATGTGAGGAGGTGCAAAGGAGGAGGGCTTAGGCATGCATTTAGTATGCCCATTGGACAGTCTGTCACTGTCATACCTGCCCCATATCTAATTACAAAGGTAGGAATTTTGCCTAACAGCTATAGCAGTTTCAGACTGAATTGTTCATTTGAGGTGCTCATAGCACCTCAGAAGAGCATTATATTCTTCTATCCTGATATGCCACCTGATAGATGGTGGTTTCAGTGCAAGAGTATTTGGTGCCTAAAAGAATATTGGACTAGTGGTCAGAACATCAGGGTTATAGTCTTGATTCTGCCACTGAGTAGTTTAATTTCCCAGGACTTCTGCTTTCCCATCCATGAAACCATGGACTAACTCTGAAATACTATGAGTCAGTGATTCTAAAAAGTTCTATATATGCTAAGAAGTATGATATATTGCAAAGAATACTCAATAGATTTGGAATCAAGAGACCTGGAATTGAATCCTACCTGTCACTTATTAGCTGTATGTCCTTGGGCAACTCCCTTAGCCCCATGGATCCTCAGTTTCCTTTTCTGTTGTTCATCCTTTATTCTTGAAGAAGACTAATGACATCACAAGTATGATGTCTTGATTTGCAAGTGAATTGGATTTGTGAGGCAGGGCTGTGCAAAGTCATCCAAACCCTAGTATCCACACATTTTCACAGACATGGCTGGGCTGCAGCTCAGTTTGGCATGACCTGGTGATGTCACATTTAAGCTTTTCATATAAGCTTTTAATAACTTTCTCTCATATGAAGTTCTGAACATTAAATTTGTCCATTTTATTAAATATCATAATCTTTAGCAAAAAAAAAAAACCCTCTCTCTTCTCCAGAGTCATCAGAGTCCAGTGGCAAGACAGAAGTTAAGGAAACTGGCGATAGCCTCTTCCTTATCTATAAAATGGGAATAATGATATTTGAGCTCCTAATAGGCATGTTTTGAGTACTCAGTGGCATGAAGTATGTAAAGTGCTTTGTAAACTCCAAAGCAATACTTACATGTGAGTTCTTATTCTCCTTATTCTCCCCCCTCCTCTGATTCAGGAAAATCACGAAAAACTCAGGAAAGACAGCCATGTGTGTGTGAGTGTGTGTGTGTGTGTGTGTGTGTGTGTGTGTGTGTGATTAAAACAATGCTGGATTTAGAATCAGAAGACCTAAATTAAAATTCTGCCTCTTTGATGTACCTGTATGAAGTCAGTCTAGCCATCTAATCTCTCTGGGAGAAAACCTCATCTGTAAAATGATGAGGTTGAGTTAGTGATCTCTGAGGCCCCTTCCTGATTTAAAATTATTACCCTAGGCTCAGTCAAACAACCCACAAAATAATTTGTTCAGCACCTATGCTAGAGCCTGGGGATAATACAAACACTAAAGTAAAATAGACCCTAAAAGGGAAGACAATATAGACATACAGATACAGACAAAATAGTTACAAGGTAAACTCAGGCTATGGGTAAGGGGACCAGGAAAGACCTCATGTAAAAGATGGAACTTAAACTGAGTCTTGAAGGAAAACAGGGATTCTGAGAGGCAGAGGTGAGAAGGGAGTGCATGGAAGGCATAGGAGAGAGCTAGTACAAAGGTGTGGAGGTGAGAAATGGAGTGTTATGTGTAATCAACAATAAAAAGGCCAGTTTGACTTGATTGTAGAGATAGTGTACAAAAATAATGTGTAAGAAGGCAAGAAATGTAGGATGGAGCCAGATTTTAAAGAACTCTAAATGCCAGATGAGTTTATATTCGATCCTAGAATTAATAGATTTAATAGAATAGAATAGATTTAATAGAATTAATAGGAAATCACTAGAGTTTGCTATGTAAAAAGTTGACATGGTCAGACCTATTGTACATTTGAAAAAAAAATCACTTTATTGTGGGGAGAACAGATTGGAGTGGGGAGAGATTTGAGGCTGGGATACCAATTAGAAGGCTATTATAGTAACTCAGGGGAAAGATGATGAGGATCCCTACTAGGACGTGGCCACATGAGTGGAGAGAAAGGGACAAGTAAGATAGATGTTGTGGAGTTAGAAACAACAAGATATGGCAAATGACAGTATACATGAGATGGCTGAGTATGAGAGTCAAGGATGATAGCAAGGTTGTGAATGTACCCTGGTGACTAGAACGATCCTTTTAATTCACCTCTTCTTTTCCATCTTCCCTGCAAAAATCGGGCACGTGAGAACTAATTGAGCTAATTGTTTCACTTTATAGATAAAGGAAACTCCATTCAAGCAAGCCTTTTCAATATCTACATATCAGTTATTTATTCAGATGACTTTATTATATACTTACATGTAATATATATGTAATATATAGCATATAATGTGACATTATATTATATCATACCATATCATATTTATTATATTTATTTATTCAGATGACTCCTTCCACATTTCATTCTGGGATGCTCTTCCCTCTCTCCTCAGGCAAAACAAAGCAATATGATGAACTAGAAAGGAAACTGGATTTGAAGCCAGTGGACCTGGATTCAAGAAATGGTTTTGCCACTTAGCAGTTGTGTGACCTCAGACAAGTCACTTCCTTTTTTTAGTTTTCAGATTTGTCATAATGAAAGTATTGGATTAAATTATTTCTAAGATCCCTTCAGACTCAACATATATCACCCTATAATCCCTCTATCCTTCCAGGACCAGATTAAGCACCACCTCTCTATAGTTTTCCCCAAATATTCTGACCTCCAGTGATCATTTTGTTCTCTCAATTCCTATACCATTTATCATCTGTACCACACCACTCAACAACAACAAGAATTTATTAAATGCTAATCAATGAAGTAAAAAGACAAAAATGTAATACTCCCCTTTCTCAAGTGGCTTACATTCTAGTAAGAGAAGCAATACATGCATTTAAGTGAATGAAAAAAAAATTATACAATGTAATTCAGGGGACTTACCCAGGGTCACACAGGCAAGAAGTAAACAAGCTGAGGTTCAAACTCAAGGTTTTCCTACTGCTACTGTATAAATTCTTGCCACTGTACTACATAGCTTCCCAGTATTTGAGGTCACATGCTATAGTAAACCGAGTGCTGGCCTCAAAACTGGGAAGACTGAGGTTGAAGTACTGCCTCTGATATTTACTAGCTCCATGATCCTGACCAATCACTTAACCTCTCAATGCTCTATTCAACACTCTAAAACTCCAAGTTTTCAGAGAAGGCACCAACCTGCACTGGTAGAGGGAGCTTCTCCGTTAAGGAGTTCCCTATACCAATAAAATCACAAAACCAGTCCTTATGCTCTATCCCTAATTTAGAGGCTAGCACTAGCAACTGAGGAAACCAAGAATGGACTTGCATGAAAGGTGGTAATTGAGCTGAGCTTTAAAGGAAGCTATGAATTCTAAGGAGAAGTGAGAAAGGTGATGTGTGCATTTCATAGGGGAACACTTCAAAAAAAAAAAAACTTACATGAGATAGATAGAATGCTGTGTGAAGAAATAGCAAAGAGGTCAGTCTGGCTGAAACAGAGAGTATGTGCAGGGGAGTGTGAACAGTGAGCCTGGAAATGAAGACTGGATATCGTGAGGTCCTCTCATCCATCCTAACCTCATCTCCTCAATTAATATTAATTAATTAATAATTAATGGGTACTAATGAATAATTAACACTAGCTAGCACTGTTATTATACTAATATGGCACTTAAAAGTTTGACAAATAATGTATATACATTATCTCATTTATTACAACAACCCTGTGAGGTAAGTGCTATTATCCCTATTTTATAGATAAGGAAACTGAGGCTAAATTCAGTGTTCTAACCCAGGGTCACAAGGCTAGTAAATAACTATGGCAGTATTTGAAGTCCAAGTCCAGAATTCTATCCACTGTATCACCTAGCTATCTTCACAATTAAATCTCAAGTTCCTTAAGGTTAGGGACTGTTGTCTTCAAATTCTTCTGTGTCCTGTACAGCCAGCTGTCAAGGCCATGGTAGACAAGTGTCCGTTTGCTGACACTGAAGCTTGGTTAGTTAGTTGGAATCTGCTGGTTCAGTCATTGTAGCCTAACAATTAGATACAGGTGAAGGAGTAGGGGTGGGGGGAAGGGAAGAGGTGATAGTCAAACTACCTGATTGCTTTATTTATTCAAAACAATCAAACCAGTAACCTTGCATTTAAAAAAAAAAAGCCTCAAGCCCTTGCCTAGAGTTGCAGAGGGACCCAGTTTGACAGAGTCTGCATGAGGGCTCTCCTCCACCCACTGGACTGCCTTCCTGGTGGTGTTTATTCTGTGCCACCAAGCACCTGAGCTACTGAAATAGAAATGTCTCCACATTTTGTGTTTGGGGTTCCAGCATTTTGCGGAACGATGCATGTGTCTGTCAAAAATCTGGGGAATGCATGGCCTTTCATTCCTCCCAGAATCGTGCCATTTTCCAAGAAAAGCTAAATAGCTCATTCATGTTTCACCCTCTGTTCTTCCAGGCTGGTTTCCTGATTTTTTTTTTAATGAAGACTGTTTTTAACATACGCTGCTGTAAATGAAGAGTGTTTTTAACTTATACAGCTCCAGAAACTGATATGGAATAATATTCATGAGTGACTTATTAAATGAAGGATACCATCCTTATTTCATCTAGCACAGATTTTTTAAAAGTCTGTATGAATGACATCCATTCACTAGATCAGGGAGCCAAATTCCCCCAGAGTGTAACTCAAATCCACATGAAATCACTGAGTGCTGTGCCGGGAGGGTTGGGAGGCTAGGGAGGAGTAATTAATGAGGAACAGGAGGTAACAAAGCTGTTAAAAGGGATTTTTTTTTTCATCCCTTTTATCATCAAGAATGATGGGGAATTTCCCATTCCAAGGGCACTTTGCACAGGAAACCCTGGCGTGGCCTTAACACAGACTGGAGTCTCTGAGGAGGAAGTTACTGGGCAACCTGAAAAACTCAAATATAGTAGTGAATCACCTTGACCCAACGGTATGCACCTGAGACTTCTGGAAGAAAGCATACTGAGAGGGAGTGGAGGTACTGATAAGGATATAAACTCAAACCCCAAATACAAAGAATGCTCCATAAAATCAGAAACCTAAGGTTTCCATCTTTCAAACGGAGGCAGGGGAGTCCAAGATTTGCTGAACATTGAATCACAGCTCTTCCTGAGTGAGCCAATCAATAGTGTCTAATGGTAATTCATGCTCAAACTGCACAGGATATTAATTTGCATAATCGGACGGGTCAGACCAACCTGACTCTTATAGGTCAAATGACATCCCTTTAACCTTTGGAGGTCTTTGAAAATGCCGAGTACTCTATAAATTTTGAGTTTTCAAAGACAAAAACGAGTTGCTGCCTTCAAGCAGCTTACATTATATAGGAAGAGATAATATATTCACATATACAAGATATATACCCAAAAAATCCAAGCTAATTTTCAAGGGAGATCAGGAACCACCTCGGGTAGAAAGTGGCTCTGAAGTTGAGTTTTGAAAGAAAGTAAAGATTTCAAAAGGAGGATGTGAAAAGGGAGTCTACTCCAATCATGGAGACTGTTGTTCATCTTTCATTCTCAAAGAGGACCAATGACTTCATGAGGGTGAGGTCTTGACGTGTGCGTGAACTGGACTAAAGTGAGACACAGCTGCACAAAGTCATCAGCCTCACTCTCTCCTCCGGAGTCAAGTGTCAAGACAAAGGTCAAGATGACTGGTGGTGACCCAGTCCAAGCATGGAGAACAGACTGCTCAAGAGATACGAATTCAGGAGATGGGCTGTCGTCTAAGGGAATACCAAGGAGACCAGTTTGACAATACCATAGTATGCATGGACAGAAGTAATATATGAAAAGATTGGAGCCAGGTTGTGACGGACTTCCAAAATAACAAAATGTAATCCAATAATTGAGAAAGATAACACAAAAACCTAATAGTTGCTCATCTTTATATAGGGCTTTACAGTTTAAAGAGTACTTAACTTACAACAACCCTAGGAGATAGGGCCATAATTATTATTTTCATTTTGCTGATGAAGGAACTGGGGTAGAAGAACATTTAAGTGATCAGTCCAAGATCACAGAGCTAGTGTTTGAGCTTCAACAAGTGTTGGAGCAGAAGAAATTTCAAATCATCTCTCAGTAGAGTACACTTTCTGCATTCCACCAGGCCTCTCAACTAAATGTGCTGAAACTTTCTCAAAACTCAGTATAAGGTTCTAGAAGGTCAGTATAAGATGCCAGAGGATTAAAAGGTAGAGAACCTGAGTTTTAATGCTGGCTCCAATCTCTTAACTGTGATACCTTCAGCAAATCATTTAACTTCTCTGAACTTCAGTCTCCTCACCTGTAGAGGGGTCTGGACTAAAGGGCTTCTGAGGACCCTTTCAGCTCCAAGTGTATAATTCTATGATCTATGATTCCAAATAGCTGTTAAAGAAAAGGGAGGAAAGTCTAATCTTAGAGCAAAATTCAGGGAGGTAAAGTATCAGAATGAATATCCTCACTATGTAAAAAGCAAAGCCCAGAAAGTTAATACATGAGTTCATTGGTTTCTAATCTATGACTATGTTAGTTTATTCTATGATTTATCCATTATATAGTATGTTCCTCACTTCCCTCCTGTTCTAGGTATCAGATCGAGATGGAGTCCACATGGTACTGGAAGCAAATAGAAATGGGAGTTTTAAAAGATTCAGTTCTTCTATGTAAGTGATAGTACTCATATCTGTCAAGTTTAAGAGAGATAGAAATGACAGATGAGGTTAGAGATTACTCTTAATTATACAAGTGTGATAGGAAATGTAGTAACATTTCAGTTATGAAAAAAAATTGGAATTGCTATTTCATTGTATATAATTTTCCATGGACTGATGGTATGTATATTGCTGAGCAGTGGGGACAAAAGGAGGTGATTGTCACCGAGAGTTTAAATCTATCTTTAAAAAGCAAGGGAGTGTTTTTTAAAAGTGATTGATATTTTGAAGAATCTGTATAACTGCACTGGAAATGAAACTGTCTTGGATCCTTAAATTTTAGAATAAGCAACAATAATTAACATAGTAATTAAATAATAAACTAATAATAATTGGTAATAATATAGCTTTTCTTTTCATAAGAATCCCATGAAGCAGGTCATGCAGGCATAGCCCCAACTTTAAAGGAGAATACTGAGTAGCTTGGTGGCACACACTCCAGCAGGCCTGGAGTCAGGAAGACTCCTCTTTCCAAGTGAAAATCTGGCCAACACTGTGTGATCCTGGGCAAGTCATTTAACCCTGTATGCATCAGTTTTCTCATCTGTAAAATAAGCTGGAGAACCACTCTAGTATCTGCCAAGAAAATGTCAAATGGGGTCACAGAGAGTCGGACACAACTGAAAAAACAAACAACTAAACAGTAGCTGAGGTTCAGAGAGTTTAAGTGATTTGCTCACAGTTAACTAGCTAACAAGTGTTCTAACTAGAACTTGTCAGTTCTAATTTCAAGACTAGCATCTTTTCCACTATACCACACTGCCTCTCAAATAACAGGGTTTGAACAGGTAGTATTGAACACCCTGAATTCATATGCATGTGTGTCTAGAGCACATGTATACACTAGAACAGTTTCTGAGCATTCCTAAGACATGGTTAAATCAAGCTATGTTTTGTCTTTTCTCCTTAATTAAGTTTAAGTGAGGTCCTTTTTTATTTATTAGAAGCTTTTTGTGGACAGTGAGCAATAAATTGGCACTTGCTTTGGAAAGGCACTAAGTCAGTGATTCCTTCTCTCTAAGGAAATGAAACACTCTAGCTGTGATGGCTAATTGGTTTTTATTATTTTTTATTATTTTATTTTTACTTAAATCTGTTATCTATTATTTTATTTTTTATTATTTCTTACCACTACTCTCAACTCCATGAAAGATGTCAGATGGCATGTTTATTTTTAAGAAAGCAGAAGTGAGTTAATTTTACTTTGAAATTTTTGTGACCCTTGTGTGTCAGAGGGGCTCCCTCCTGACATGGAAGGGCCCACATACTCCTTGAGGACTTCTCATATCTCTGGTTCACTGTCCCCATCCTCTTGATCATGGAGTGACATTTTCCAAGAGTAGGCATCTTATAAGCACAAAGACTCCCCAGTCACAAAGCTACAGTTTATTTAGTAGTTAGTGGAAGTAGATAAGACTTAGGTCTGAACCCATATAAACTAACCATGCCAAACATTCCCAAGCAAATAAACCTCTCCCAGAAGCTTGCAGGCTCTGTAATTTAAAATAATGCCCTCGGCAATACTCCATTTGGAAGTAGTCAAGACTTGTTTCCCAATATTGGATTTCCCTTCTATAGCCCTTCATCTTGCACTTCCTATTGGGTCTTCTCTGACCCATTTATAGTAGCATGGTGAATTCCTGTTGCCTGCCTTCTTTCTTCCCCAACATCTAAGTTATAGGTATGCATACATGGTGTGCCAGATGTGCCCAAACATACCCTAGTGGCTCAGATAATTGGTATTGTGTGTCTCAGTTTTTAAGGTTATATTTTTTTAAAATATGTATATATTCATTGTTCATTCTTAAGTTTGGTTAAGTTTTGGTTTCTTTAATTTAATAAATACAACAAATGTTCTTTGAGCATCTAATAAATGTTCACCTTAGAGACTCAAACCCAGACAAGTCTTCCAACTCAAAAAATACAATTTTGGGGGTGCATATTTCAATGAAATGTGCAGTGCATACTTATAGTCCAGGTGATAAGCCTCCCACTCAATTTGGTACATCTTACATAGTCTTGGGTATCATGAGAATAAAACTAATTCTGTCTCATCACTCCCACTCCTCAGTGTTATTTAAATTACCAAGGGGTTGCTTCATAAAAAATCTCTAGGTGATCAAGAGGGTCAGAGCCAGCTTCTAATTCTGGGGAAGAAGAAAATTGTTAGTCCCTGCTACATTTGTTTTGGAAGATTTGTCCTAAAGCTACTGGATAAACCCCAGAAGGTTATAGAAACAGACCTGGTCATCATTGTGCTAGGCTTTCCAGTCAACTCAACAATAAAAATTTATTTAATTGAATACCTATCTTGTTCCCAGTACAATTTTAAACAAGTATAAGCCATGGTCATCATCCTCAAAGATCTGAAAATCTAGCATTCCAGTTAATCAAATATTTATTTTAAAGGCTTACTTTTAAGTAGCATTTTACATATATTATATCATTTGGTCCTCATAACAACCCCATGAAGTAGGTCCTACAAGCATGAGTATCCCATTCTATGGATGTGAACACTGAAGCTCAGAGGGAATATATCCTTGTAACAAAGTCACAAAACCAGTTAGTGGCTGGGCTGCGACTCAAACCCAGACAAGTCTTCCAACTCAAAATTCAATGATTTTCAACTATATCACATTGCTTTTCATAATGCAATGTGAAATGAACCAATTAGATCTGATATCACTGGAAAATAACCATAGCCTTATAGTAGATGAAATACAAAGCTATAAATATTCATCTGGGCAAAAAGTCATGGTACTAACGAGAAATGAAGGGAATGCCAAACAATTGGAAACAACAAAATAAGTTGTGGGGTAGGAAAGGAACAGAATACTTATCATGCCATGAGAAACAACAAATGTAAGGACTTTGGAGAAACATATGAGGACTTGCAGGAACTGATGCAAAGCAAAGTAAGAGGAACAGAAGAAAAATATACACAATGACAACAGCAATTTTTTCACATACACTAAAGTGCAGTTTGACGTAAATTAATTACAATGAGTATTCTTAATCTGAAACAAATGCAATTCCTCTTTCAAATATCTATCTTACAGAGTGACTAAAGAAACTGTAGCTGTTAAAGATTATGAGTCAGAAAGAGTTTACATAGATTGATTAGAAAAACTGTGTCAGCATTTTGGAAAGTTAGTTGAGAAGAATGTCTTGGTGTGAAGCACGTCTCCCAAAGGTTTCAGAGAGAAAGTGTAAGTCAATGAGAAAGTTGCTTAATGTGAAGTATTTCTGGATGTGGAGTTAGGGAGAAAAATGTGTATTTTATTGATGATCCACAAAGAACTAGGGAAAATTCGTGCAGAAGACAGAGATAAGGTGAGGTGGTTCTTTGTTGGAACTATTTCACCAGATGTTACAAAGAAACATTATTTTAATGCAAAGGAAAAAAAAACATGAAAAACTGGAAAGAAACTGAAAGACTACTTATGCCTGTTGAAGAGAAGACAAAGACAAGGCACTAATCCTGAAGAAAGATATGAATAAGAAACTTAAATAAATTTCAGTCATTATCTACAGTGAATTGAATAATTTGAGACTATTTCTAAATAAAGGAAGAAGAGTCATGTACTGATATATTGAAGATGTGAGGTGACTCAGACTGACATTGGTCATAGCCAAAATATTACAAATAGTTAAATTGTATCTATGTTTATTATTAATTCCATTAATATTTGTTTAAATATAGAAAATGAAAATACTATTGGGAAATAAGCTTTCTTCATTACATTAAGTAATTAATATTTAATTAACTAGAGTGAAGGTTATACCTAATTAATAGCCTGATGAGAAAGAGATTGCAAGTTAATTAATGAGAAATAAATTATTACAACATATGCCTAGATAGCTATAGAGCTCGGGATGATAAAATTAAATATATAGCAATGAGTCGATTGGCAGACTGAGGAAGGATGACATGTAACTTGATGGTAACATATAACAACAACTTCATGTTGTCTACTTTCAAATCTACTACACATACTACCTTCCTTCCAATGAAGAGGTGAACTATTGGAATAGAGCAATGTATATATCATCAAATCCAGTTGTCTTCACAGTTTTTCCTTGTTACAAAGAAAGGTTCAAGGGCAGTGTTCTATTGGGAAATTACTCTGATATAAACAACAAAAAGCATCAACAAAACATTAAAAAAAAAGATTGAGTTCTCATTGTACTACCATTCTGCTTCCATTGTTGAATTGTAAGATACACCAATGAGACCTGGGATCCCTGGGGAACCCCTTTACCACATTAAACACAATGTTATAGAAGCCCAAGTTGGCAACAAAAAAAAAGTAATGGGAACCTAAAGAAATTATATTAACAAATCAGCAATATCCCTGCTTAGCATTCAACAAGTAAGGAATGGAATATATGTGGCATTTTTTAAAGCTTAAATTAAAAACAGTTGAAAGATATCATAGAATAGAAGACAGAAATCCAATTTCAGAGACCAGGGTTCAATTTCCCCCTTTGATGCATCCTGGCTACATCACCTTTAGGAAGTCACTTACTCCTCCTTCCCCCAGGCAAACTCTAAGACTATAAATTGCAGAACAGATGCCCCTCTACATTGGTAGAAGGAGTCTCCTCATCCTAACCCAATGAAATCACAGGCCTGGACAAACAAGCAAAAAATGTCAATGCTATGACCAAAGGGGAAAATATTGTCTTCTATTAAGCTGTATACCATTTTGGGCAACGTATCTGAGTAGACACTGTCAGCGAGGTGGCACATTGGATAGAGAACTGGACCTGGAATCAGCAAGTCTTAAGTTCAAATTCAATCTCAAACACTTACTGTGTGATCCTGGGCAAATCACTTAACCTCTGTTTGTCTTAGTTTCCTCACCTATAAAATCAGGATAATAATAAAACCTATTTCACAGGGTTGTTGCGAGAATAAAATGTGATATTTCTAATGTACTCTACAAATCTTAAAGCATTATATAAACGATAGCTATAATTGTTGTTATTGTTGTGGTGGTGATTATTGTTTGAAGGAGCATTGGCTCTGGATTTAGAAGACCTGGGCTGAAATCACAAGTTTGTTATCTTATGTGAGTCACTTAACTTCTCCTGGCCTCAGTTTCCTCATCTTTAAAATTAAGGGGTTAGACTTTGCTAACTACTGAAGTCCCTTCCAGTCATAGATCTCTGATCTATGATTTAGAGGCAGCTGATGGTGCAGCAGATAGAGCATCAGGCCTGGAATCAAGAATACTTGAATTCAAATCCAGCCTCAGACCTGGTGTGTGACTTTGGGTAAGTCACTTAACCTCTGCCTCAGTTTCCTCAACTATAAAATGAGGATAATATTAGGACCTACCTTAAAGAGTTGTTGTGAGGATCAATTCAGATAATATTTGCAAAATAGGTGCTATATAAATGTTTATTCCTTCCTTCTTGTGATCTTATAACCAAGATAACCAATAAACAGGGAAATAAGGGAGATGAAAAGTTTGGCCAAAAAAAATATTTCATTTATGTTTTAACATAGAGAGAAGAGAGGTTAAGAAGAATTAACAAAGGAAGAAACATATTGTTTTAAATGAAGAGCTACCCAAAAATGATTTGTTTCTTCTAACTTTTTAGCATCACAATCTAAGAACCAGAGACAATCACCAGAATTATTGAAAAGCATGAAAGCAACTCAATTTTCAGCAATGTGTTGTCAACCTGTGGAATTTACTGCCACAGGAGGTTTTAGAGACTGTGCTGTCTGGATTTGATGACAAGTAATGACATTATCTAATTATATAACTAATAGCATTTGTAGGGATGGAAGCTAAGATCATGATAAGAGTAATCAAATCCCTTACTTCAGGGCTTCAGGGATCAGTGGCTGTTTCCCCCATTACATACCTTGACCAGATGCTTTCCATGTTGCTTTGTTTGAAAATTCTCAGAAGCAGCAGGTTACTGGAATGGCTAGAACTGGAGTCCTGAATTAGAGAGCTCGATGACCTACTGAGCTTTAGGTCTTCAGTAGAATCATAAGATCTTAGAATTACAGCTGGGGTGGGCCTTAGAGTTTATTTAGTCCAACCCAATCTTTTTATAGATAAAGAAACTGAGGCCCAGGGAGGTTAAATCCCTTGAGCAGAAAGACTGCAGTGTTTTTATTTTGATTTCTGATTGGTCAATATTCCATTCAATTCACATTAATTCCACTCTACTCCAGCATACACTTCACTGGATGCTGAGAATTGAAAACACAGAATGATAAAAGACACTCTCCCAGTCTTCAAGGTGTCTAAATCAGTAAGTTATGCCACATCTACAAAATCAGTAGACACACATTTCTCATATGTTAACTGGAATCAAGAGTTTGTGTGGTCTTTGTTCAAATTAACCTGAACTATGAGGCATTCCTAATGGGCCCACACCTCCATTCTATTTATAAAACTACATACCTAATACCTGGAACCTCTTTAACATAGTAGATTATTATAAGCTGGAGGAGCAATGTGGGCTACCTTGGTTCAGAGAGAAAGAAGTCTAATTTAGTTAACATCTATTCCTCTACCTTTGCCCAGGTACCTCTCATTCCATTTTTTTTGCATCCATCTTCCTATCTTTCCTGGGTTGGGGGATCAAGGATCCCAAGTATCCAATGCTTCTTGGGAGAGATACAAGGAGAATGAGCTGAACCTGAAACATTTACATGGTCCTTCCCATGTAGCAAAGAAACCTACTGATCCCCAAATATAAAATCTGAAAGTAAAAGAAATCCCAAGTATAAAAACTCCTTCCTCCTTCCTTTAATCTCCTCTTTCCCTCTTCTCCTACCCTTACCTTTACTCCTCCTTCTCCCTCTCTTCTCTTTCTTTTTCTCTCATTTTCTCTTAGTCTTTATCTTTTTATTTCTCCTCTCTCTCTGTTGCTGTCTGTCTTACTGTCTCTGTCTTTCTCTGTATCTGGCTCTCTTTTGCTCTTTCCCTCTCTTCCTCTCTCTTCCCTCACCTACTTAAAGCACTCCTTTTCTCTAGGGCTCTATTTTCAGAAACCAAAAAATTCTGAAGGAAGGGAGAAATATTAAGAGATCCAAATTTCAATTAATTTTACTACTGATTTCTGTGTAACTCTGAGTAAGTTCCTGTTCTTTTTGCAACTGTGAAAAGGAAAAAGAAGATTACTGAGTGTGGCAATGGATAAAGATCCAGCTATTTACATACTTTCTTCAAATTCCTATTTTAGAGTAAAAATGTCAGGGAACAGATTCCTACTACAAAAAAAAAGAAAATTCTCCTATATTTTGTCTTTTTCAGTTGAGTGGAGAACATTAATAAATCAACAGTTTCTTCCTCCTTTTTTGCTTCCATGTAGCTTGTATAACTGGTGTACCATTTAAGCCTGTGTATCATTGAAGTAAACAGTAAAAAGAATATTCAACCTTGTTTTTAAAAGCAATTTTTATTCTGATATCAACTCTAACAGTTTTATACCCAACATAAGAAGTTATAGCAATATTCCCCAAAAAATCTCCACAGGACCCCACTCTTACTATTAGATATATAAATTTGTTTTTGATAGTTCAGATGACTGGGTATCTGTCAGACAACAAAGATGTTATGAAAACATAGGTAAAGCAGTAGAAAGTGACTTCAGCCCAGAACACTGCATTGATTCTAATGTCTTGAAAATATGGCTTTAAAACAATGAACAAAACAAAAAACCTCATCAGAGCTCAGGATTGTATAGTGCCTCTCTCCCAATAGATATAGTTTTAAATGATATTTATATATATACACTTTTTTACAAATAATAATAGAATTATATATATATATATATATATATCTAATAGAGTTAGAAAACTCAGAAGAATGAGACAAATGGCCTTTTGTTAAGAATACTTCCTGGGGAAGGAATGAAAAAAAGGACTGGACTTGAAATGATGAAATGTTTTTCTTACTAAAGTTTAAACTAAGTAGTAGCAATAAGTATACAGTAAATATTAAAAAATATTTTGAAGATTCTCAATGCACTGCTGAAAGTCCTCAAACTACTGTGATGCTCTATATCAATGGCCAAATTAGCCAAGTTCCTGGTAGGAAGGAGCCATAGGAATTAGATATCATGAAATGTGACCAGATGAGGCTACAGGTAGCTGAAATCTTCCATCATGAAGATAGAAGCAGCTAGGTAGTACAGAGGATAGAGCCCTGGAGTTAGAGTTAGGAAGAGCTGAGTTTAAATCCTGCCTCAAACATTTACTAGCTGTGTGACTCTGGGCAAGTCATTTAACCTCTGCCTGCCTCGGTTGTTTCAGGTTCTTCATCTGTAAAATGGGGATACTAATAGCATCTATCTCCTAGGGTTGTTGTGAAGATAAAATGAGATAATACTTATAAAGTGTTTTACAAATCTCAAAATGATATATAATTCTAGTAATTATTATTAAAGAGAGCTGTCAGGACTCTGATCAATGCAGTGACCAATTATGACTCCAGAAGACTGATAATGAAGATACACTTCTCACCTCTTCACCAAGAGCTACAAGAATGGGACATATATTTTCAGATATGACCAATGGGTTGATTTGTTTTGTTCGACTCTATTCATTACAAGAGAAGCTTTCTGGGAGCAAAGAACAGTCCAGTGATAGTGATACAAAAATAAAATAAGAAAAGAATGAATCGTTAAAACATTCACAATAGAGCTGAAAAAAATTCAGAAGAGGTCACAGACAGGCAGGGCATTTTTGCTTACACCTTAGTAAGTTTAACATATATTTTTTAAACTACCTAACAGAAATGCACAGTTTCATATATAATCCTTTTTATTCTTTATATATGAAATGTTGATGTTTGTTGATTTCATAATTAAAAGAATTTCACAAGAAAGGGATGTAAAGAGGAGAGATAAAAATTATATTCCTCCAAACCAATGAAATTCTAATCAAAAGATAGGGACTTTCAATTATAACCACCATCTAATTTAATACCAAAGAGGTGGTGTTTGTTGTTCACTGCATCCTATTGCCTGAAGTGAATTGTTAAGTCTGTGACTAGCAATCTAATTATTTTCTCTAGAATCCAGAGCTGTACTGCAAAGATGCGTTCCCTACAGGGAGAAGTGCATTTGGTCTCCTCCGTATGGTGAGAGATGCTTAACCAAGGCTAGGGAAGTTAGAAGCTTCATAGAAGAGGACTCCCACTCTGCTTCCTCACAAACTTAATGCATTTGAAATATGTGAATGACTGGGTTTAATTATAACCATTTTAAAGCCAAAACAATTTGCCCAGTTCTTCTCCTTCCATCTCTGTGAGGTTCAAAAAAATATTCTATCAGGCTTCAGAGGGATAAAAGCCTCTCCTATGCTCTCTGAAATCTCCACTTAAGTCTTGGACAGGAGAGAATCACTTAACCTGAGAGGCATTCAATGAGGTTCTTCTAAAAGCCATTGTTAGAGAGGGTAATGCATCAGGTATAGCATGGCACCCCCTGAGAATGCCAGAATGAATGCTGGAGCAGCTCTGTTCATTTGAAATGACTTTCACCTTGGCCAGACCTCTAAAAATGGCTAAAACCTGGGGACTTGAATTCACATGGTACATTACTTATTGATAATAGAACTTCAAATTTGCAAAGCATTTCTTATTCCCATTTTACACATGGGAAAGCTGAGGTTTTACATTAGTGATTTTACTGTGGTCATACACCTAGTAGATTTTGAGCTATAACTCAACTCCAGGTGTTCTAACTTCAAATTTGGTGGATTTTCCACTATTTAACAGTACTTCTGCAATGGGGCATGATTTAGAAAGACAAAGAAAGTAGGTACCCTTACATCCCCATGCAACCTACATGAAAGCATTTCTACATGATTTACGTAAATACATGTGCAACCTGCCTACTGTACAATTCATTTATTTTACAAATAAAGAAAATGAGGGTCAAAAAGGATGACCAAGGTCACATGAGTTTGTAGCAGTCAAGATTATAACCTAAATTTTCTGATTCTTAAGAAAACATTTTGTCATAATCTTATAGTGTGTG
Organism: Vombatus ursinus; assembly: GCF_900497805.2. Classification (NCBI taxonomy): domain Eukaryota; kingdom Metazoa; phylum Chordata; class Mammalia; order Diprotodontia; family Vombatidae; genus Vombatus; species Vombatus ursinus. Next base: position 21,519,731 of record NW_020954559.1, on the reverse strand, counting down.
CTAATTTTTCTCTAGGATTACCACTGATCCCACCCCACCCCCAAATACTGGACATTTCTGTGCCCCAAGTAGAATAATTATCCATCATTAATTTTGTACCTTTAGAATCTGCCTCAATTTCTTCAGGCCATTAGGGTGTTATTAAATAAACAAATGCTTCCTCATGATAGCTTAATGTCCCAGGAGAATTGAAGCAGTTTCCAAAGCGGCCTAGTTTACTACCAAGGCATTAGGGAAACCAGGTGGAATATCTCCTTCCTGCTTCCACTTGGAAGTACACGCAATGGCAATGAAGAACAAAGCAAAACAATGGGATTTGACAGTATGTGTTGGGAAGATACATTTTCCCCATTAAAAAACAAAAAAAGAAACCTCTAGCAGGCATAGCAATGGTTTTTCAATTGAACACATGCTAAAGGAATAATGTGTTCAAAGAAGGAACTTCCAGCATGCTTTGTGACCAACAGGAATCAAAAATTGACCCCTTTATAAGAAAGTTAAGTGAATTAGGTAATGTTTTTTTAAATTCCTTATAGAGAAAAAGTGCTAAGTGCTGTCTTATTATGATTATGCTTGTTGTTCAGTGAACCAAATTACATTTCTTAAAACAACAGGAGAATCAGAAGATAACAATGGATGAGTAGATTGGTTGCAGATGTAGACAGGACAGCCTCCATGTTCCAACAGCGGCTCTTACACAGCCTGGTAGGACAGGGTGCTGAGAGAAGTCCCTTCTACTCATATATGGAGGTCATTCTGCTCTTGGGACCGGTATGGAAGACAATGATGAACTGCAAGAGTCTAGTAAGTTGGTCTTCCATATTGCAAGTTCAGTCGCTAAGGGTGTTGGATTGGGTCCCATCTTGGTCCAATGTTTCAGAGAATCCTTCTCCTTCTACATTCAAGGATGAACCTGCACAGAGGAAACAAGCATGTAATAAAAGTTGCCCTTAATAGAGAGCAAATTCTAACAGAAAGTCTTCAGCTATGGCTTGGGCAAGGGGAGATGACTTGGGCAGGAATATTCAAGCATATCTTGTCATCTACTAGTGGCTAGGATGAACACAAATATTTTAAAGGTGGGAGGGAAAACATGCAAATCATTCTTTCAAATAGAGCACATTAAATTAATCCATTAGTCTAGTTTAAGTACAATGATAATGTACATTTTTAAAATTGTTAGCAAAAATTCATATCTAGTCGAACCATTGTTAACTGGATAAATATATATATATATATATATACACATATATATAAAGGAATCCCTACAGTGTTTTGCTACATTTCATTTTTAACTCCCAGAATTTTCAGATACATCACTATAGCCTCAAACTAAAATTAATGATTTAAGTATTATGACACTCATGCACCTGCACTTTTTTGTTGGTAGTCCAAAATTGTAGTTTCTGTTGGTACATGGACATCATGATGGAAGAACTCTCTGCACTGATACAATCAGTATCCCACCTGTGATCTAAAGAATTGCCTAGAATGCTGAGAGATAGGGATTTGTCCAAAGTCTCACAACTAGTACATATCAGAGGCAGGATTTGAATCTAAGGCATTCTCACTCTAAAGTCATTTGTATGACTACTGTCTAAATCTTTATCTCTCTTTACAAATGTATTTTAATTACATAGTAAGCTAAACAGCGGCACAAAGGGCAGCTAGGGGGCACAGAGGATAGAGCATGGGGCCTGGAGTCAGAAAGACCTGAGTTCAAATCTGACCTCAAATACTAACTAGCTGTGTGAACCTAGACAAGTCACTTAACCCTATTTGCCTCAGTTTCTTCATCTGTAAAATGAACTGGAGAAGGAAATGGCAAACCACTCCAGTATCGTTGCCAAGAAAACCCCAAATGGGGACATAAAGAGTCAGGCATAACTGAAACGTCTGAACAACAAAACTGAACAGTGGCACAAGGGGCTATCTACATAACTAGAGGCCAGCAAACAATCATCAGCTATAGATTTGAGATCCTTAACATAGTCAAACTTTCTAGTCCAGAAAAGGATACTAAAGCCCAGAAGGGTTAAATGACTCGTCCCAAGATAAAGTAGCAAAGTAATGACAAAAACAGGGCTAGAAACTCAGTGTTGGGCGTGAAGAAGGTGCTCAGTAAGTTCTTGAATTGAATAAATCAACTTTAAGATTATGTCCAAGGCCAATGGTATAGTGTAGTTATTGTCTTAAAGTTAGGAAAATTGGGTTGGAAACTGTACCACAACATTTACAAGCTGTGTGACCTTTGATAAGTCATTGAACTTTCTGCTCACTATGCTTTCGTGCTTCCATAACTCATTACTTCCTTAACGTAGGTCTTTTCCTACATTAGTCCTTTAGGCCTTAGTAAACAGTCTCTTTGAGTTTCAGTTGACAAAAAAAAAATTCATCATTCTGCAGCTAAACCAATGATGAGTTTTTCCCAGGTAGGCTGGCCCCTAGATAACATATAAATAGTACATCACTGAACCCATTGCTTCAAGCCCTCCAGGTTTTAAAGGAACTGCCATACCTTATGCTCTGCTAGCATAGCCCCCAAAAACCCATGGTCGCCTTCCTGCCATGATGAGGTATCAGAATAGGAATTTAGTAGAGAGTCCTCATCAGTAAAATCAAATAGTAATATCATGTATTTTTCTGTATCCAAATCATAACCTAGAGATTTTCCAAATAAGTGAATCCCTGTGGGACCCAAAGTATTATGGAAGACAAAGCCCAGAGAAAACAACATCGTCTTTGCTTATGTGAACCCACTCGTTCCAGTCATAATTGTGCCACTATAGCTACCTCATAGAGTTGTTGCAAGAAAAGTTCCATATGAAGGTGAAATATTGTGTCATGTTTTCAATTTAAAATTTAATTTTTTCAATTATCAAAAATCAATTTTCTCCCCCTCCCATCTCCTCCACTGGAAAAACAAAATCCTTATAACAAATATGCATAACCAAGAAAATTCCCACATCAACCATATCCAAAAAATATTTGTCTCAATCCATGCCCTCAGTCCATCACTTCTCTGTCAAGAGTTGGTTACTGGAAAGCTTCATCACTGATCCTCTGGAATCACAGTTAGTCATTGTGTTGACCAGTTCTTAAGTCTTTCAATGTTTTTTGCTCACAATGTTGTCATAATTGAATAAATTGTTTTGCAGAAATATTATAGGTCCAAGGGATCTGGTGCTCTTTGCATATCATGAGCTCTCAATCATCTATATTTTTTGTCTGTATTTTTATCTCTAGCACCTGGCATACAGGTGATTAATAAATGCTTGTTGATTGGTTGACTGATAAAGTATAACCTGGCTCATAGTAGGCACTAAATAAATATTTGTTAACTGAATGATTTAGATAGGGTAGACCCCATGCTTTTCTTCTCCTACCCTTCTGCCTTCTGGCTACTCTACCACACAACATTCAGGATGAATGGAAAATCAGTTGCATCCGCTTCCTGACCATAGTTTCCACAAAAAGCAGTGCAGCAAAGATGATTTGAGTCAAAGGCTGGTGTGTCCTTGTCCTTTCTCTACCATCTCAATAGCTCTGAGTTAGCAGAACATCTCAATCCATTAAAATGGGGTAATCTTTTTTTCTATGACCACTCATGCCAATCCCCTCACAGAATATGGGCTCCTGGTTTACAAAAGAGCCCTTAGGAAATACTTGTTGAAAGGAATTAGTGTACCCCAGCACCATGGAATCTTTTTCCTGTGACACTACATGATTACTTTTCATTTGTTTTTCAAACACCCCCTGGCATCTATCCATGCATTAAACTAATGACTTGCAAGAACCCAGTTTAAAAGAACCAAGCAATTATTTTAATTAGAAGAGAACAAAAATAACACTCCTGGCTTCTGTTTTAAGGGGCAAGGAGGAAGCAGGCAGGGCTCAAAAAGATTCCGTGAAATATTTTTGCGAAGGGAAAAATAATTAAGGCCAAATTTAGAAAGCCCTTGCAATAAATGGGCCACACAAAATGAATGGCTCCACTGTACAGCCAGAACCCATTGACACATAAAAATATAGCAAGGCCCATTTTTCTGTAATACAGAAATGCTAGTTCTACAAAATGGAGATGACTGACTAGGAAAGCAGATCGGAATGATTCTTTTGAGCTCTGCATAATTTCCTACTGAGTTTTTGTGCATCCTAGTTTACTAATACGAGCAAAAAGGAAACATAGTGGCCTGCTTTCTCTCCAAAATAAAATAATTTTTTGCATTTAGATTTATTGGGTAAATTGGCCATTTTGGTTTCTCTGTTGTTACCAAACTATTCCATAACAGTTTGATTTTTGCTGTGTAGGGTATATAATCAACACATACTCAATTCTCAATCACCCAAGGTCCTTGCTTCCCTACTCACTACTTTTTGGCTGCTCATCACTTGCTTGCATCACCAACAAAATGTTAGAGACAATGTGAAACTAAGATAGCTCAGATTTGCTATTTATGAACGAAAAAGTCTCTCCCAGCTACAAATCTATGATGCTATGATCCTATAGTCGTAGGAATTTAGGGGAAAAATTTGGGAAAAAAGAGAGTTAATATGGTAAGAAATGATGAGCAGGTTGATTTTAGAAAAACATGGAAAGACTTTCATGAAATAATGAAAAATTAAATGAGCAGAACCAAGAGAACATTGTATTTGGCAACAGCAATACTGTTCAAAGAACAACTATAAATGACCAGCTTATTCTGAATATCACAAATACACAAATCAACTACAAAGGACCTATGAAGGAAGATGCTATCCATCTCCAGAGAAAGAACTGATAAATAGAAGTATGCAAAAAGATGCATGACGACTTAGGTCATTACCTGCTTAGACCTTAAATTCTTATTTCTCCCCCTGCCCCATCTGTTCTCCCCATCCTTGCTACTGGGACAAGGTACAGTTGCAAATTGAATTAGGAATGTAAAAATATTTTTCAAAAATGATAATTCATTAAATTCAAAAGCAACAAAAAAGAAGTATGCATAATATGGTTTTACATATATTTATAAATCTGGGTCAAATGGTAACCTTCTCTAATGTGGGTTGGGGAGGGAGAGAAACAGTTCAAAACTTAAAATGTAACAAAAAATCATTTTAAAGGGGGAAAAAAGAGCTTAAAATGTGGCTAAAATTAGTTGCAGGAGTTTTCTAAGAGTTCCAATTATCTTTGCCCTCTCTACTTTAATGCCAAGAATTATACTATTCAGAGAGGTAGCACGGATTTAGAGTATGAGGACTTGGGTTCAAATCCTAGCCTTGCCAATACTACCCATGTGACCTAAGGCAAGTAATATAACATCCCTAGGGCATTCCTTATTGTAAAAAGAGGGTCTTCGTATAGATGAGCTCCCTAGCAGCTATAAATATACAATATAAACCTCTATCTCTGAAAATGGGTTTTAGCTTATGGATTCTTCTCTGCAAATTTTAATTTGGAATTGAGATAACAATAATCATGATAATAAATGGTAAGTTAGCATTTATTCATGACTTAATATTTGAAAAGTGTTTTGGATACTCTATCTCATTAAAGCCTCATAGCAATGGTAGCAGGTATTATGAGTGGTATTGCCACCACCTTACAATTGAATAAACTGAATCTCAGAGAGGTTAAGTAACTGGACCATAATCACACTGCTAGAAAGTGTCAATGGTGGGATGCAAACGCATATCTTCCTGATTCCTAGTCCTACTCACAACAATCCTGTGATCAATCATCTCTACCAGGAAACTTGGTGTTGGAGAGATAAAGTGACTTACCCAGAATTTTTGTGATAGAGAGAGGACTGGAAATCAGATCTCCTGCTTGTTAGCCCACTGCATTCTTTAATGAATGTCTAAGAACCACACTGGGCAATGAGGTAATGTAGTGGATAGAACAGATGGATGGAATCAGGAAGATTCATTTTCCTGAGTTCAAATGCAGCCTCAGACACTTGCTGGCTGTGTGACCCTGGCCAAGTCACTTAATCCTGTTTGCCTCAGTTTCCCCATCTATAAAATGAGCTGGAGAACGAAATGGCAAACTACCCCAGTATCTTGGCCAAGAAAACCCCAAATGAGGTCACAAAGAGTCAAATACAACTGAAAAACAGAACTAAACAAAGACCACATTGACCAGCCACATCACCTTGATTTCTGTGTCCTATCCTTTAATACACATTTAAACCACTTTTCCCCTGAAATTCAGTTGATGTACTAGATCTTTCAGAGTAAAGAGTTCCTTTTCTCTCACCCTTAAGTGAGAGGAAGCTCTAGCTGTTAAAACTATATCAAATTTGGAACAGGTTTTGGTGCCTGTAAAAAAAATTACTGGGAATTAGGAAAGGGTGCAGAAACTATGATAAACTATTTATTTATTAAGAGCAATGGTCTGTCCTTTCCATAAATTAGGTCATTTTATCTGGGGAAAGAAATGTCAAAATTAGAAAAGGTCTATAGCCATCAAGAAAATGGGAGGCAGACAAGCAGTGGTTATTCAACTCAATTCAAAAAGCATGTATTAAATAACTACTGTATGCAAGGTATTACATTAGGTGCTAGAGATACAAAGACATACATTAAGTCATCTCTACACTCAAGGAGTCTATATGCTATTGGAAGAAAGCATATATACAAATTAAGTTTATGCAAAGTAATTTCAAGATTTAGAGATTAGGATCAGGGAAGATCCATGTATTGGAAGAAGTGGCACCTGAGCTATGATATAAATAAAGGAAACTAGAGATTCTACAAGGTGGAGGTGAGAGATGAGTCTCTTATAGACATGAGGACCTATACGTGCAGAAGCATGGAGGCAGGTGATAAAATATCATGTACTGGGACGATCTAGAAGAATAGAGAGTGAGGAAAGGGAAGTAATATGAAATGACTGGAAAGGTATTCTGAAGGAGGAATGGATTAAGAAGCAAAGAATCCCTTCTCCAACATGAGAAATGAATAAAAACTAAGGTCCTTTTGCTTATCTAGAAAATGAGTAAACGAGGAAGGGTGAAGAAAGCTAAAGGTGACAATATACAAAATAGTAAATGATGACTTGGATAGCCAGCTAGAGGCTCTCATTTTCCCTGCTTTGTCATGTAAAGTGAGATAAAAAGGTAACAAATTTAGGATGGCTCCAAGAAGATGCCTTTTCATGCAATGTATAATTAACCTGTAGAAATCACTGCAGTAAATGGCTTTTTAGTGAAAAAAAATCTAACTCCCTTCTCCAAACACAACATTAAAAAAAAAAAAGATTTGCTATTTATAGACCCAAAACTAGTATCTGCAGTTATACTAGCTGGGATTAGATTACAAAGGCTAACCAACTTCCAGGCACAAACTGATCGCCAGCTGGGGTCAGGAAGAAAATTTTCCCTTTGGTGTAGTGTTTCCCAGGTCCATTATCTAATACTGAACAATTCATACTGTTGTGTAGTATTTACACCTTCATTCAAAGCATCTGGCCAGGGCCGCTCTCAGCTTCAGGATTCAGGATTAAATGATCTATTCTTTTATTCCAGGATGGCAACACCTTTACTTAGCTGTGTTTCCAAGAGGTAAGTACAATGAATACAATCAAAATTGTTTCCAGCTCCACTGTTTTTACATCAACAGTCTACAAATATATGTAAAGATTCTATATGAGTGAGAAGATACATATACACTGATGTAATTCTAAGACATCTCCATCATTTAACAGCTTGGATTTTAAATTGTTGCTTTTGGGAACAGAAAACATCAGGAGGGGGAAAAAAGCATATTGTTCATCAAAGTGATTGTCCCATACATTTGTATACCTGATGCAATTTATTCTTTAACAGATTTTTACTTCAAAGAAATCACTAGCTAATGACATTTCAGACTTGGGAAATTTTTCTGATGGCACATTGGAATTCCCTCAGGGATGGGATTGTGAATAAGTGGATTTCTTTTTTAAGATCATTAACAGATATTACAAACCAATTCAAACTGAGTATTTTCTTTGCAAATTACTTTTAACTTTAGAGCTATTGAAAAAAAAAAAAGACAGTAAGTGATTTAATTTACTTAGCCTGTCTATAGATTGCAGCTACACACTCATTCGGGGATTGCATTTCCAACCCCCCAAAAATATCTATAACTATCCTTAATAGAGATATTTTTCTAAATTATCATTCTATATCAGGGAGGCTTCAGAAGCTGTTAATGTTTACTTTTTCATTTAGCAAGTTGCCCCAGAAAAAGGAGAATGCTTATCCTATTGATATGATAAGAGTAAAAACAAAGCATTCCACTTATTTTATCTGTTGCTTTAATTAAAACTCTCCAATAATCAGCTGGTTATTATCTCCTTGGAGGATTTTTTTTGGTTCTTTTATTTAATGATCAAACTATACTTTCTGGGCTAGAGAGCTAATATTTGGGGTGAAAATCACCTTTATTCACTGTGCATATAAGGCCAGATTCTTATTTGCATCAACACCCCGTTGTGTATGTTTTCCATTCAAAGAGCTCCTGTGGACTTCAAAGGGAGCTCCATGCAAGGAGGGGCTAAGTGGGAGTTCTAAGAGACTGGAGAATCAGGCCTACAGCCATGAAGAAACCATGCCAAGAACAGCTCATCCGGGAGCGCCTAGACCATGACATCAAGTTGAAGGGTCTCTCACCTGCCCACACTCCACCCAACTGCATGTGGGAAAAGTCCCCACAGATGCCAAGCAAAACATCAGTTTCACTGTCTATGGCTTATAAATATTTGATGAGTGGTGCTTTGCTTATGAAAAGCATGTTAATAAGAATATTCTACAGTAATGGTGCCAAGCACTGCCTCTTACAAACAACACTGTCAGAGGCTCTAGAGAATTTTGAGGATCTACATACACACACACACACACCAATTTTAAGGAGGAAAGCCAGATAAAAGGACTTCCACATCCCTTTGGAAGTTTGGTCTTGCTAGAGAGTTCTTCTTATCCCAATGACCAATGACCATTCTGGAGTTGGACTTGGAACTAGAGTTGGAAGGAACCCCAGTGGTCATCTAGTCCAATCAACTCACTTACTTTACAGGAAGATGAAGAGATTTTTTTTTCAAGATCACAACTTTCCTACCTTTCCAGTCTTTCCATACCTTACTTTCCTACACATACTCTATAACCGAGGCTCCATGCAGTTCCTCAGACAGAACACACTATCTTCAAACTCTGCATCTTATCACTAGTATTCTCTCCTTCCTCACTTTTGCCCCCTGGCTTCCTTCATAACTCAGCTTAAATCATACCTTCTTCAAGAGACTTCCTAGTTTCCTCCTTCCCTCCTGCCCCACCATTACTAGTACGTTCCCTCTTAAATTATCTCCTATTTACACTATCTATATCTTGTATATACATGATTGTTTGTATATTGTTTTACCCATGAGAATATAAGCTCCTTAAGAGCAAAGATTATGTTTTAACACTTCTTTCCATCCTCAGCCCTTAGTAAGTGCTTAATAAATGCTTGTTAAATGACACAGGTAGAAAAAAAATCAGAAGTGGGATTTGAACCTAAGTGCTATTGACTCCAGAACTATTACTCTTCCCACTGTATCACTTCTTGCTCCTACAAGCCACAAGTTAATCAGTTGCACTATGCTAAGTCCTCCCTCCACTAATACCCTTCTTTGATGTCTCATCATTGTGGATTCTCAGAGGTTATACTAGTGGAACACAAGTAATTGGGGAAAAATAAAATATTTCTTTAAAAAAGAGACTCTTCCTAATCTCCTACTTCCAGTTTCCCCAATGAAATTGCCTTGCAATTATTTTGCATATACTTATATTTTTACACATTGTATCCTTTGATATAATATAAGCTTCCTGAGGGCAAGAACTTTCACATTTTTGAATTTGCATTCCCAAGACCTAGTACAGTGTCTGGCACATAATATGAGCTTAATATGCCCTTGATTATTGAGCACAGACCAATGATGGGCTGTATCTTTGTCAGCCAAGGACCAATCTCCAGCTGGACTCAAAGAAACTATCAGTTTGGCTTCCAAGTGATGAATTGTTTGGCCATAGCAACTCTTGAAGATCATCTACTAAATTATAAAGTAGCCACAGTCCAGGTCCAGGAAGAGGATATCCATACCACCAATGAAATTATAGTTCTTTGAAGTTTTGAAGTATTGATGCAGTTGACATTGTGAGGGATAACAAAGGTAGAGGTTGATCTAGAAGAGCTTTCAGCAGAAGAAAGATTATTAGAGTTAAAAACTTATAGTGTTTGGGAATTTATACATTACGCTATTCTACAGTGTCATACTTGGCCAAATAAAATTTTCTGTTTGGTACTCAATACCCTTTATAACCTGCCTTCCCACTACCTTTACATCTTCTTACACTTTACACCCTCCCTCCTTATCTTTGATGGAGCAACACTAGCCTTCTTTCTGTCCCTCAGACAAGACACTCCATCTCCTGATCAGGCATTTTGTATTGGCTGTCCCCCATTCATGGAATGTTCTCTCACCTTAGCTCCACTTCCTAGCTTCTTTCATGTCCTAGCTAAATTCCCATTATAAGAAGTCTTCCTTAATCCCTCTTAATTCTAGTGCTTTCCCTCTCTTGTTTTAGCTTGTTGGCACATAGTTATTTGAATGTTGTCTTCCCCATTAGAATGTGAATTTCTTTACAGCAGAGGCTGCTTATTTTTACCTTTCTTTGTATCCTCAATGCTTAGCACAGTGCCTGGCACATAAAGTTGGTGCTTAATAAATGTTTATTGAGCGACTGAATGGTTATCTTTGTGCTATACTCATGAACTACAACCTAGAATAAATCTCAAGTAAAAAAAGGGGGGGGCTTGATGTCATGAACATCAAAAGAAAGGAAGAGAGGTGGCAGGGGATCAAGGCACCAATATGACCACCCTGGCTTATAGGACTCAGAATTCTAGTTTGTATAGTGCATGGAGCTTTAATTATAGCATCAAACTTGAAAGTGATGGAAGTAGAGATAGACTGCTTCAAGAATTTCAATTCTTTCCCCTAAATTGTAGAGGCCCAAATAACTCTACAGGGAAGGGGGTGGAAAGAAGCAAAGAGAAAAAAACAATTTATTAAATGCCTTCTATGTGACAGATACTGTGCTAAGCACTTTACAAATATTATCTCATTTGATCCAAAAGAAAGAAATTGATTATTTGCTCATCCCCACTCCCCAGCAAATCTAGCCAAAAGGTTTTCAAACTTTTAGAAATGTTACCATTAACATGTGTTATGAAATTTGCCACCTTCTGCCATAGTTCCTTAAGGATGAAGCACACTCCCTACCTCCTGATAGAGAGGTATGTTTAGTGCAGAGATTCTCTAGGCACCAGAGTCTCTTGGAATTTTCTTGGAATTGTGGGACATTACAAGAATGCTTGAAACTCACCACTCTCAATGGGGGAGCAGGAGTCAAGGTTCCTTAGCTTCTCTATAGTGATAAAAAACTATGCCATGCAGCATTACCCAAGACAGACAGGTTATAGTGGAGAGTTCTGATAAAAGGTGATCTATTAAAGAAGAAAATGGCAAAACACTCCAGTATCTTTGCCAAGAAAACTCCATGGACAGTATCATATGGTCCATGAAGTCACAAAGAAGTGGACATAACTGAACAACAAGGATGGTTGAGCTCCCCACTGCCAATGAGGGAATGAGTGTCAAGGTTTCTCAGCTTCCCCATAGTGATAAAAAGGCATGGACCAAGATCACCTCCAGGTTGATACCACTGATTTGTGCAACAAAGACCTTTCTACCTACTGGCAGGTGGCAGTTTAATAGACAGATAAAATATAAATTCCTCTATTTGGAATTTAAAGTCCTCCATAAATTGGTATTCTAGTCTTTCCATAATGATCACACATTATTGCCCCTCATACATTCTACATTCCAGCTAACTAAACCTATTTAAGGTTCCCTGTACACAACATTCCAACTCTTCCCTCTTTGCCTTTACATACACTGCTCCCTATGCCTGGAATTCTCTTGATCATCATTTTCATCACTTAGAACCCATACCTTGGGGCAGCTAGGTGGTACAGTGGGTAGAGCACCACCCCTGGAGTTGGGAGGACCTGAGTTCAAATCCAGCCTCAGAGACATGACACTTACTAGGTATGTGACCCTGGGCAAGTCACTTAACCCCAACTGCCTAAGCAAAAAAAAAAAAAAAAATTCATACCTCTTTTTAAGATCCAGCTTAAGGGTCACATCTTTCAGGTCATTTCAATTCCCTCAGTTTTTGATGCTCCTATCCCAATCACTTATTAGGAATGTATCCTGTGTTTGATTATGAAAATATTATATCCCACAAGTAGAAAGTAAGGTCCCTGAGGGCAGAGAATGGTTCCTTTTCGTATCATATCAAAATCAACTGGCACAGTGCTCTTGACAGTAAGAGGGAAGTTAGAAAGAAGGAAAGGTTTGGGGGTTAAAATAAATGAGTTTCAGTCTTAGTCGTGGTGAGTTTAAGATGCCTACAGGATATCTAGTTTGAGATGTCCAATAAGCAGTTGGGGATATGAGACTCGAGGTCATCATAATAGCAAGGAGAACTGGATAAATAAGTTAGAGAATCATCAGCATAGAGATGATAAGCATTTTGGGTTAACTGATTGAAAAAATGATATTGAGATCATGTGACAGTAACCACAGCTTGAAATGTATCCCTTGTTTAGAGATTACAGTATGTTAATGTGAAAACCTTTGTAAAGTTCTATAACACTTAAAGTTCTATATAAATGTCTTGCTATTCTTGTTATTCACATTTTCTTTGCTTTTTGAGTATTTCTAAGTAGCTTTCAAATCATCACATTTTACAGCCATAGTTGGCCAGGTTTATTAGTGAAAGGAAATTTAAATTGAAGTAAATATACAATCAATTCAACCCAACTTCTCCCCTCTCCAAATTTTTTTTTACCTGAAATATCCAGAAAATTGAAGTAAAATTAGGTTTTCTGATAGTGAATGACCAATGAGTCAGTACCAAGCACTAGGCTAAACACTAAGGATAAAAAGAAAGACAAAAGCCAAAGCTCTCCCATATCTAATGGGAGAGACAACAAGAAAACAACTGTGTACAAACAAGACATAAAGATAAATTAGAGATAATCAAGAGATGGAAGATACTAGAATTAAGAAGGATCAGAAAAGGCTTCCTGTGGAAAGTAAGATTTTAGCGGGGACTTCAAAGAAGCCAGGAAAGTCTGGAGGTCGAGCTACAGAGGGAGAGTATCCGATGCATGAGGTACAGTCAGTTAAGAAAAACTTCCTGCAGTCAAGAGATAGTGTCTTGTTTGAGGAACTGGAAGGAGGCTAATGTCTCTGCATTGAAGAGTGCATGGAGGAGGAGGTGTAAGGTATGAAGAGAGTGCAAAGATGAGGAAGGTGGGGAGAAGCTATATTATGAAAGGTTTTGAACACCAAGCAGAGGATTTTATATTTGATCCTAGAGATTGTAAGGATTCAATTGAATTTATCGAAGTTTGATCCCATGGAAGTTTATTGAATGGGGCAGAGGTGTGATGTGGTTAAGACCTGCACTTTAGGAAAATCACTTTGGGATTTGAGTGGAGAATGACCTGGCGTAGGGAAAGACTTACGGTAGGGAGACAAACCAGCAGGCTATTTTACCTGTCCAGGCATGTAGGAATGAGGGCCTGCACCAAGCTGGTGGCAGTGTCAGAAAAGAGATGGGCACATATACGAGAGATGTTGTGAAAGTAAAATTTACAGGCCTTGGCAATAGATTGGATATGGATGGGTAAGAAAAAATGAAAAGTTGAGAGTAATACCTAGATTGTGAGCATGGGAAGGCAGTGACACCCTTGACAGCAATTGGGAAGTTAGAAAGAGGGGAGGGTTTTAAGAAAAAGATAAGTTTCAGTTTTAGACATATTGAGTTTAAGATACCGACAGGATATCCAGTTTGAGATATACAATAGGCAGTTGGAGATGGGACACTCAAGGTCAGCATAGAGGTAAGGAAAACTGGATAAATAGCTTGATAAATTAGCGAATAAATGATATTCATGGGAGCTGATGAGATCACCTAAGTGAAATAATATAAAGGGAGAAGAGAAGAGGGCCCAGGACAGAGCCTTGTAGAATACCCACAGTTATTGGGAGTGATCTGGAAAAAGATCCAGCAAAGGAGACTGATAAAGAGTAGTCAGATAATTAGGGAAACCAGGAAAAAGTAGTGTCCCAAAAAAAACAGAGATAAAAAGAATATCCAGGAGAAGAAAGTGATTGACAGTGTCAAAGGCTACAAAGAAGTCAAGAAGGATGAAGGCTGAGAAAAGGTCATTAGATTTGGCAATTACAAGACCAGATTTATATAGCACAGAATCAGGAAATCTCAGAACTGGAAAGACCTTGAAGTCCACCAGGCCTAGTCCACAACTGGGGCAGTTAAGTGATACAAATGGCTAGAGCTCTAGGTTTGGAGTCAGGAAGTCCTGTGTTCAAATTCTACCTCAGATGCTTACTAGCTATGTGACTTTGGGCAAGTCACTTATCCTCTGTTTGCCTCAATTTCCTCATCTGTAAAATGGGAATAGTAACAGCACCTATCCATCAAGATTGTTATGAAGATCTAATGAGATAATAGGCAACCCATTCCACACTGTATTATACCTAACTTGAGGAAAGCTTTCCCTCCTATTGAGCCAAAATCTATCACTTAACAACAACAACAACAACAACAAAATAATTTGTATTATTGTCATAACATTTTTATGGGTTTTTTTTTTGTTTAGAAAGTATTTTGCTATACCACATACCAAAATAAAGTCAAAATAGGTACACGATTTGGATATAAAGGCTGATGCTGTAAGCAAACTGAGAGAACAAGAAATAGTTTACTTGTCAGATTTATGGAGAACAGAAGAATTTGAGACCAAACAAGAGGTAGAGAACATTATGAAATGAAAAATGGATAATTTTGATTACATTAAATTGAAAAGTTTTTGCACAAACAAAGCTAATGCAACCAAGATTAGGAGGGAAGTAAAAAACTGGGAAAGAATTTTTATAACCAGTGTCTCTGATAAGGGCCTCATTTCTAAAAGAGATAGAGAATTAAGTCAAATTTATAAGAATACAAGTCATTCCCCAATTGATAAATGGACAAAGAATGTGAACAAGCAGTTTTCAGAGGAAGAAACTAAAGCTATCTATAGTCATATGAAAAAATGCTCTAAACCACTATTGATTAGAGAAATGCAAATCAAAATAACTCTGAGGTATCACATCACACCTATCAGATTGGCTAACATGACAAAACAGGAAAATGATAAATGCTGAAGAAGATGTGGGAAGATTGGAACACTAATGCATTGCTGGTGCAGTTGTGAAATGACCCAACCATTTTGGAGAGCAATTTGGAACTACGCCTAAAGGGCTATAAAAATGAGCATACCCTTTGATCCAGCAATAGCACTTCTAGGGCTATATCCCAAAGAGATCATATAAATGGGAAAAGGACTCACATGTACAAAAATATTTATAGCAGCTCTTTCTGTGGTGGCAAAAAATTGGAAATTGAGGGGATGCCCATCAATTGGGGAATGGCTGAACAAGTTATGGTATATGAATGTAATGGAATACTACTGTACCATAAGAAATGATAAGCAAGCAGACTTCAGAAAAGCCTGGAAAGACTTATATGGACTGATGCCGAGTGAAGTGAGCAGAACCAGAAGAGCATTGTACACAGTAACAGCCATGTTGTGTGATGACTAATTTTGATAGACTTAGCTCTCCTCAGAAACGCAAGGATCTAAGATATCCCCAAAAGTCTTATGATGGAAAATGCTACCCACATCCAGAAAAGAATTATGAAGTTTGAATGCAGATAGAAGTATACTATTTGCTGTTTTTTTCTTCTGATTTGTTTTGTTTCTTCTTTCTTGTGGTTCCTTCTATTGGTTCTAATTCTTCTTTACAACATGACTAATGTGAAAATATGTTTAATAGGAATGTATATGTAGATCCTGTATCAGATTGCATGCCATCTTAGGGATGGAGGGAGGGAGGGGGAGAAAACTTAAAACTCAAAAGCTTATGGAAGTGATTGTTGAAAACTAAAAATAAATTAATTAATTTGTTTTTAAAAAAAAAAGTACTTTGCTCTCAACAACCCACTGTTCCTAATTTTACCCCCTGGAACCAAACAGAATGAGTCTAATATCATTTTTATATAACAGCCCTTGAAATACTTTTAAACTGCTATCCTGTCCCCCTAAGTCTTCTCTTCTCCAGGTTAATGATTGCTAGTTCCTTCAACCAATCTTTATATGGTATAGTTTCCCTCATTCTCACTATCCTTTTTTATTAGCTTCCTCTGGAAACAACCTAAGCTCTCAATGCCCTTCTTAAAATGTAGTACCCAGAACTTAATACAATGTTCCAAAAGTGTTCTAACCTCAAGAGAGTCGGCTTGGAGTATTAACCTCACTTATTGCAGATAACATGCTTTTCTTTAACGTCCTGTTGACTCACATAAAGTTGTCAATTCACTAAATTCCTGGATCTTTTTTTTTCCTATGAACTATTATCTGGCCCATTTTCCTCATCTTATATATATGAAGTTGATTTTTTTGAACCCAAGTGGAGGTCTTCACATTTGTCCCTATTAAATTGGGACTTCTTAGACTTTTAATTCCTGAAATCAGAGAAGATGAAAATGTCATCAATTTTGATTACATAAAATTTAAAAGTTCTTGCACAAACAAAACCAATACAGCTAAAATTAGAAAGGAAACAGTTAACTAAGAAAGAAATTACAGCAAGTTTATCTAATAAAGATCTCATCTTCAGGATATATAAGAAATTAAATCAAATTTATAAGAATTAGAGGAGGCAGCTAGGTGGCGTAGTAGCTAGAGCTCCAGCCTTGGAGTCAAGAGGACTTGAGTTCAAATCCAGCCTCAGACACTTGACACTCACTAGTTGTGTGACCCTGGGCAAATCACTTAACCCTGATTGCCTCACAAAAAAAAAAAAAGTTAGAGTCATTTTTAATTGATAAATGGTAAACAGATATGAACAGTTTCCAAAGGGAGGAACCCAAGCTTTCCACAGTCACATGAAAAAATGCCCCATATCATTTATAATTAGAGAAATGAAAATTTAGGCAACTCTGAGGTTCTACCTCACACTTATACAATTGGCAGAACTGACCCAAAAAAAGGAAAATAATGATAAATGTTGGAGGAGTTATATGAAGACAGGCACATTAATGAACTGTTGGTGGAGCCATGAATTGAGCCAGCCAGTCTGAAAAGCAATTTGAAAGTTTAGCCCAAAAAGTTACTAGACTAAACTTTGATCTAGCAATACCACTACTAGTCCTAAACCCCCAGAAGTTAAAAGAAAAAGGAAATGAGCCCATATGTACAAAAACATTTATAACAAGTCTTTTTGCAGTGACAAAGAACTGGAAACTATGGGATAACCATCAATTATAGAATTACTGGACAAATTACGGTATATGAATGTAATAGAATATAATTGCGCTATAAGAAATGACTTATAGTTTCAGAGAAACCTGGCAAAACTTCTATGAAATAATGCAGAGTAAAATAAGCAGAAACAGGAGAACAATTTATTTTGTAGTAACAATATTGTAAAGACAACTAACTTTGAAAAATTTAAGAACCCTGATCATCTATTGACCAATGAAGATTCCAGAGGACATAGAATGATGTGTGTTAACGACCTCCTAATAGAGAGGAGATGGACTCAGGGTATGGATCAAGACATACATTTTTTGGACATGGCTAATGTGTGTATTTGTTTTGCTTTACTCCATATAGTTTTTTTTTTCCGCTCACTCTGGGAAGGGGGAATAAGGTGGGAAGATGAAAAAGTAAATACATGTTAACTTAAAAAAGGCAAAAGAAAAAAAAATTTAGACCACTGTTCCAGTCTATCAAGATCTTCTCATATGCAAATTCTGCTGTTTAACATGTTAGCTGTACTTCTCAAGTTTACATTCTCCACAGATATGATTATTTCACTTATTATTTGAACTGGGCTGGCTCATTATTCTTCATCAAACCCTCATTGTGGTAGCAATGTTACAAAGAATATGTTATACTACTGCCTTTAGGCAGATTATCTTCTAAAAAATTTTAAAAGAGCCCCCAAAAGAAGGAAAGGCAACCCGATAGAGTGGGAGAGTGGCTAGATTTATTGTAGTCAGAGGACCTGGGTGTTCTGCCCCTTACTTACTATGAGACCTGAGGCAAGGCATTTCAGTTTGCTAGACCTCAGGACAGTTAGGTGGCACAGTGGGTAGATCACAAGGCCTGGAGTCAGGAAGACTCATCTTTGTGAGTTCAAATTCAGCCTCAGACATTTACTAGCTACCTAACCCTGGCTGTCACTTAACCCTGTTTGCCTTATTTCCTCATCTGTAAAGAAGGAAATGGCAAACCACCCCAGAATCTTTGCCAAGAAACCCCCCCAAAAATGGGGTCACCACAAGTTAGACAAATGACTGAACAGCACCAGACCTCAGTTCCTTATCTGTGAATGAAAGGATTAGAGAAGATGATTTTAAGGTGTCTTCCAGCGCTAAACAAATCCTATGAAAAACAATAGTTATTTAATATGTCTCTTAAACCCTTTGTTTCATCTAGCTATTGGTATATTGGTTCTATCTGGATAACAAGAAGTTGTTGGTATGGCCAAAAGGGTCTCTAAAAGTCAATAAAAGTCTATTAATTTTCCTCTCCCAGCTCAATTTTTACTTTCTTCCCTTCTAGTTATAGCCCAATTAATTAGTGTTTCTTCACTATAGGAAGGCCATTGTTTTCTATCTTGTGGGAGATATAGACCTGTCTGTTCCACGCTTGCGGAAAAGCATGATTGGTTAGCCCCAGCTCCTGCCTGCTAAGATGACAAGGTTCTGTTCTGTCAGTTGAATGACTCAGGACCAGGTGTGAGATGATGATGAGTAACATGTATCGCAAAGCCCAAGGTGTGGTTCCAGGGATATTCATGCATTGGCTGGGTAGCCAGCTGTCCAGAGCTTTACTGGCAGATGGTTATCCTGTAAATCCTTTGACATACTTAAATCTGGTTTCTATTACAGCCTGTAATTGCTTAATGTTTATTAAGCGTCCTCACATAGTGCTAGGCGCTGTACATTTTAAAGTCACATGAGTCTCTTATAAACTTTAAAAAAAAAAAAAAAAAAAACCTTGTTCTGCTTCCAGGGACAACATGGTCCAGTGGAAAGAGAATGTTAGCTTTGGAGTTGGAGGATTTGGGTTCAAATCCTTATTCTGCCACTTCTTGCCCATATAAACTAAATGATTCACTTAACCTCTTTCACCTCAGTTTGTTTATTTTTTAAACAAGAGGACTGGACTAAATAACACTACGTGTGGGGTCCTGTTCTTTATTCCAAGAAGAAATTATTGGGAAAGAGAGTCTGAGAGTCAGGTAGAGAGTTGAGAATTAAAAGGGTGCATGCTGCCAGAGATGATTCAGCAGAACTCCAGAACTAGGGGTCAGTAAGGTTCCTACGCCCTCTCCAATCTGCCTCTTCAACTAACTGGATATTTAAATCATGAGATCCTATGATCACAGACTCAGAGCCTGAAAGGATCTTAGAGGTCATCAGGTATAATTCCTTCAATTTGCAGATAAGGAAACTGAGTTTCAGAGAGATTAGGTGGTTTCCCTAAGGAAATGGCCATAGAGAAAATCAATCCCAGATCCTTGATTCCAAATCCAGTATTTGTTGTATAAATTAAGCTAATAATCTAACTTCCTCCCTATAGAGTTGATCCATCTCCTTGGGTTTCATACTGGCTGCCTAGACTTTGATTAGAGTGTACTGACTCAAATTCTTAATATCATATAATGAAAACAGCACTAAAGTTAGAGCGAAGGGAAACCTTGCACCTGGGAAGTCTCCAGGCCTCAGTTTCCTCATCTGTAAAATGAGACAGTTGGACCAACTAGACTTTAAGGTTCCTTCCAACTCTGAATCTATGATCTTGTGAATGATAGTTATGGGCCAGGCTAAATAGGAAGTAACCCTAATAATTTACCTAAATGAAATAACTCAAGGCTTGGTATTATTGATCTCTCTGTCCTCTAGCGAGGTGTTCTAGCAAAACCCATCACAGACTCAGTGAAGTTACCCAGTGGTATTTTCCTAGTAGGAAATGATATGACTGACCCAACAAGGTGTGCCAGTGAAATATACTGTGGTAATCGGTAAGCTCAAATGACTTTTTTATCTAACATGATTAATTTACTCTCATGCCAGATCAGACAATGCTGTAAGAAGGTAATTGCTGCAGTTTCTAACTTGTACTTACGGCCTACCTTGGCTACTGGGTATACTTTGTTTTAAATGCTAGTTTTCTTTTTTCCCTAAGAAAAAAAGGAATTAAAATTAAATGTTCATTTGTTGAATTATAGAATTTTAAAGCTGGAAGAGACCTTAAAGATCGTCTAGTCCTGCGGCATTAAACTCAAATAGAAAAGGATCCTTGCCAACTTATATTGACTAAGGAAACCACAAATTAACATTATCTGTATTGTATTGCATTTTTTTTATTTTGTTAAATATTTTCCAATTATATCTTAATCTCATTCAAACCTACTTGGGAGTAGCAGCTTTTGACTTCAAGTTCGACACTTCTGATCTAGTCAATTCCCAACATCTCATAGGAAACAGCGTCAAGAGGTGATGTGATTTACCAAAGGTCAAACTTACAGCTAGTTAATGGCCGAGTCAGAAATAGAGCTGTTTTGTGTTTTAAAGAGTGGATTCTTTTCACTAGTCTGTGATACCTCAATATCTCAATATCTCAATAGCTCAAGAAAATGAGCTAGACCATAATAGTAAAATAGTATTATTATTCAGTTGTTTCAGCCACGTCCAACTTTTCATGACTCTATTTGGGATTTTCTTGACAAAGATACTAGAGTGGTTTGCCATTTCCTTCTCCAGCTTATTTTACAGATGAGGAAACTGAGGCAAACAGAGTTAAGTGACCTGCCCAGGGTCATGCAGCTAGTCTGAGGCTAGATTGGAACTCAGGTCTTCCTGGTTCCAAGTCTGGCACAACTATACACTGTGCTCCCTATCCACCCATTTTGGAATATGAATAGGATCAAAAAAAAAAGTCAGGAAAGAAAGTGGAACAAGCTGAAGCAGGAATGACTACAACAATATAAATGGAATAGACAGAATTATGTAAGTACAATGATAAAGCTTGTCTAGGAAGAAGGCAAGAGAAAATATATCAAGAAAAATATTGTCAGACTCTACTGATAGGCTTAACTTTTTTAATGTTTTGTTTTAATGTCTTAAATGTTTAATGGTTTGTTTGTTTTTTAATCTCTGGGAAAGAGTAGTGGCTCTGGAGTCAGAAGATCTGGGTTCAAATCCCACATCTAATATTTACTGCCTGTATGACATTGAGCAAGTCATTCAGTCTCCATGAGCCCCTGTTTCCTCATTTCTAAAATGAGTGGAGGTGGACTAAATGCCCCCTGAGGTTCCTTCCAGATCTAAATCTATGATTCTAAGTCATTTAATGGCTCTGTGATTCAGTTTCCTCATCTGTAAAATGAAGGGGTTAGACTAGATGTCCTCTAAAGTCCCTGGCTCCAGGTCAATAATCTTCTGATCCTGATTCTTTGTTGCAAGTAATTAATCACTGAGGAGAGAAGAGAAGAGAGATATATTTGCGAATAAAGGTGATATTAAAGCAAAAATATCAATAAAATTATTTTTAAGGTAGGATGGCAAAAGAGCAAAATAGAAGGTGGACAAAGGAAGAAAATAAAAGGCGAAGAAAGATAATAAGAGCACATCCACGAAGGAACATATGAATTAGCAAAAACATCAGCAACATAAGTTCACCTTGACCTAAGGCCCCTGAGGTTGTAGCACACAAATGGTACTCTACTTAGATGGAAAAATCAACCTGCTTTCCTTTGTACTTAACATTTTGTCAAGAAGCAACTTGCGCAGAGGAGAGAACCAGGTCCGATGCACTAAGAAGTCTATCATAAGCCTTTTTTTTAATAAATTCATCTTTTTAAAAAATGTAATAGAAAGTTAAAGACCAATAAGTTGTTCCCCATACCCTACCATGAGATTCTCCCAATCTCTATTTCACACAAGCCAGAATGTTATAAAAGAAACAACAGCCTGGAACTCATATATGAATTTGAATCCTGGCTCTGTCACTTGCCAGTTGTGTAAACCTGAGCAAGATATTTAACTTTTCTGGGTTGCATCAGCTTCCCCGTCTGTAAAATGGGAACAATCATATTGATACTGCAGTGCAGGATTGTTCTGAAGATGCAAAGATATGACACACATAAATTGCTTTGTAGCCATAATATAACACATAAATGTGAGCTATCACATTCAAAACTCTTGTTCTTTTCTAAATTTAAACTGTATTTCATATCCCTTTGATATATAGGACCTAGGATGCTTAAAAACATTCAGACAAATTTTGCCCCGTGCCCACCTTACACCTAAAGAATGAAGCTTTTTGAATTTTCTAAGGCCACTTGAGTATCATTTAGGGCCCTGTGTGCTCTCTTTCACCTACAGGGATGATATTGCCGACCCTTTATTGGTAAAGTACATGTTTTGAGTTGTTTTTCTAGGCATGATGGGTTTCTGCTAATTCATCCAATGGCTCTCACTGAAGCCTACTTGAGATCAACATATATTTGGGGATGGATGGCAAAGGTTAGGGGTAAAGTCTCTGGTCAATGGAATATAGTAAAGTTATCTAGTCCCAATGGGAATGGAATTGATGACCTCATTAGCATGGTACTCTAACCAGTCAAGTTACCCAGACGGAGCTCTCAGTCAATGCACTGAGGCAGTAATTTGTTTAATAGTTAATGTTAAATTAACCATAAACTAGAATAAAGTTCTGGGGGCAGGGGAAGCAAGGAATGAAAATGGCTTACTAGTTCTCAAAAGGAATTTTATATTGTAAGTACATAAATAACTTCTACTGGTTAGCTTTAAAGGGTGATCTCTCGAAGACGGCAATAATGCCTGACATCCATTAGATTTGTGCTTTCACAGTTCCACATGAATCTTTAGGAATATACTAGGGCATGCAGTAAACATCCCTAAACAAGCCAAGCCATAAAGGCAGAGGCCACTAGGCACTGAGGGCATCATTTCCTGATTAATAAAGTCAGTGGCTCCCACTGCTACAGTATCACTCCTAACATATCCTAACATGGACAAAAATTGGAGGGCCCCCTTCAAACTTTCTCATGCTGCATAGAGACTGATTTTGACATTTTACCTTATCCGCTACCCTGTCACTGCTGAACAACAACAAAAGGGGGGAAAAATTCATAGTTTAAATAAATTTTTGTCATTGACTGTGTCCCAGGATCATATTAAGTTCCTATGAATATTCCACTGGTTTTTTTGACTCAAGAAAAGTTTCCATTCTGTAGCTACATTTAGCATTCAGGCTATTCAACTTCAGCCGCACTCTCACCCTGACAGCAGATCTTTGAAAACGATATGTCTCTGAAAGAAGCCAGAAGACATTTTACCAAAAAGGAAAAAAAATTAATAATAATAATGGGCAACATTCCCAGTCTTTGTAATTTTATGGAGGAGCCTCTGTGGGAAATCTCTTTGGGAATTCAGTTGAATTTGTGCCCACAGCTAGCTTTTCCATGGAAAAACCTGCTTCACAATGTATAGTTGTTTTGCTGGAGAATTTGCATAAAGAGAAGGAAGATGGGAATGTGACCTGACATTTTGCACTTACCACCTTCTGTCCCAGGCTCTCCATGTGGACTAGATTCCCACCCTATTGTCAGCAATAGGTTTCCTCACACACAGTTCTGGGTATTGGACTAAGCAAGGTAAACAAAAAACAAGCAAACAAATCCCACCCCACTCCCCACCCCTGCCCTCCAAATCATCTAAGTGCACCTATTGCAATAATGTTAGGTTTTATAATCACCCATCGCTAAAGAAGAGACATATGTCCCTACAGGTGGAGAGAGGGAGAGAGAGAGAGAGAGAGAGAGAGGAGAGAGAGAGAGAGAGAGAAAGAGAGAGAGAGAGAGGAGAGAGAGAGAGAGAGAGAGAGAGAGAGAGAGAGAGAGTTTTAATTTCACCGAAACATTACAACTAATTTTTTTTAAAAATGAAAGGAATTTTAAAGTTCTGCCAGCAGGGGAACACTTTTCAAATGTAGTACATTAATGTAATGAAATGCATTTAAGATCAAAAAGTATAAGGAATGCAAAGAAATTTTAAAAGAACTTTCAACAGAGTTTGAGAAAAGAAGCAAAAAAAAAAAAAAAATACACACAAAAGTGCATTCCACAACCATAGAAAAGGAAAAGTGAATGTGAAGGAATGGACAAAGAGTCCAGATAGTGATGCAGATGACGTGACTGAAAAATTGCCATGTACCTTATCCATTGAAATGAATTAGTTGAAATGTAACTAGTTATTAACAAGGGTAAGTTGATTGCATTGAAGTTCAACATTTTTAAAACAAAAGTTTTACCCCAAAAGTACACTATTAAATGAAATTTAGCAAGTTCTCTTTGACTCAAGTAGTGGGAAAGACACTCCCCCCCAACAAAGAAAAAACAACTATAAATTGATCTTTTACGTAGTGCCTTTTCCTACTCTCTTTTAAAATGTGTTGCAAAATCCAATCAGAAATTGCTTTAACCATATACATTAAAAGATATTATAAAAATACATTAGTTTCATGAAGCTCCCTAAATTCTAAGGGATAGCTATTTTCTGTTGCGTTCAAGATTCTAACAAATTCTCTTTCATGAACAACATTGATAGCCACTAGTTGAGATACAAATTGAATATGTTTTAAAATATGACATTTAAAAATGCACCAAAATAAAGCTCTACTCTATACCCAAATAATGTTCCCCATGTCTAGTAAGTGATCATTTCAAATTTCAATTTAAGTTGAAGCTAGTCAGTGTTTCCTGTATCTCCAGGCAGAATAGAGAATGTGACTTCGTGTTTAAAGATTTCAAGAAGGGTAGATCTTAAAGCCCGGAGGCAACTGGATTAATTATGTAATAACCCTGCAACATA
Source organism: Vombatus ursinus (assembly GCF_900497805.2). Taxonomy (NCBI): domain Eukaryota; kingdom Metazoa; phylum Chordata; class Mammalia; order Diprotodontia; family Vombatidae; genus Vombatus; species Vombatus ursinus. Next base: position 21,494,622 of record NW_020954559.1, on the reverse strand, counting down.
TGATTTTGTATCTTCCAATCCCTGTATTGAGAACTCATAATCATTTATGATCTCCTCTGACTTCAGGATCCAATGGGTCCAAAATCACCCTTTTGATGGAAAGGATAGCTTTGGCTTTGGAGTAGATGGTTAAAGCTATCTGTCATGCGAGGAAATAACTGAATAAATAGGACTCATACTACTGAAGAGTATCTATTGCTTGGTTAGTCACTCCAGTGCTTCTTGAAGCTCCAGCTGTGAATCTAAATTCAGAATAAAATAAATAGTTTTTGATCTCCTTTATGTATTTCCTTTAAACCTCACCAATACACTTTTCTATAACTGACTTGAAGAGTTCATCAAGCCACCCCCCACTTACATAAAAGGGATTGTTTGATTTTCTTATGAAGATCAAGGTATGGATGTGAGTAACTCATTGTTTTAATGCACTGAGCCCTAAATCACCTCTCATTCCTATTCATCAGAAAAGCAAGGCTCTGGATTGTTTTTGTTCAGTAAATATTGCTTTTCATTTTGGGATATTTATTTCTTGACTGAAAGTGATACTATATTTTTTTTCTAATGATGAAGGATGAAAGATGGAGAGGATTCCAGTTAGTGATTATTGGACCACAAAGAAGTAAACTGATTCAACAAACAAATCCCAGAAATAAAACGCATCGTGTGAGGTGGAAGCATGGAATTCTTGGCAAATATTCAATTGGGCCCAGGATCAGTAATGTAATAACACCCTTGTTTTATTAATAATGGAAGAGAGAAGGAATAAAAAGCTCTGAAACTGAACAAAAGAACTCCTTAGGCCAGGAATACTCCAGTCTCCTGCCCCACCTTGACTACTTCCAACTGAAGAATTCAAAGACACAAATTCCTGTTAGCCTTCCACAGATGCCAAGAGCTACACAAGCTGTGGGCAGTGGCCCAAGATGCCATCTATCCCCAAGGAATCTCAGGGCTTCATATCGAATCTAAGTCTCAATCAGCATTCTGGGCAATGTACCCTATTTTGACAACAGGGAACAAGAAGAGTCACCTCCAAAGCCTGTCTCTGCAAACAACTCCCTTAGGCCTAGGGTATACCCCTCACCACCCCTGAAATTGAAGCTGACAGTGGAACAATTATCTAGTGAATTTGGGTGGTGAGGACAGGCAGTTTGCATGATTTAATCCAAACTATGTTCAAATTCACTGGATAATGGCTCTTCATAGGATAATTGTTCTCTAGTCTTCCTTACTATGTGATTTAGAACTCTGAACTTAACCCTACTAGTTGTAGATCACTGAAAATCTCATCTTTCCAAAGTGTGACAGTTTAGCTATAGGATGAGGGATCAAGCTGGCCTACTGCAACTGACTTGAAGCTATCATAACACATACACACACACACACACACACACACACACACACACATACACACACACACCTTAGAAGATCCCCAATTTCCCATAGCCTCTTTTCCATGGCGTGCTGACTTTAAGCTATCAATGGAATACTGTTCTACTTCAAATTAGAGAGAGAGAGAGGATGCCAGAGAAAAGGAGTGAGTGTGAGACAAAGAGAACACACATTCAAGAAAGAGAGACCCAATCTAACCCTAAGCCAAAGACAGCTATCAGTTGCAATAATATTTTTTTTGCTTCCCCTTCTTTTTATTTCTATAACCTTGTTAATTCCTGGGGCATCAGTCTCTCATGACTTCTAATATCCCACCTCCACACCCCAGGAAGAGCCAAACATCATTCCTGCAAAATCTAACTACTTTCATAGCCCAGTCTTCTCCCACAAAGAGAAAACGACCCTAGTTAACGTCAAACATTAGATAATGCTAAAAGTTAGCATTTTCATAGGGACTCTAAAGTTTCAAAGTTCTTTATATCTCATTTGATAATACTGACAGATGAAGCATTGAGAACTTGGTATTTAACTCTCATCCCTCCTTTCCATTAGCTTTTGTCAAGACTTTGATAGGCTACTTATTCGCTAGTCCTCTCTAGATCTTGATTTCCTCATTTATAAAACTGGGATGAATATGGCCATAAAGATGTTGTTTCTTGATTAAGCATTTTGCATATGACACTGAGGCAGGGTGGAGGGGACAAATACACCCTCTTAAAAAAAACAATCTTGAGGAATTCATAGAAGATATTTTCATCTCATTGACTAAGCAAATTTTTGCTCTTTATAATCATTTGTTCCTATAATCCTCATTTGGAAGATTTTCATCTTCAGAAAGATAAGCAGGTTATATGACATAACTGATGTCTAATATCTCTTCTAACTCTGCATCATTAGTCCTCAGAATGTCAGGACCAAGAAGGTTATAAGAACACAAGAGTTTGCATGGAAATCATTGTAGTGCTAATGGCAAAAATCACTTTTCCTCTCCTCCTTATTCAAAAATATCAGTAAGCTAGAAGATTAATTCAGAAGAGCCTACCCACCACAGTCATATAGAAACACAGTCTCTTTACATAGCCATAATAAAGAGAAGCCTTAACTTCCAAATTGGACAATTGTTCCAAAACCAACCAAATCCTAATGATTTTTTGGTGAAATTCCATCCCTAACTTAGAGACAGAAATACACCCACATGACAAACCAACTCTTCTTGAACAATTGTGTCTACATAAAAGGAAAATCCTATTAGTATTTTTAAGCAATTCTGAGTAAATGTATCCTCCACAAACTGTAGGGTGTTTCTCAGTTTTCTTTAGGATGAATCTTAGCTTATTATCACACATGGAAATACATACACATACAATTACCATGATCTTCATCACTACCACCACAATTGCTATTCATAGTATTTCCTAGGAATGAGAGTAGAAGGGAACTAAGATTTTTTTCATTGATTAAACTCAAATTGGCCAAATTTTAGTCGGCCTCTCATTTTTTACATACTTATTTACACACACACACACACACACACACACCTCTAATTTCATGTAAATGGAACACATGAAAAATATAGAAACTCTCCAAAAATTTGGCTCAGTATGCCTTAAACTTGAGTGGAAGCCTTACAGATTCTTGCCAAAAACAACAAGAGAGAAAAGAAAAGTTTTTCTTTTCTCTGAACTCAGGAATGAAAAATAAAACTCTTCTTTCTATAAGGTTGAATGCCTCCAATTTTCCACACTTCATACAACTTCTGACTAGCCAGCCTCCTTGCAGTAACCACATAGATTTGCAATTGGCTTTTCTTTTCCCCCAAATGAGCCAGGGTGTATATTATAGATTCAGTCAATCCAACATGAAGTTCTAGCTCTCTTCTGAAGGAAAAGAGCCTAATTACTTTACACATAATTATAAAGATAAAATGAAAAAATCCCTAGGCACTTCTTTTGCAAAGTTTAAAATGCTTTGCAAATGTAGGGTATTATGATTAGTAGCAGCATGGGTTCCTGGTCTGACTACTGTGTGAGAGCTTTAGAATCTGCTTACAAGTTTCCAGTGCTCATTGTTGTTGTCCAGTCATTTCAGTCATGTCCGACTCTTCGTGACCCTATTTGGGGTTTCCAGCCCATTTTACAAATAAGGAAACTGAGACAAACAGGGTTAAGTAACTTGCCCAGCGTCACATAGCTAGTAAGTGTCTGAGGCTGGATTTGAACTCAGATCTTCCCGACTCCAGGCCCTATCTCCACTGCACCACAGCTGCCCCTCTAGTGCCCACTACAACCTAAATAATGTTCTTCACCACTTATGAACTCTCCTGTAGGTTCCAAAAAGAATAGGTGTGAGTTAGGTACAACAGTAGTTCTCAGTTTGTGGGGCCCAGAGTTATTGTAAGGGGTCCACATGTCAATATGTATAAATGCACAAATAAGCAAACATTTCTTCTATACACTGAATGAATAATATGCCTCATTATAATTTATATCTATATCTATATATTACTGTTTTTTCAAATGCCTGTGGGTAATATAGTTAATAAAATACAAATTGATTTTCTTAAGTGTTACTGTAGCTTTAAAGTGTCATAGCAGCTTCTCATCAATGTATTTTTTCTCAATCAATAGATACTGAGAATGCAACTATTACCATGTGGGAGTTCTTGGAATTTTTGACATTAATAAAGTTGTCCTTATACTTGAAAAGATTTGGGACTCACCGATCTTGACAATGAAGAACAGTACCAAGAAGAATGTACTATAGCCAAGAATAAATGAGGTAGGAAGAACTCAACTGTACTTCAATATGGCACAGTAATCTTGGGTAAGTCCTTAACCTTTTTAGTTGTCAGCTTCCTCATCTATAAAAGAGGAGAGGGTTAGACTCTATGACCTCTAAGAGTCTGTCTAGCTCTAAATCTATAGTTCTGTGATTCTATGATTTTCCAATTCAATGCTACCCAGACTGACCAAAAAAAACAGTGGGGCAAGAGGGACAGAGAGGTTTGTGAAAGAAGAAGCAAAGAACAAGAGATAGGATGTGAAGACACTGAGAGCAGGCAGAAGCGCTTTATACATAAGAAGTGTTCTATAAATATTATGTATGTTGAATGACTTAATGAAGGTACAAGATTGGGAATTTGGGAGGGGAAAGGAGCTGTGTAGAGGAGTCCATGTTGACATTTAACAGTAACTGTAGACAAAATCTTGAGAAAATTAACAGATACTACTTGAGTCAATTGTTTGGGTGGTTTTTATCAAAGAGACCAAATGGTATGTGTGTATGTATATGTATATGTGTATGTGTGTGTGTGTGTGTGTTCAGTCATTTCTCTGTGTGTATATGTATATATGTGTATGTGTGTATGTATATATGTATATGTGAATATATGTATGTATATATACATGTGTTTGTATATACACGCACATACACACAAATATACAAGTTAAAAAAAAGAGAAAAACAGGAATTCAGGGGTAGGGGTAGAGGAGAACCTAAAAGAATGCTAGAAAAGAGAATGGGAAACTAAAACAACAGGAAAGGTGAAAGGACAAAAATCAAAAAAGGTTCATTAGGGAAATTTGAAGGGGAGAATAAGGGAAATGAGAGATAGTTTGGGGAATAAGAGTTTAATTAAACAGAAAAAGACAAAAACAAGATGGAACTAGGGAGCAAAGCAAAAATAAAAAAAGGTAATAGTCAAAATCCTTCCTGCTGAAAGAAAATTCATAGTGATGTTAGTCCCTGAAAGACAAAAGAGCTGTCATGGGGTTCTAGGTATGCCGAAAAGATCAAGAAAAGTCCATCACTGACTTATGGTAGGAATGCTGATAGATAAGAAAGAAGAAAAAAGATATGAAATGAAAATAAGGTAAGGGAAAAACTTTTAATATTTTTAATACTCCAAGAGCACTTCTAAGTTTTCTAAAATGGACTTGCTCTACAACCTACAACTTCTTCCTAATTTCTTACTTTAATGTTTGACTGGCAATGAAGTATAGTGCAGATCTGACCACGGAAGACATGTTTTGAATCCTGACTCTGCCACTTGTGTGACCTTGGGCCTCTCTGGGCCTCATTTTCCTTAGCTATAACATGAAAAATTGGACTGGAATCTCTCTAAGGTCCTTTCCAGCTCAAAAGTCATATTTTCCTCCTCTTATAAATGCATTGTGACATTGATTCCAATTACAAGGCACTTTACAAACAACTACCTAACAAATTATTTCGTAAGAAATTCTTTATCTTTGTCAACATCTCTATTACAACTGTGTTCTCCTCCTTACCTCCCCCCATTTCAATAAAATTGGTCAATTTGAACAAAACTTCACAAGAGAAGTAATACTAATAATAGTAATGATAATGTTAACGATATCGTAAGCCAAACTAGTTTGACTATATTGACAAATTCACAAAACTCACTTAGTGTTTTGGATTAATTGGTCAGTCCATCAAAATGGTCCAATCTGAATATTAAAACCTATGAAGAGTTTTCTAGGTATTTATTGACGTCCATTCTTCCTTATTGTATATTCTTTGGAAAGTGGCTGTGATCTAAACACCTCTCTCCATAATATTTTATCAAATGAAATAATTTGGAGAGCAAAATATTAGTTGTTACACCTCATATACTCATTGGCCTAGAGAAGTCATTTAATCCATGTTTTGTTTTCAGAAGAAAAAAGCACAACTAAACCATTCCAGATGTACATGTCCTGCTTGGAGAAGGACCTGTAGGGAAAGATATTCCTCCAGTCTTCTTTAATTATCTGTTCTCTCTGGAAATTCTTCCTTATACCTAAAAGTATGGAAAACATGTCATTCTATCTATGGAAGTATTGTTTTGGGTCTCTTCAGAGTGGACTCTGAGTATAAAATGTACTATAGCAACAATTATAGAACTGCCTACCTAGAACAGCAGAATGTGATTGACTGGAATATTCAGGGCCACTGCTATAGTATGCAGGTCTTTTTTTTTCTTAAGTAAGAGCTGCATGAAAAAACAACAGCAGCAGCAACAACCTTGATTTCTGAACCCAACACTTGCAATGGAATAGAGTGCAATATTTCAGAATTAACATTTTCTTTTTTCCCTTTAGGATTGCCAACTCCATAGATTTTATTTTTTTATATTAGCACAAATGGTGAGTTACAAAATAATTATAATAATGCAAGGAATATAAAATGTATCTTCTACTTGAAAGGCAATGTAGACAAATTGTCAGGTTATTGGATTAGAAGCCAGATGAATCTTTTCAACTTTCCCGCAAGTCTACTTAATTGAATTATATATTCTTTCAGTTTTTGTACTTTTTGAAGAACAGGGCAAGTTTGACCTTTGGAAGTACAACTGGGTGAGAGGAATATTTTGGGTTTCTAAAACACCTTCCCTAGAATAAGTTGCTTTGTTTACTCCAGGCAATGAGGTAGTAAAAAAAAAATGATGTCTTTTGTAAAGTAGCTTTCTCCCATGAAGTTTTGAGGTATGTGATTTCACCTATTCCTTCCAAAATCATTACAATAATTCAAGGCTATGCATATAACCAATTGGTGTGTCATTTACAGTATTGGAGACTTACGTGAGACAGTAAGGTCATTTGACCGGCCCATAGTCGTATAACCAGTATGTGTAACGTAATCTCTAGTAGAATATGAGCATCTTGAAGGCAGGGACTCCTTATTTTTGTCTTTATATTCCCAGGGTCTAGAAAAGTGTCTGGAACATAGTAGGCCCTAAATTAATGTACGTTGCATTAAAGATGCCATGGCAGGACTTGAATCCACGTCCTCCCAACAGCAAGACCTGTTTTCCTTCCACTGCAGTTAGGTTATGTCTCACATAGTATTACCCTTTCTAATAAATATGTAAACCAATGCATTGTCACCTAGGATGGGGGAAGGGGAAGTCATACTCAAAATCAGACCAGTCAATTTTCTCAGAGAAGTACCATTCAAATTTGTCATCATCGTCTCTCCAACATTCTCCTCAAAGATTTCTCCACATAAACATTGCTGGGTGGAAAGTTTAAGTGTGGTTTGCTAAGCAACTGAAGTGCTGAACACTATATTTATAGAAGGAGGTAGGAACCAACCTAGAAAGGCACTCAGAGAGAATCAAAGAAGAGCTGAAAACATTGAGGCTCTCACATGACAGTTTAGATCATCTCAAATCTCTTCCAATGGAGAGAAAATGGCATCAAAGGCAAAAAACCTTTTTTCTCCCTTCCAAGGATGAAAACACAACATCATTAGTCAAATTTACTCTGAACTTCCGCCTCCTCATGTTGATTTGTACTCAGGTTGAGTAAACATATCTTTCCATCAAGGTAAATAAATGTAAAAGGCAGATCAGTAACTTAATTGCTTAAGGAAAGATGCAGTGCAGGCTCTATCTCTGTTTTTGATGATGCTATTTGGAGTATTAGAGTTAATGTCCTTTAGGAAAAAAAGCGATTATCTCTGTATAGTATCTTTGTCTTTCTCATTGAAATTTGACCTATGGTATTTCAGTCTATAACCGTGCTGTTTGTAGTTTTGACAGAAGTCATAAAAAGCGATGCCAACCAGTAGAAACATATTTTCTAGATACTTTTCTGCAACTGTACATCTTTGAGAAACAAAATTTGACAGGCAGTTGTTCTAAAATATGGTCTGTTTGCTCCTGGTGAGTTAACAAAAATGAAAATGAAAATGAAAATATCCAGCATATTCAGGTTTTTTCAAATGTCATCAGTATGCTTCAAAATGCATTTTTAATCCAAATTTCATGTGAATTTTGAGTCTGAAGGCATTTTCAACTCTGTTTCCAACACATGCTATACACCCATTCCCTGCAGGAAAAAAAAAACCACTCTCCTCCATGTGGCATTACCTAGGGGTCTGAACTCAGGGGAAGTCAGTCCCTCTTGTTAAGATGAAATAGTTTTAATAGATCTGTAGCATAGATGTCTAGGGAAAGACAGAAGGGAAGAAAGGTGGGGGAGGGAGGCTGCATCTGAAATTAGAATCTGGTTCGTAGCATGCATGTGGATTTAGTTCACATACACAGCTGCCAGACTGACATGATAGATCTTAAGGGCTACAAAGGAATGGAGAAAATCTATCCAATTAATACCCCTCAAATTAAAAATTATGGCACAATAGATCACACCAGCTTTACAGGCTGTGTCTATAGGATGCCACAACATCTGGAAGCAAAGTGAAAAATTCAGTCAATCATCTGGATGTTGGGTCTACACAATGCCAAACATCTGGGACCTTAGAAATACCTTAGCTTTAGCTACCATAGCCTTAGGCCAATGAGGAATTACTAGGGCAATGTTGTGCTCTACAAAGCAGTCTCCAGCTGACCTTGTCACCAAAACAGGACCTATTTAGGAGCAGCTGTTCCAGTGGCAGGGCTTAGAGGTTCTCCCTCACCTTTGTGGCTCTTCACGCATTCATTCCAATTACTAAGTCCAAAACACCAGTGGGATTCTTGTGTAATATATTGTAATAATGAAATTCTTGTATGGTTTTTGGAAGTGGAGGAAGAGGATGAGTACAGCCCACTAAATTCAAAATAGGATTGATATTTCCTGGTATAAAACTCCATCACTAGATTCCTTAGTTTCAGGACTAGTGAGAAAACATAACCTTCTAGTTTAGGGATCATTGAAACTGACAAGAGATTAAAAATTGAGATTACTGAATTCTTCATTTACATAACTGTCTCCTTTTATTCCCCCTTTCGTGTCCCTTTAAGTGAAGAATCAAGTGTCCTTAACCTTGATTTCTCTCACTTCTTTACATTTGAAGCATAGCCCATAACATTAATTAAAGTGTGTGAGCTGAAGGGCAAAAGTTATATATTTTTTAATATTGTATCACACTATGTTCTAGAAAAGCAGTATAGGTTTTAGATGTGCTTCCCACTCCTTGACCTACCTGCTACCGATGGAACTCTACACTTTGCTTAGCACAACATAATACGGGAAGGCAGGGTGTCTCTGTGAACGGTGTGCCCGTTTTAAAAGCAGAAAGGCCTGCCATCAAATCTGCTCCTCACTCTTCTGAGCTATATAAATACTGGCAAATCATTTGAATTTCGTCCTCTGTAAGATGGGGATAATTGTACCTAGAGGACCAACCTCACATGGTATTTAAAAGGCTCAAAGGAGAGAATATATGTTAAGCATTGAAAGTGCCCTTACAATGCTTTTTACAATTTTATTTACAATATTTACAATAACGGTTTTAAATGTTATGCCTACCTTAAAAATAATTTCACCTAGAAAGAAAATGTAGACAAGCCAAAGTAGTTTGTTCATTTGTTTTAATTGTTATTGTTGTTAGTGAATTTTTGTTGTGGTTAGGGATGCTATTTTTATTCAAACCAAGATTAGGAGAACAAATATAAAATGATCCTTTTTTGTCCATTGAGCAACCAACCACCTTTGGTCCATATGCTGATATTTAAGAGTATGCAATTCTTGAAAATTTTAACACAAAAATTTCCAACAATTCAAATGAATTACTTTAAACTCTTATCAGATTTCTTTATTTTTAAAAGTACATAATGCAAAAAATTATTATGTGAAAGGCATTTAGACCTCCATATATTTTACTACTAATTTCATATATAGACATGGAATCCTTTTTCTCCTAATATGGAAATGGCACAGCAGTATTTAAATGATTCCTTATTCTAAGTCTTTTTAAATATGCACCAGATGTATCTTTTGTAAATGTTATGTTTCTCAACATCTCAGCATTTGCAAATAGTTGAAAGCTATGTCAAGCATGTTTTAATGGGGCATAAAATGCATTGTATTCAAAGAAATGGCGTACCATTGTAATAGGTGAAAATATAAACGTTGTCAATTGATACATTTTCCTTTTATTGATTTAAATTGTATAATAGTACACTTTATATACACCCAGATTCTATACCAATTTAAAGGTAACAATATGAAAAATACCATGCTTATATTAATGGATTCTACGTGCATGTAGATAGAATTCATATAAAAGATTTTTAAACCCATGAGACTTTACAAATCATCTAGCTGAACCCTATAAAGAAAAGGAAACTAAAGTCAAAATCACACAGAGCTACTTGCTACATAACATCGATATATTGCTCAATTAAAGGAAGTTTACCCATAGTCTGTCTGTCTGTCTGTCTCTTTCTCTCTCTCTCTTTTTCTCTCTCTCTTTCCCCCATATGTGTGTGTGTTTGTGTGTGAGTGGAAGCGTGCACTCATGTATGTATGTTGTCCCCTTGACTGTTCAAACAAATAAGTAGAGGCATCTATAAAAAATGTTGTTGGCTCTTGTTGGCTGTATTCAGAAGTTATTGGTAGATTCGAAATGTAGCTTAAACTTAAATAAACTTAGACAAATTATCACATGAGAAGTCATAAAATGGTAGCAAAAATGTGACCTTTATCTTAGAGAGTATAATAACTAATATCTAAAAATAATGTTCATTGCTATTGTTGAAAAGAGTTAAAGAAAGTTATTGTGATCTTTCTGCTAGTATAAAATTCTACACTGTATTAAGAACTAGGTGTTTTTTTTTTCATTATGCATGAAACAGACATAAAGTTCCCCCTCAAAAAAAAAATACCTCCTAACATTACAGATGTCAAATGTTTTACAAAGATGTCCAAATAATACTTAATATTTCAATTAAAATCTTCTAAAATATGTTACCGTACCATTGGTAAGGGGAATAAAGTATAAGACCTGGAGTTAAGAATACCTGAATTCAAATCCTGCCTCAGACACTTACTAGTTGTGTGACCCCAAGCATGTCACTTAATCTCTCTCTACGTCAGTTTTTTCATCTGTTAAGAAGAGATATTACATTCCTAGGTTGTTGTGAGAATCAAATGAGACAATATCTATAAAGTGCTTTGAAACCCTTAAAGCACAACATAAATTATTACTATTATTATTAAAACAGAAAATCACATAACAAAAATAGCTGACGTTTGTTTGACACTTTAAGGTCTGCCAATAGCTTTCCCTCCATCATCTCATTTAAACCTCAACATAACCCTCTGAGGTAGATAATACAGATTTTACATTTTACATTTTACATTTTATATTTGTGTCATTTTCTGAAAGTCAAAAAAAGTTTCCTATATCACTTCATGTCTTGCCACTTGAGAGTTAATAGAAACTATAAATATTTTATTTAAAATGTAACAATTGTTCCATTTTTGTTTCCAAAATGTAATTTTTCTTTCATTAAGTTAGTGTTTCACTTAGATAATAATTTTCCAAGATTCCACAGATGACTGTGCTTTACCTCTCTTCAAAAATGAAACCATCCATTCTTCCTACCAATCCATAAGGACCTTCACACACAACCCCCTGCCCCAGCTTAAGATTCTACTGTCTGAGAAGAGGGTACAAATGCAACTGCTAATTTTACAAGTTTTGCTGTGAGAGATAACATGAGATTGGATTCCAACCTTACTCACTATACATTGGATACCAGAAATGGTGTAATTATTTCCAGATAGAATTTTGCAACCAACGGTCCTGTAACAGGCACCTTTGTGATGACTTTTGAAGAACAAAACTTCATTTGGAAAAGCAACCACCATGCATGCAATATGAAATTTTAATGGGGACGGGACTAGTATTTGAGCAAAGTTGAGCAAAGCAAGCAAGGCAAAATTTTCCTACAAGCTCACACAGCTCTATTCTGCTACATCAATCAAGCACACATTGACAAGACAGACCCTAGTGGTTCCGAAGTAGTGCCGATCTTTTGAGTCAATAATATGCATGCTAAAGATGTTCTTTTCTCATCAATATCTTGTTTTCTTTCCTTCAGCTTTCATATTGAGAGAAATAGACACCTACAGCTGAGTGATGTGCAAAAGGAGAAATGCAGAATGCATCTAGGATGTAGATAGTCCTTTAAGGTTTACAAGGACTTTATATATGTTATGTCATTTGATCCTTATAACAACCCTCAGAGATAGGTGTTATTATTATCCCCCTTTTACAGAGGAGTAAACTGACGCTCAGACATGTTATGTGACTTGTCCATGGAAACGCAGCCAGTAAGTATCTAAGTCAAACATTGGTTTCCCTAACTCCAAGTCCAGAGCTCTGTTCACTGTGCCACCTAGTTGCCCCATACATAGACCCTCACAGATACGCATGAAGATTCAGATTTGAGGTTATTGTTTTACGCATGGTGCAACTTCTCTGAGACAAAAATCATATGAGCATAATGCAAATAGTTTCAGCAGGCAAATGCCTCTGAATTTGAGGCTTGTGAGTTCTGAATCCCACCCTACACTTTTCTTAATGGAAAGGGGGAATGATGTAGCTTTCTTTTTTTTTATTAATTTATCAAACGCTTTACAATCAGATAAGAACTATCTTTTAATCTGCTTGGAGTCACCTTCGGGACAGTTGAGGCCACACATGGCCCCTGCAGCACATGTATGACCCCACTGGTATAATAGAAAGAGTGCCGGGCTTAGAGTCCAAAGATCTGAGTTTGAATCACACCTCTGTCAATTACCAGCTGGGTGATAAGAAGCCAGTCACTTCACTTTCCTGACACTAAGTTTCCTCAACTGTAATGGTAATGAATGTAGCACTAATTCACAGGACTGTTGAAAAGATCAATTGCCAGCAAGGTAACACAGCATATAGAAAGCTAGATCTGGAGTCAGGGAGACATATGTTCAAATCCAGCTTCAGATACTTAACTAGCTATGTGACCTTGGACAAGTCATTTACCTTCTCTCAGCCTCAGTTTCCTCATTTGTAAAATGAAGATAATAATAGCACCTATCTCCTAGGGTTGTTGTGAGCATTAAATGAGATGATAAAGTGTTTCACAAACCTTAAAGCACTATATAAATGCTAGCTATTATAATGATGATTATTATTAATACATGTAAATGACTAATATGGAAATATGTTTGCATGACTGCATATGCACCTATATAAAATTGCTTGCCTTCTCAATGAGAAGATGGGGTGGACAGGGAGAGAGAATTTAGAACTTAAAATTTGAAGAAGAAAAGAATGGTAAAAATTGTTTTTACATATAATGGGGAAATTTTTTTAATTAATGCTTGTAAAATGACCTAGAAACCTTAAACTATTTACAACTGTTTCATCTATTCCTATTTCATACCAAATAAGACAATGAAGATATGCATACTGTCAGTTTCTTTGAAAGCAAAACGAGAATGATAACACCAACCTCTAAAACAGAACAGTTTGAGGAATAACAAAATGAAATAATAGGGAAAAGATTCTTGTTGACAAACTTTGTCAGGCCAAGTAGTCCCACTGAACTCAAGAGGGCCTTCTGTGATGAGTGTTAGCTCTCTCTGTAGCAAGTTACCTACCTATTCTACTCCATTCTATTGTTAATAGTGAGCATTGGAAAGACGGATGTTCCATATATACCTGAGTGACCATATTCAAAGACCCTTGAGATTTCGTATTTAATCAAAAAAGCAGACTGGAGTCAGTTGTCCTAACAATCTCTGAAAGTGATGGGAAAGATCACTTTCTTTGGACTCAGATGATCTAGTTTCAAACCCAGGCTCTGTTACTTAGCATCTGTGTGCATGATTCTGAACAAGTCACTTAACATCTCTGGGCCTCAGTTTCCTCATCTATAAAATGGGGGGGCTGGATGAAATTACCTCAAAGGTCAGGTCCCTTTCAGCTATAAATCCTTGAGAATTGAGTATAAACAGCTAACTATGCCCTGAAGTTTTAAGTAGTTGATACAGAGTAATATCACTCCCAGCTAAATTCACTAGGGATTTGAGGTGGCCATTGGCCTCTGTGCTTTCCCCCAATCCTTAGGGGACCCATTAAAAGAACTCTCAAAGCCTACTGTACTGATCTATTACCTTGTCTTTCAGTATGCAAAATCCAGACACAAGGTGAACCAAAAATACAAATCCAAGCCCATAAATACAACCACAGTAAAAGAAACATTATACTCTTCTGGGTTTTTTCTCTACAAAGCCCAAATATACTAGAAGCCAGAGGTTCCCTAGTTCTATGTATATTAGTTGCATTGAGCCTAGAATGGAAATTGACCAAATGTTCTTGTTCGGTATATTTAGAGTAAATGTGGAGAATAAAAAATAAAATTAAAATATTTTAAAATGCTGACTAAAGACCAGAATAAGTATTTAGGTTCTGATAAAGATGTCCATAGATTACTAGAAACCTATAAACAGCAATAGCTTCAAAAGTATGTGACAAAGAGGATTTTAGGGATGTTGGGCTGATTTGCAAATTTTTCTTGAAAGCCTAGAATTTAAACTTATAGCACTGCCTTGAGGGATATATTTTTCCCCCAGAAGCACTATGATGGCAGGATCCCTGATGGATTGATCATGTCAAATTGAGAACAGTGTGCCTAGTTAGGTCTAGGTATAAAACCTGTGGGAAAAAAAAGAAAAAAGTGGGGATAACTTTACATCTAAACTCCAATGTTCTTGGTTGTTTGAAGGATTCAATTCATTGTATGAATGAAATCTATAGGATTTTTTTGTTGTTCTAATCAAAGGTCCCTTCACTACTCTCTCAGCAGTTTTATTGGTCATTTGGGGGTATAGCATATCACAAATTGTGTTTTCATTTGCAACTGATGCAATGGTTCTCAGACATCCAACTCACCAAACTAGATATTAGGAAGCATAATTTTCATAATTGTTTTCATGTCTGTTTTAATATTTTCAATAATGTCCTTTTTAAAATGGGGGGGACAAAGAGTGAAGCAATGAGGGGTCATCAAAAGTTCTTTCAATAATTTGGTTGTCTCTTTCTTTGAGTATGCTATATCTTGTGCAAAGGACAGTAAATAGCAGCCAATCCTGATTGGCTGACATTTTTTTTTACAAGATCTGTATTTGCCAAGTAGCTGGACAGCAAAATTCATTTGGTATTCATGGGAAGTGCTTGCAGAACAATAATGACAATAATTGCCTCTGATTCTTGTGTTTACAACACTGCCAAAGTATCATTAGGGCCTTATTTATAGATAATAATGCTTATTAATCACAAGTATTTGAATTTTGGAATGTATTAGATTAATATTCTTTTGTACCTCTGTTCTGCACTAATGCTGTGAAAGACATTTGCTGAATGCAACTCATTGGGAAAGCTTATTTTGAGCAGTAAAATAATATGTGTAATTTGTAGGTGATAGATATAAAAATTACAGGCCTACCTCTAGCAGTCTGCACCATGATCAATGGTCAACACTGAAAATTAGACCCTAAAACCAAAATCAGGGATATAAGGTAAGAAATCAAAATAAATACCCCTAAAGGCATTAATCAAAAAACAACCATTAAATTTTTATGGAAAGAGTGCTTCCCAACCACGAGTCTATTATTTTCTTTTTCTAGTCTTAAATCTTCAATGACTGACATCACTTCACAGAAAAGTATTTAGGGATCTTCCCATGAAATATCAATACCATTAACCCAGGCTTCATGATAAAAAACAATAACAATAATCAGACTTTCACTTTAGAACTTAAGAAAATCTGTGATTAAATCAGTGCAGGTTTATCTCTGCACCTTCCCCTCACCTCTCCCAAAAAAAGAAAGAAACTTAAAATCTCTCCACACTTTGATAGAGATAACTATATGAGTCACTGTGGCCAAAAGATTAATTGGTCTCCTAGTAATAAGCTCTTTAATAAAGCTAAATTGGAGCACAATAAACAGTCCTTCAACAGACCTGTCCATAGTCCAAGACTGTTCAGCTTAGAAGAAGGGGCCATGTCCAGTCATCCTTATCTATATCTCATCACTGGACCCAGATGGCTCTGGAGGAGAAAGTAAGGCTAGTGACTTTGCACAGGCCTCCCTCACTAAAATCCAATTCACTTGCAAGTCATGGCATCACTGTCCTGATGTCATGGTACTCTTAGAAAATGAAGGACCAACAACAACAGCTTAGAAGAACCTTCAGAGAAGTTCATGCCCCACTGTCTTCAAGAAACCAGTGTCACCTCCACAACACCAGAAGGCATTAGAGTAGTATTTTAGTGTGAGAACAATAAAAATAACTATACTTTAAGATTTCAAATAGAAAGAGACCCTTGAGATTATCAAGTCTGATCCCCTCATTTTTTACATGAGGAACCAACCTGAGCCCTAGAGAAATTAAGTGACTTGTTCAATTTCATACAAGTAGCATGAGCAGCACGAGAATTTGCATATTGGCCTTAGAATCCCAAAACTAATGCTCTTTCCACTATGTCTTTTTGCTTATTTGATGATCCTAACTGAGATCACATCATTTCCCATCTGTGACTTTGCACTGGCTATCCTCCATGGCTGAAATATTCTCCCTCTTCATCTCTGGTTTCCCTCAAAATTCAGCTCAAATCCCACCTTCTTCTAGAAACCTTTTCCCCAGCTAACGATCCCTTTTTCTTTGAGATTATAATAACTAATATTTATATAGTGCTTACTCTATGTCAGGCTAAACTACCCTCCATCTGTTCAGTACATGTACTAGTAACTTGCATGCAGTCTTCCCCTTTGCAACGTAAGCTCCTTGAGGCTGGGGACTGCTTTTGTCTGTCTTTGCAACCCCATGACTTAGCATTGTGCCTGGCATATAGTAAGGGTTTAATAAAATGCTTATTGACTGCCTGACCTCACCTTCTTTCATTTGTGTGGCAATTTATATTTCAATAATATAGGTAAGGCAATTATCTCCGTTTTATAGATAAGGAAGATAAGGTTCAGAGAGCTGTGCTTTACTAAAGTCAAGCTATGAAAGCTATGAAGAATTGAGAGGTTTCACAACCTAAAAATGATAGCATTTTGAGATTAATTCTTGATTCTTACTACAATCATTTTATTTATATTCAAATTCAACAAACATTTATTAAACACCTATTGTGTGCAGGTGTGGCTGGAGATACCCTGTTTACATAAAACTGTAGCATCCTTGACCTTTAAATTTTTAACATCTTTAAGGAAAAAGAGTGGGAGGTCCTAAGAGTAGCAAACAATAAAGACACATTACTCAATATAAATATCGGATGTTACATATTTATTCATTTATCCAAATTTTCTATTTTTTTTCAGTGCTGAACAAACATTAAAATTAGTGTTGAAACAGAGCAACATTCAAATTGTTGGAATATTTATATTTTGTGTATGGTCAATTGTAGGATTTTTAAATTTTTAATTATTTTAGTCTATGTTTTAAAATATATTTTAAATTATTATTAATTTTTAATTTAAATGCATTTTTTCAGTTTATTATTCTTTAAACATAATTTGTATGAGTGAATACTATAAAACAGCCTTGTAAATAGGTACAAAACATTACCAGCCCACACAATTTTTTTTGCCATGCCACCCTCCCCTATACAGGTAATAGAGAAATAAAACAAATCAAATCTTCAGCTTTTTCTCTTCATGTAGCATACAAATTATTACTGGCTGAGAGAAAGCAGGCAAGCATCTTTTCTAAGATATTAAGAGATATGCATACTCTAAATGTTATTGTAGTATTGCTGCTTCTTTAGCTGAATGTATCTCTAATGCAGTGACAGTTTTGAATAGATTTTTAAGCCAGAAACAAAAATTACTTATAGAGTAGACCTCAGATCCTGTGCTTTTAAAAGAACCTTTATTATTCAATATTTAGGGGGGGAAATGTTGCCAGTGTTGATTCTACTGACTATGCTTACCCAATCCCCTATTACTTTAAATCTTCTCATGTTGCTTTATGAAATGCAATTTTGAGAGGTGATAGTACATATCTAATTACTATCTACAATACATAATATTATCTTCTTTTCTTCACTCTTGTTTATTGTCCCCCACAGAAAGTAAAGAGACTGCTTGCTTCAATTCAGTGAATTACACTGAGAAAATTGTCCTACCTAAAAAGGCCCTAAAGATTTGCTTAGCAAATGTTTCCAAGTCAATACATGCAAGAATACTAAGATCCTAATTTGTTAAATATATAACGTTAACATCTTAATTCATTGCTGAGTGTAAATAACTTCCAAGATTCCCCTTGGACTATTTAGTAATAAGTTAAGGTATTTTATTGTATATGTGTTTGTATATGTCCCTTCACAGGCAAAGAGAAATAGAAAGTTGCACTCATCAAATCAAAGAAGATAGCTAGTCCTGCTAATCTAGCCCCTAAGCTTTCTTTTCTTTGACTATGAGGTTTAGGGCCTAATAATTACAGAAATTGCCTAAGCTTTACATTTCACTTCATATGTACATGTATATATATTTTCATAGATAATTCAGGTGTGTCTATATTGGGTTGAATCAACATGTATAGATAATTTACATCATTCAGATCTCATTATAAGTCATACCTCTTCCCTCAATAGCTGGCAGAATGGGAAAGGGGAAGGGAACTACCTGGACTTATGCAGACAAATATTCTTCCTGTGTAGACAAAACCTGATCCTCCCTTTCAAAAACAAATGTTTGGACAAGGAAAGGAAATAAATGTTTTGAGGGAGCACAGCTGTTCTCGATATTCTTGATGTTTAGAATCTTATGATGTCTCTCTCCTCAGAGGCTAGAGATCTGAAACCCTCCTAGGTATCATTCTGAACAGTACTAAATAGAATCATTCTACTGCTAACAGTAAAGATGAAGATGAAGAAGAAGAAGAAGAAGAAGAAGAAGAAGAAAATGATGAGGATGAGGATGAGGTTGATGATGAGGTTGATGATGATGAGTCTATTAGGTTGGAATTTAAATTTTGAAGGTACTGAAGAGATAATCCAACATGAAAAATTACTTGACAATAACTTGTAGTCCACCAATAACCTTCCGGTTTTCTGACAGAATACTTAAGTGTGAAACGTGAGCCCTTATTTAATAAGCATCTTTTTTTCCTTCTTTCCTTTAGTTACCAAACATCTTCATTAAATTGAATCTTTGATACTTTGCACAGGAGGTTTAGTTTATCAAATTGCACTTCTATCTCCTTTTAGTCTCTAGAACACTAAGGCATTAATTCTTCCAGATGCACAATGGAACAGACCCTGTGAGTATGTATGATCTGTGCCTGCTGACACAAGCCCTTCTTAACTCAATCCATTGATTAGATTGAAAGAAAAGCTTATTTTGCTTATTTGGAGAGAATTATTATTTGGTCACATAATTTTCAAATTTAGCATGATGCATTTTTAAAAGTGTTGTGCAGCTGAGGTTTTATTATATCACATTTCATCATGAGATACTCTACCTTCCAGAAGAAAATAATTTTTTTCAATAAATCTTCACCATTGCTAAGGGTAAATATTTTTTCTTTCATTAAAGGAATAGGGAATATGAGGCAGTGTGCTTCTCAGTGAGTAGAAGGAGAATTTTAGTTTATTTTGGTTTCAAGTTCCTTAATATATTAACATACAAACCTTACAAAGAAACTAATCTAACCTGATTTTTATTGTCAAAGGCTCATCAATAATCCTTAGACAACACAAGATAAGTCACTGGAGTCTCTGGAATGCTCCCTCTGAAACAAATAAATGGCAAATTGCATGTGGGAAGAAATGTAGTAGTAAATATTGTATCTATTTTCAAGTGTAGAAATATATATTTACATAAACACAGGAACAAAGAAAAACTTTTTACAGACCTGAAAAAAACTAAGTCAGGTCATATATGAAAGATCTTTTTATGCAGCTCTCATAGAGGATTTCAAAACTTCTTAGGTTCTTCAAATTTTGGATTCATTTGC
Source organism: Vombatus ursinus (assembly GCF_900497805.2). NCBI lineage: Eukaryota > Metazoa > Chordata > Mammalia > Diprotodontia > Vombatidae > Vombatus > Vombatus ursinus. Next base: position 21,474,489 of record NW_020954559.1, on the reverse strand, counting down.
CACTTAGGACAGATAACTTTTGGAGTATAGAGAAGTTCAAATAAAAATGCCATTTTTTGTTTACCCAGCACAAATCTGCATCTGTATTTTATCAGAATGATGTACCTTTGCCAATAGACTCCAGGACACTCATTTTAGTTATAATTCCCCAGTCTGCACAATCTCCCATCCTCCAACCCTCCCCCCACACACACACATCACCCATTTTCAATGTCCAGTGTTTCAAGATACTGTTTAAAAAGCAGCTGATGTGTTTTACATATTTTCATTTTAAGTAAATCACTTAAATATAGGCATATATGCTTCAATTTTATGATTTCATTTTTCTATATCATTAGATTTTTGAATGTGTTTTAGTACATATAGAGGCCCATGAAAGTATTAAAGTGTGTCAGTTCATTTCATCTCATTAATCAGCTACTTTAAAATGTTTTCCTTGCAGTGCAATGGAAAATAAAACTAATGTTCTTTTTTATTACTTCCAGAATTGAATTCATACTCTGAGATAGCTATATTTCATTTATACAAAATAACAAAAAAATTTAGATCTCTGACTTTAATTTTATATGAAATTGCTCTACTAGATAAAAATGTTTGCATTTTCAATTTGCAATCTGAAGGGTGCTCCCTTTTTCTTCATGTGAAACAAGTTTTCTAAGTTCCTAGCTGTTTTAAATAGATTTCCTTCAAATATTAATATTGGGCACATATTCACTTTTTCCCATGATGTATCCCAAGGGTGACACCCCTTCCTGCTTCCAAAACACAATGACGTTTGTATTTTTATCCATAAGAACATTCTCTCTATTGGTTCTATTTGTAGCATCATATGAGTTCAAGTAAATTTGAAGTGTTACATTTTATAAGCCAGGAATTTTTGGAAGGTTATTGATATTTAATAAAGATCCACTTACTAATGCTGTTATATAAACTTATTTTCTGAAATCTGATTGTTTGCTGAGAAGTCCAAGAAGATATAGATGAGTAGATACATGTGTGTGTCTATCCACTTCTGTGTATGATGTACTATAGATATTTGTGTGATGATTTATACTCAGCCATATGCCTATGTATATATATATATCACACATACAAATGTGTATACTCTACTAGTAAATTATATAACTAAGGGGATGGATTGTTTGTTGTGCTCTGTTTTGTTATGATTTTTTTTGGCAAGGATTGTAGTGCAAAATGTTAGTTAACTGCCTGTAACTTTTCTTCCTTACAAGGCTGAAAATTTTCCAAATTTAAGTATTTTCAGGTAGCTTCATTCATTCTCCTTTGCCAGTTTTATGTGCCCACAGATGTTTTAAATATTTTTTTAATATTACTGCATTTCAGAACTTTCTGCTCTGAAGGCCTACAAGTAAATGGACTAAAGCATCAGTGTAAATGAGGAGTGAACTTTGGTTTTTGAAAGTTCATCTTTTAATACACCAATGTATGTCTGTCATTATTTCTAATAAAAAATGTTTTAATATTAAAAATTAACTCTCCATGAAACTTCCTCTGAAGGGGGTTAAAACTCTATAAAGATGCTGCCTAACTCTAATAAATAATCAGCAAAGTAATATGAGATTATTATTTGCAGTTGAAATAGTTACCTCAAAAATTCTGAACAGAAATTAGGAATAATAGTGAAGTCATCTATTAACCAAAAAAAAAAAAAGGTAAAAATATACAGATAATTCCAAATCCAAGGCTTTGAAAATCATTAGTTTCAAAGATTAGATCAATTAAGGAAGCAACTGCAAGATTTAATAAAGGTCCTTTTAAGAAAACCATGAATCAAATTTCATCAAAAATACATTTTGGCAATGGGGTTAATCTCTTGGGTAAAGTAGAGGGAGGTGTTAACCTTTCTCTTAAATCTGTCTACAATGCTTTCCCTTGAGAGCCGAACAAAGTTGAACGCTTTAGAGTTTTAAGGCCAGAAGGGATTTAATTTGGTACAAGTCTGGAGAGTTTCATTCTCCCAGCTTAGTTTTTTTTTTTTTTTTCTCTTTTCCACCACCAGGTTGCTGACAGCCCCTGTTTTGCATGAAATCCTGGAGTTCACCCGCTTTAGGACAAGGAGAAAGTTTAGACTCCAATCGCAAGGTCTGTATATATTTCAATCTAGAAAGCTAAATAGCCAATAAGATGGACAAAAACTAAGGAAACTGACCACAAATGAGAATCAGAAGGGGGTCAGAAAAACAAAAAGTACCAAAATCATTTACAGGGTCCTCCGGAGGTCTCCCACATCCATAAAGCACAAACAAAAGCAAAAACCCAGAGAAATCACATAACCCAATCCACTACAGACTTAATATGATTTGGGAACTAGGGGATAGGGGAGATGAGGAGCACGTACAGTCTTAATTATCCGATTGTTTATTGGAAATATTATCAACCCAGAATATTTTCCTATATTTATTTCAGCCATACAAATGCGGAAAGACATTGTGTCATTTGCTGATCCAGCATGTCAGAAGAGCAAAAGAGGAAAGGGAGTTCTGAGCATCAAATCAACAGGGGGAGGGGTATTAACTACAATGGAGCTGGGGAAAGGGGAGAAGACAGGCAGAGAGAGAGACAGAGACAGAGACAGAGAGAGACAGAGAGAGACAGAGACAAGAGCAGGTGCAAATTTTAAGTGGAAGTCTGCAAAGGTTAAATTTACATCACAACAAGCCTTAGTAGGGATACTCTTCCCTCGCCCGCTGTGGTAGGAACATACACCCGAGGAGCGAGCGCGCGCACGCACGCGTGCACACACACACAGACACACAAATACACACACAAACACACGCTTCTGCTAAGGTGAAGGAAGAAACAAATGGAAATGCAGTCCCTCTTCTCTGGCCAGCCATTCCGCAGGCTGCACGCAGGGACTCTCGTTAAGCTGTAAGGCAGCTCTCCTTCCTCAGCCCGGCGCCAGGCTTGGCATTGGCCCCTGTGGAAGGAAATAGGCAGCTACCTGGGGGTCAGCTTTAGTCGGTCTTTAAGGCCCGCGGCGGAGGCAGCTGCAGCAGCTGCACAGGCGGCGGGTGTGGCGAAAGCGAGGAAGCGCTAAGACGGCCCGAGAGCAGCAGCAGCAGCAGCAGCAGCAGCAACCGCGGTGGCAGGGGCAGCAACAGCAGCAGCAGCGACAGCAGGCGGCAGGCAGGCAGTCCCCTGGATGCTGAATGCGGGCAGCACTCTCCTGCCAGAGCCGAGACGAGGGAGGGCTAGAGCAGCAAACATTGGGGGGAGGGGGGGAGTTGGAGGAGTCGTAGTCTTGGTGGGGAGGGCGGATTGATTCCTTCGCCCTTCTCCTTCACTCTGTCCCATGCATCATCCTCGGTCCTCATCCCCCATAGCACTCTCCCTCCCCGCCCCCCCTTCCCCCCCGCTTCCCTTCTCACCGCTCCTAGCAGCTCCCGTTTGAAAATGGAGAAAAGCAACTCTCATCAGGACTCATCAGCATCCCACAGTCCTGAGGAGATGAACTAAGGGGGGGGGGGGGGGGGGGGGG